>NC_086444.1:1157218664-1157563039 GCF_028390025.1 Pseudophryne corroboree
TGGCTATACTGTGGTGTATTGTGTATAAGTGGCTATTCTGTGGTGTAACGTGTATAAACGGTTCTACTGTGGTGTAATGTGTATAAGGGACTCTACTGTGGTGTATCGTGTAAAAGGAGCTTTACTATGTTGTAACATGTATAAGCGGCTCTACTTTGGTGTAAAGTGTATTAACGGTTCTACTGTGGTGTAACATGTATAAGGGGCTCTACTATGGTGTAACGTGTATAAACGGTTCTACTGTGGTATAACCTATATAATTGGCTATACTGTGGTGTATCATGTATAAACGGTTCTACTGTGGTGTAATGTGTATAAGGGGCTTTACTGTGGTGTAACGTGTATAAGGAGCTCTACTGTGGTGTAACATGTATAAGCGGCTCTACTGTGATGTAATGTGTATTAATGGTTCTACTGTGGTTTAACATGTATGAGGGGCTCTACTGTGATGTAACATGTATAAACGGCTCTACTGTGATGCAACATATATAACCGGCTTTACTGTAGTGTAACGTGTATAAGTGGCTCTACCATGTTGTATAACATGTATAAGGGGCTCTACTGTGTGGCATAATGTGTATAAGGGGCTCTACTGTGTGACGTAAAGTGTATAAAGGGTAGTACTGAGTGGTGTAATGTGAATAACACACACTACTAAGTCACGAGGGACATATGCTGCCCCTCCTACCTAGTGTTCATTCTAGCATCCTACACCTAGTCAGTGAGGACAAATTTTAATTCTGAATGACTGTAACGATACATCATGTATAAAATTTTGCCCTTAAAAATGTAAATATGCCCTTTTCACTGATTAGGTGCAGGGTGATGGAATGAACACTGCCAACCCACCCTGTTCCTCCCACTGAGGATATACACTATCTCCCTCACAGGGCCGCCATCAAGGGGGTGACCTGTGTACAGTTGTCCTGGGCCTGGCCACTCTGACAGAGTGGAGGGCCCGGGCTACACAAACAGACAGCCGTGGCTAGACTGACCACTATTCCCGGTGGCTGCCCCTTCATAGCCCGCCGCCGATCAAAGCAAGCAGCAGCTTGCTGTTTAATAAAGTTTTTTTTAATCTGGATGTGATGCAGCGTGATGTCATGACGTCACGCCGCGTCGGTTGAAGAGGAGCAGTGGTGCTGGAGAGCTAGGGACAGGAAGAGACCAGCAGCAGACAGCGTGGTAGAGAGAGAGGGCAGAGAGGACAGATTTGGAAAGGTAAGTATGTCTGTGAGAAGGGGGCCCGGGGCTGGCAATAGAATATAAAAGGTAAGGGATTATTCTCTAAGGGGGGGGGGGGGAGGGGGCACTGTGAGGACATGTGGGGGGCATATCTGGCAGGCACTGTGGGGGCATTTCTTTATCTGGCACTGGGGGCATATCTGGCACTGGGGTCTGGGGGCATATCTGGCAGGCACTGTGAGGGCATATATGTATCTAGCACTGGGGGCATATCTGGCAGGCATTGTGGGGGCATTTCTGTGTCTGGCACTGGGGGCATATCTGGCAGGCACTGCGGGGGCATTTCTGTATCTGGCACCGGGGGCATATCTGTCTAGTAGAAAAAACCAAAGTGGAAACTGGTAAAGTTGTTCCGTGGGGTAATAGGTATACGGTAGCGAGTGAGACATTAAAGAAAAAAGCCAAAAAATGATGGCCCATTGTTAATTCTGATGCAGAACTACCCTCCTTGTAGAACGCCAAGTTACTGTCTAGTTACACCAGAGGCCCTAACCTTAAAGATATGTTGGTTAAGACAGACATCACTGGGGTAGGCAAGGAAAGGCCACAACATTTTCTTAGCAGAAAAGGCGGGTGCTACCAGTGCACGGGCTGTACAACCTGTAGAGCCTTGATTATTGGGAATAAATTCCCACATCCATACACAGGTAAGATGTACGAAATTAAAATTCCTCTGACATGTACATCCAAGTTCGTGATTTATCTTCTGTCTTGCCCATGTGGTTTACACTATGTGGGCAAGACAGAGAGACAATTCAAGAAGAGAATTACCCAACACAGGGCAGCTATCAGAGCTGCTCTGATATCTGGCAATAGTGATCAAGCAGTAGCCAGGCATTTTGCACAGGCCAGACACAACATGGCTATGCTTAGATATAGAATGATTGCCCAAGTGCCCAACTCTTTAAGAAGGGGGGATAGATCTAAAAAACTGCTCCAGTGAGAAGCAAAGTTGGTCTTTACCCTGGACACGGTTAGCCCGAGGGGTTTGAATGAATCATTGAGTTTGACATGTTTCCTTTAAGTAGTAGAGAAAAAGTCACCTCTACCAGAAATAATGTTGTTTCAGCAATTTATTTACAGCTTATTTAATATATTTAAGAGGTGTGAATCGTAGCCCCCCATTTGGTCTGATTGCTGGGTATAATATACCTGGCCGTAGGTTTGTGTAATTTCACTTAGATGTTATATCAGCATTGGTCCAGCAGAAGATTCAGTTACCCACTATTCTGTGTAGGTTAGATCTCTATTATTTCTTTATATATGTACTGTTGTTGTTCGCTTGCAAGCGGATTTTAGCAGATTTGCTCATGCTAAGCCGCCGCCTACTGGGAGTGAATCTTAGCATCTTAAAATTGCGAACGATGTATTCGCAATATTGCGATTACACTCCTCGTAGCAGTTTCTGAGTAGCTTCAGACTTACTCTGCATCTGCGATCATTTCAGTGCTTGTCGTTCCTGGTTTGACGTCACAAACACACCCAGCGTTCACCCAGACACTCCCCCGTTTCTCCGGCCACTCCTGCGTTTTTTCCGGAAACGGTAGCGTTTTTTCCCACACGCCCATAAAACGGCCTGTTTCCGCCCAGTAACACCCATTTCCTGTCAATCACATTACGATCGCCAGAACGATGAAAAAGCCGTGAGTAAAAATCCTAACTGCATAGCAAATTTACTTGGCGCAGTCGCAGTGCGGACATTGCGCATGCGCATTAAGCGGAAAATCGCTGCGATGCGAAGATTTTTACCGAGCGAACAACTCGGAATGACCTCCAATGTTTTACCATTTGTGTATTTTTATTATCTATGGCCCTCATTCCGAGTTGTTCGCTCGCTAGCCGCTTTTCGCTGCAGTGCACACGCTAAGCCGCCGCCCTCTGGGAGTGTATCTTAGCTTAGCAGAATTGCGAACGAAGTATTCGCAATATTGCGAAAAGATTTTTCTGTGCAGTTTCTGAGTAGCTCGAGACTCTTCCAGTGCGATCAGTTCAGTGCTTGTCGTTCCTGGTTTGACGTCACAAACACACCCAGCGTTCGCCCAGGCACTCCCCCGTTTCTCCAGCCACTCCCGCGTTTTTCCCAGAAACGGCAGCGTTTTTTCACACACTCCCATAAAACGGCCAGTTTCAGCCCAGAAACACCCACTTCCTGTCAATCACACTCCGATCACCAGAACGAAGAAAAAACCTCGTAATGCCGTGAGTAAAATACCAAACTTCTTAGCAAATTTACTTGGCGCAGCCGCAGTGCGAACATTGCGCATGCGCAGTTAGCGGAAAATCGCACCGATGCGAAGGAAAATAACGAGCGAACAACTCGGAATGAGGGCCTATGTACAGATGTGTCCACTTACATCTTTGCTTTTTTACCAATTTGGCACAACATGCAAAGCACGGCTAAGCTTTTTTTCACGAGTAACGAGTGGATGAATTTTAAAACTTTTGTTTGCCATAATAGAATATGTATAAAGTAACATATTAAAGAAGCAAATTAAGAAAAATCACAAGGCATGGCTAAATCTCTGAGTCTATGGCATGCAAAACCAAGCCATACATGGCGGGATATAGCAAAGATGTATGTGGCCACATCTTGTATATGTTTGTTTTCATTCATAATCATCTTTTTGATCATGCACTTATGATATAACATTCACTGCTATGATGTCTCTTATGGCGTTGCCATGGTAACTAGCCCTGTGTTTTCCCCTTCTAGCCCGTCTACGGTGCTGCTCCTGAGATGACGCCGCATCCGGTACACGTGACCGGAAGATTGGCAGAGCCTGAGGACGGCGCCCGGCTTTGCTGTTGGCGCTGCCCATGAGACGACATCACTTCCGTCAAACGTCACCGAAAGTGCGGCGGAGTCCCGGATCGGCGTGCGGCAGCGGGCACGGGAATGAGGGATCCTGCAAGTATAAATTCTTTCACCATTGTACTCACTTGTTATCCTGATGATGGGGTGTCATTCCCCGAAACGTTGATACCATGCACTAATGTTTGTGCACTAAAGTTCACCTGTTCAGAAGTATTGGAGTGCCGCCTGATTTTTTCTTGTTGTATATGGGGTTGCTGCACCCCAGGAGGGCACACAAGCAAGTATTGTATTTGGGGGCCCTGCTGCCCTGGAGGAGTGCCAGGTTGGAAATAAATATATATATATATATATATATATATATACTGTATATATCAATCTGGAACACTGCCCCCCCCCCCCCCTCTAAATATCCTGCGTTTGCCCCTGTATATGGTGCACACAGGAAGGAGGCTTTGAGATGTAAGGTGGAACACATCCACTGGTAGCTACTTCTTAGGAAACATTACATGGATGTTCCGTAGTTGAACATGTCCCTGATCGATATATATAAAAGTATGGGATTTCTCAAAGTTTGGTAACAAATACTTTTTCCATCCGCAGAATAACATTGGGACAGCAGCAATACCATGACACTGTGCAGATTGCAGCCGCTGTGAGTAATACAGGAGGAAGTGGATGTTTCTCTGGAGCTCTGTCTTTTTAAACGACCAAACTCATGCAAAACCCAAACAGCGGCCAGAGGCTTACGGGTGGTGTTACCTGCGTTCTCCATATAGAGGCTCTGTACGTATAGGAAAATGACTCGCACAGAAGACATTTGCATGGACTATTCCTATTTTGCACATTATCTATATTTGGTTGTGCTGCCTCTTATAGTAACCAACTAAATAGAACATCCTCAGATACAAAGGGGCTGTTTCTAAATCCTACGCTGCTGCGACCACTTTAGCGCATTTTGCTGTATTCACATCTGCGGCTTTATGCTTCCACCTCCCCCCAATATGTTTCCCCTGGTGAACACGCCTGGGTTTGACTGTGCACAGACTGAGACACCCTATTTGTGTGTCTATAGACGATGCTTGGGACGTCTCTGTAGCACCATCTGACACCAGGCTGTGGTCTTCAGTACTACAACAATATGTATGCATACTCATAATAATCATGTATCTTAGAAACTAGGTGATTCATTGCGCCCTACGGGCGCTCTTCACACCGTCGGAAGGGGCTGCGCCCCTGTAACCCGAGTACCGTGCAAATGTATTCTTGGCTGAAATCCATGGCAGAGATACGCTTTGTACCCATGCGTTGTGGGTGTGAACAGCGCAGGGGTGACCGCGTATGGGAGAGGGTGTCTGTGCATGCTGCGGGTGGATAGGGGGGGGTGCAGATAGGAGAGGGGGTCAGGAGGTGGTGTGGGTGGGGGAGGGGTGGTGGATGGAGGAGGGGGTAGGCAGTGCTGCGTTTGGGGTAACGTTGGAGGTGCTGGGGGTGGGGGATGGGCAGGTGCAGGACTGTTGCGTATGTGGCAGGGGTTCCGGAGGCGCTGGGGGTGGGGAAGGGGTAGGTGTACAGTGGGTGGTGCGGCGGGCCTGTGAGTGGCTGAGGTTATGTGGGTGGGGGAGCGGCAGGGGTGGGGTGCGGTGGATGGTTGAGGGGTTCCAGAGGTGTTGCAGGTGGGGAAGGGGCGGATGTGCTTCGGGTGGTGTTGGGGGTCCGGTGGTGCAGCGGGCCGGTGAGGGGCTGGGGTTACGTGGGTGGGGGAGGGTCAGGGGTGGGGGTGCGGTGGATGGTGGAGGGGTATCAGAGGTGTTGCGAGTGGGGAAGGGGCGGGTGTGCTGCGGGTGGTGTTGGGGGTCCGGTGGTACGGCGGGCCGGTGAGGGGCTGGAATTACATGGGTGGGGGAGGGTCAGGGGTGGGGGTGCGGTGGATGGTGGAGGGGTATCAGAGGTGTTGCGAGTGGGGAAGGAGCGGGTGTGCTGCGGGTGGTGTTGGGGGTCCGGTGGTGCGGCGGGCCGGTGAGGGGCTGGGGTTATGTGGGTGGGGGAGGGGCAGGGGTGCGGTGGATGGGGGAGGGGTTCCAGAGGTGTTGCGAGTGGGGCAGGGGCGGGTGTGCTGCGGGTGGTGTTGGGGTTCTGGTGGTGCGGCGGGCTGGTGAGGGGCTGGGGTTACGTTGGTGGGGGAGGGGCGGGGGTGCGGTGGAGGGGTTCCAGAGGCGCTGCGGGTGGTGTAGGGGCGGGTGTGAGTGGGATGGAGGTAGGTATAGTATATGTGTTATACAGAGACAGCATACAGACGGGTGATGCGGTTCTGCAGCCACTCCAGCCTCTGGATGATGCGCTGGGCGTCCCCCTTGTCCTCAGGCTCCATCCGCCTGCTACTCCTGCTGCTGGCCCCGCTCCGGTGTCCGCACATAGCGGGCGGCCATGTAGCTGTTGCTTTAGCCCATGTACAGTAGGCAGAGGTTGTGCCTGATACCGCTCTGGAGCACGCAGGGGCAGAGGAGCGGTTTGGTGTGCGTGCTCCAGAGCAGCGGGGACGGGGGATGAGTCTGGGTACCGGGAGGTGCGCAGTATGAGGGGACTGCATGGATACCTTACCGGTCTGGCAGCCGCGTGGCATCCCATTGTCCGGCCAGCGGCTCCATGCTCCATGCGTGAGAGCGGACCCAGCAGGACTCAAGCATTGCGCTGCTAGCAGCTAGCCGCAGCAGCCAATCACAGCGCAGGCTTCCACCATCTGTCCAATGGCTGGCGTCGGGGGGCGGGACCTGGACGGAGCCTTAACCTGGTGCAGCTGCTGATGTCTCCGAACAATCCAGCGGTCTGTACTGGTCTCAGTAATTACATCCTGCTACTTTTATCATCAGTAATTCTATCTATATAGACTATTCGCCTATGTAATTCTCCTATTCTCCTATATCTCTCCTATATATTAGGGCAGATCTGTGACTTGACTCCTCCCAGTGATGTGACTCCGCCCAGCGTTAGCAAATGAGTCACACAGTCACAGATCTGGGCTAATATATAGAAGATATCAAAAAGCGGTTTCTGTATTGCATAGTTATCCAGCAATACCCAGCAAGACACACAAAAGTAAAAGTGATGCCCAGAAATGTGCACATTAAGATCAGCAATCACCAATAAGAGGACCATGACTTGCAATTGCAATAATGCCCAACAACATGGCCACTGCTGCCTTGGTGCCCACCAGGATGCCCGTTAGTGTCAGTATTGCCTGAACGGTCAGAACACTTAAGGGTAAATGTACAAGGATGGGAGTTCTATTTAAGATGTGATGTTGCCCTTCGCAAACAATCAGATTTCATGTATTATCTTCTAGAAGGTGCTAGATAAATGAGAAGGAGAATCTGATTAGTTGCTATGGGCAACATCCCACCTTAAATATAACTCCCATCTTAGTAAATTTACCCCTTAGACTTTAGTGGGAGCCGGCAGGATTTAAATTGAGGTATAATTTATCTTTTTGTCTCCATCAATCCTACAAACAGCCGGATACAAAGCATTTCCTCATAGACACTTCCCAACGTGACGTGCAAGCAAGGCAGACATACAGCGCAATTCTGAATGCACCGTGAAGCCACGTTTTTTGGAAATGAGTGACTGACCTTTAGTAATCTGCCTGTCAGTTAATTCCACAGTGTGTACATGTGCTGCTGGAGATGATAATGTAGATATCTGACTATTTGAATAAAGCCCCAGAGGATGACTTTACTATGTCACACATTGTACAGGTTGTGCTCTGCCAGCCGTAGACTTTGTTCCGTATATCAAGTAACAAACAAACAATGCACCTGCTTGTGGTGTCTCCGGCAGTTAAACTGCTGCCATGCGTGTGCGATAACCTATATATTCTGCCAAACACCTCAACTCTGAGGGGAGCTGCTAGATGTTTACAAGTATTAGCGCATCGACCTACAGTATATATTTACACTATCTGTCATGTCAGAGTTCCTCTTTGCAGAGCTTTTTCTTTGTTTGCATCGGGCTTATTTATTTTAGCACAATCTGCTGCTCGGATGCAGATGGAATGTGATGAATTTGCCCAAATACGCAATGCAATATTTGAATATATCGCAAGGATGTATCAAATATTGCATTCAGGAACAGAGCTTGCAAGAAAACTGTCCCTGCGAAACCTCTGACTGCATATCTCAGGGTACTATTTTTGTCTGCTGCCATGTGACGCCTCTGCAGCCGACCCTCCCCCTCCACTTACACTTACCGGCACTCAGGAGTGGTTATCGGTGGTCTATCAAACACACATGGCTAATCACAGGGGCCAGATCCGAGCTCAGCCTTCACTGCGAGTCACTGCCAGCAGGCAGGGAAGGCTGTGCAGGCAGTGGCGGAAGTACCGGAGACAATGGAGTCGGACGCCGCCGGGCGCCTGCCCTGGAGGGGCACGCTGACCTCTCCATTGCCTCCGGTGCTCTGCCCAGCTGCTACATTTATACATTCAGCGTCAGCACCCGTTAGCTCAGCAGTAGCGGAGGAGGCGGGGCTTCCCAGCACTGACAAGCGGTGCAGCCGCCTCCTCACAACCCTGCTGTCCGTCTCCAGCGCAGATCCCCCTTCCCCTCTCACCTGCCGCTGCTGCAACTCAAGTTAGCAGTGTCTCGGGAGAAACATGTAAGATTGGGAGAGGGGACTGACGGGGAAAAGCGCCGGGGCAGTGACAGTGCATACAGGAGGGCACACACCGGACTCAGGCATGGCGCTTAGATTAGTGTTGTGTGTGATGTGTGTTTATACTGTGGGTAGCAATGTGTGTGTGTATATGTGGCTGTATGTGTATCTGCATATGTGTGTGTGTGTGTGTGTATGGCAATATGTGAGGGGCTGTATGTGTATTTATGTATGTAAGTACGTATATATATATATATATATATATATATAGCAATGTGTATATGTGGCTGTGTGCGTGTATATGTGGCTGCGTGCGTGTATGTGCATATGAGTGTGTGTATATATGGCAATATGTGTGTGGCTGTGTGTGTATTCTGTATGTTGCAATGCGTGTGTGTATATACTGTATGTGGCTGTTTGTGTATGTGCCTCCAGGCCCCTGTTACCCTTAAATCGTCCCAGCCTGTTGCGGTGTGGGGTGTTGCTGGTGAAAGCAGGGAATGCGTGTTGGGAAGGGGGGGGGGGGGGAGGCACCATTGTTATTTTGCCTCCAGGCACCTGATATTAACTTATGCCCCTGTGTGCAGGAGTAGGGGGACCGGAGAGAAGCCTGGATAATGCTATCTGAAGATAGCATTATTTTCTCTGGGTTCCCTTCGGTATTTTTTACAATATAATTTTAGTAAATTCAGGCAGATCGCATTTCCCATTACAAGTATGGGAAATGCGATCTGGTTACTAAAAATAAAAATGGGAATTTAAGGGTTGTTTTTGCAAATATTTTCTAACAAAGACATTATTTTTTTTCTTGCACTTATTCTATTTATTTACATGGAAGAATGCATTATTTCTACCAGTGCTAACTATGGGGGTACGAGCATTACACGTGGGTGGTCTTAAAATATGCCCCTCAGTGTTTAAATAATTGTATTACCATATGTGTCTATAATAACTAATATCGCACTAACATCTATGTAGCATGTGAATGTGATATTTGCTAATTAATAAAGCAAAATTAAATTAATTGGCTGAGTTCTATCAACATACCTTTATTATGTTTACTAAATGGTGACACATTTTATTTGAATTGAGCTCTGTGCGTTAACCAGCCTTTAAATGAGTTACTAAGCGTCAGCTCTTAGCAACCCTGTGCAGAAAATGATTATTTATCTTAAGACAATTGCTATATAAGGGACTGGGCCATCATACCACAATAGAGAAGCTGCGTTAAGGTCAGCATTCCCAGTGGACCGTGGCCAGTTTTGCCTTTCTGCTAAAACTGTCAATTGCCTCTAATTGTGGCCTTTTGCTTTTTGTTCGGTGGCCACTGCTTCAAATTCCCATCTCTCATTTCTTCCTCTGACCTTCCTGTGACTCTTCGCTGTGGGGCTGCATATGAACCATTCTTTCTTGGCTCACTTTTCTACATGTTCATCTATTTTTCCTGGTCAAGGGGCAGGTGTCGTGACCAATAGGTCAGTTCAGTTGTGATGGTCTGAGGGTCTTTTGACATCCTCCAGGCCATTGACTGGGTAACAAAAAAAAGAGTAATTTGATTAAACTGGAAGAGAATTGCGTGATCTGTATGGGAACCTTACTTCCAGTTATGTGGCAGACACAGGGTTGGACTGGCCCACAGGGGTACAGGGGAAACCACCGATGGGCCCTACTGCCTGGGGGCCCACCCCCTCCTCTAGGGATCAGGTTCCAGACTGTGCTGTTACTAATCTAGTACATTATCATGCATGCACTACAGTATTTACTGTATATATTTATCTAGGGGATCAACCCATGCAAAATGGTTAGGCAAACCAATGTGGCGGCTGGGGACACCCCCTCTAGAGACTGGCCACACCCCTAAACACGGGCCTCTAACACTGTTTTCCCCTGGTGGGCCCTACATGCCCCAGTCCGACACCGGGCAGACATGACTATCTGACCAGGAAGAAAAATAACATATTGTACTGATTCGTTTTGATACTTTATAGCAGGGGTAGCCAACCCTGGTCCTCGAGAGCTACCAAAAGTTAACGTTTTCCAGGTCTCCTCACAGAATCACAAGGTAAGTAAGTAGCTCCACCTGTGGATCTTTTAAAATGTGTCAGTGAGTAACGACTGCACCTGTGCACCTGCTAGGTGAGCTGGAAAATGTGACCCGTTGGTAGCTCTCACGGGCCAGGCTTAGCTATCACTGCTTTATAGCATTCTATTTTGCTACTTATGGATGTGCTACAAACTGGCAGATATATGTATAAATGTTCATAGAATGGCAAAAGAACATGCAGCACAAAATTACAAATTACTGTCATTCTTAGATTTGGGGAAAGGATGTGGAGGGCCGGAAACGGACGCAAGGTGGCTGATGTGCGGAAATCCACGGAATACTGATTTTCTTCCTTATGCTAATGCAATTTTCTGTAAAGCTAATGCGATGACCGATCCGGCTTCAAGTGGGAATGCCCATGACTCTCCCATTGCATTCCCATAATATGGAATAGTTCCACGCATTATCATGATCGTCATCTGGTTACCAGCCCTGAATGCCCTTTAACACATAGAGAGATCTGTCCTAGATCTGTACAACTCAGAAATGTTTGGAGATATGTAAAATGAGTAAATTAACTTTTGTGCATGTTCATGATGCAAAAACAGCTGTGAAATGAGATCTTATGATCAGGCACGGAGGCCGGCACCTGTCCCTTGTTTCATCATCTAACCACGTGTAGAATTTCCGGCATAAAAAGACATAATGATAAATTAGTAAGAAAAACACTTATTTCATGCATTTATTCTTATTATACAAATGATATTTTTGGAGTATAGCAACAGCTGCAGGATGAGGAAATTATAATGGGGGGACAATCGGTGGCAATGTATCATACAGTAACTTATCATTGTGTAGTCAATCTGTCAATGCCTTCTTCCTGTTACTCCTCCTCCATGTTATGTTCTGTTATGCATACTTGCCTACACTCCCGAAACAACCGGGAGGCTCCTGAAAATCGGGCCTCCCGCAAGAGTGGTCAAGTCTCCCGAAGCCAGCCTCCATCTTTCACAAGCTGCCCAAGTGCTCATTTACAGAGGGAAGTGGGCAGTGCAGATGACGCAATTCATGCGCCATCATAGCCACAAACACACACACCGCTGTACACTGCCGGTACCCTTGGCATTGTATAGCAGGGGGCGTGGCTGTGATGATGCTAACATGCAGTCACGCCCCTGCACCGCTTCCTATGCCACATTGCACCCACGATGCCCCCCTGTGCCGCATCACACTCCCCCTCCCTTTGTATAATGCCACACCTATATTGTATAATGCCACACCACACCTTACTGCCAACAACCTCCCGAATGCCCATTGGTGGAACAGCAGACAGTGCCCTCAAAGCCCCCACTGAAAATATATGCAGCCAGAGTCTTCTAAATTGTTAAAATAAAATACTGTAGTCTTACAATTCCTTCTTTCTGCAGAGTAGCACTTGCCATTCATTTCCCACTTGCTGCACATATTACCAGGCTTATATACTTCCACTTTTGTGCAGTGGGACTACATTCAGCCTTTACAGTCCTCTGGGACTACCCCTGTTAATACCTATGGTTGAACAATTCTATTAATGGTGTAACCAGCCCCCTTTTAAGCTCTTTTAGAAACTTTGTCACCCAAGCTGTTTTGTTCTTTACTAGTTTTGTTTCGTCCACTTAATAGTGTAAAATACATACTGTACACACACCTTAAGACTATTCTAGCTACAATGGTCTCTGGTCTGTAAAAATTGGTTAACAAATATATTATGATAAATCAGGATCTTATATACCAATAAATTAGATGGGATTTGTAGCAGACGCACTCTTCAATGACAACTCAGATCTTCATTCTAAAACATCTGTAACGTCCACCGGCAAATGCTGTACTAAGGAACACAATGAGATGACAAAGAAAGTCCCAACTACAAAGGCAGTGAGTAGGCACGTTTCTATTCAACATAGACCCACAGAAAAGCAGAGGCAGCTGTATTGTTCAATAAAACATAAATTACAGCTGTACTGCGTTGTATTGTGATTCTTAGACAAAAAAAAGAAACAAAACCAGTATAAATTAATTAAAGTGCAATTTAATAATTAATGACGTTCAGATGCTGTATAAAGTAATTACTAGGAGAAAAAAAACAACTTTCTGAACCTTATAACTAAACCCCCGTTTATCTCCACATAAAACGGGCAGTGTTGTGTTTAGTTGACCACATTTCAATTCATACCTAGGGTGGCCCTGTTTAAAGGGTAGTATAGAAGTTATTTTCTGTTTATTAAAAAAAATTCATGCAATTTTTTGTCAAACAAAAAAACAAATACAATAAGACAAAGAAAACCCCACAAATTAGGTAAATAGGTGATAGGCAGGGTTTGGGATGAAATGCCGGCGGTTGGGATGCTGGTGGTCAAAATACCGACCGCGGCATCCCGATTGTTAGAACCCCGACAGGGGTCGGGAAAAAATTCTAACTAACCCCCCCGTAACCCTAAACCTCCCTTCCCGCAACCTAACCCTCCCCGGTGGTGCCCAACCCTAACCCCCCTTCCCACAGCCTGAAAGTAACCTCCCGGCCCTCGCGCAGCCTAACCCTTCCAGGGAAGGGATGCCTAACCCGCCCTCCCCGCAGCCTAAACCTAACCTCCCCTTTCCGCAGCCTAACCCTTCCCCCCGCACCCTAAACTTACCCCTCCCCCCCATGCGACTTAGCTTTTTGTCGGATCGCCAGTCTGTCTATTGGGATCCTGGCTGTCAGAGTTTGCTGGCGCTGGCATTGAGATTCTTTCTGGGATTCCGGCGTCTGGCATTGTGATCCATGTTGGGATTCCGGCATCTGTATTTTGACAGCCAGGATCCCGACCATCGGAATCCTGACCGGAGCCCGATAGGCGTACCTCCCAACTTTTCATGTTCAGGAATAGGGATAGTTGTTGGAAATTAGCAGGTCTGGCCTCGCTGGTAGGGGGCGTGGCCTCATCGGAAATGCTGTGCCCCTGAGCCACACCCCCATTTTCCGTCACTGTGGGTCATTGCCAACTTTCTGGGATGTGCCAGGCTGCTCTGCCTCCCAACTCCCCTGACACCACGGGACACTGCGGCCCGCTGGAGGTACAGCACCCAGAAAATGGGACTGTTCCGCCACAATCGAGAGGTATGAGATAGGTCATCAGTATGACGATGATATGAATGCTATTATATAGAACTGTAATTTTCAGCAATGACAGCAGTCGAAGTTATATATATGAATATGCTGGTTGTTGGGTAACATGAGGTAAATCTAAGTTTAAAAAAAAGATGACACAAATGTCTCTGTCGTCCCCACTTTCCTTTCGGTATTTTAAAATGAATGACGTTTCCTACTAGCTTGGTTGACCTGGGCCTCTCACATGTTTACTCTTAGCATTTTATGGCCTTTGTGTCCTGACTTGCTTGTACGTGCTTGCTTTGTTATGTCATTCTTATTATAAATAAAGTCATAAAAAAAAGAAGATAAGCCAAATGTTTCTCCCAATTGCAAGTATATATAAATATCAGTGCTTTCCGGACAATCTGATCTGCTCCCGAGGGTCATGCCTAAATACTATAAAAGGTTTGGAATTAAGATTTTTTTTCACATTTATGTTGTGAAGTGTCATTTTTGTTTGTTTTTTACAAAAAAAATCTGTAAACACAAATTTAAATTTGCAACAACATTTTCTACGCTAAATAATAAAGTCTACCATACCGGTGTAAGAGTAGAGTGCGGTTCGGTATAGTCTGCACTAATCTCGCTCCAGCCTCCGGCCACCGATGATGTTGTGGATGGTCCTGGAACACAGGCTGGATGATTCTCTTTATATAGATGTGAGAGGGGCCTGGGTCAGTTGTTGGGGGGGGGGCACTGGGGGTCAATCAGACCCACCACAACAGTGGCCCGCACAGCGGCCACAAAATAACCGCGCAGCCATACACATTGCAGTCACAGCCCTGATGGATGCGACCGCAATGTAATTGACAGTGGCGGGTGTTGCGGGGGCGAAGTTACGGCATTGTGGGAGCGTCATCGGGAAAATGTGGGCGGGTCAGCAGCATGTTCGGGGCAGTTGCGTGACGTCGCACGCAGCTGCTCTGATAAAGAAAAAGGCCGCTGCCAAGGGTTAACCTTAGATCCGAAGTGTCTGCAACCTAATTGCGAATGCATCGGGGGGCGGCCTCGCACATACTGGGCGGTAAAGTACTGGGCGGCCTTGCCCTGCGCTGGGTGGCCCCCAGCATGTGCAGACATGAACGCAGAGCGGGCTGCGTATGCAGCGATCTGCATTCATCTCTGAATAACCCCCATTTTCCCTCTTTGCAGCATGCTGCAACCCCATTGGCATAATCACACCTCCTGAATTTGGCCATGCTCCCAGTACCCAGGCTTGTCCCCACTCTCGGCGGTCCTGGTCATCACTGGCACAATGGCCTCATAACCTGTTTTTCACCCTTACGTACTTGCATATGAAGGTGTCACTGTGCCAGGAGTGCCCACCTAACAACCCGACTGGCTCCTGGGAGTGTCTTTAATCTGTTCCAGTACCCACATTCATCAGACAGACTCTCCCTACAAGGGAAAGACACAACTAGTCTGCCCCAAACTAAAAAGAAGCACAGGCCTCTACTACAAAACACACAGCCCACCCACACTGACTATGCTCCTGGGGAGCCACTTTCGTAAAGTGTACAACCACCCTACACCAATAATTAAGAATTAGTTTAACAAACAATAACAAGCTAGGTAGGGTGTACTAAGATAATGCAAGTGCCACTAAGACATCAGATGGGCCCTTTGTGCTCATTTGTGGGTGGGGCCAATTGTGGATGGATGGCCGTAGCCCACTCAGCATGTTATGAGTTAATATGAATATGCGTCCCACCAGTGTGGGGGCATTGCTCTGCCTCGCTGGCTGACCTGGACCCGGGTAATCTGTAACAGCCCCACCCCCGTCTTTTGCTATTAGGCAGGGGAACAAAAGACGGGGGTGGGGCTGTTACAGATTACCCGGGTCCAGTGTCAATAATCCTTGACACTATGGGGGTCATTCCGAGTTGATCGCTAGCTGCCGTTGTTCACAGTGCAGCGATCAGCTTAAAAATCGGCATTTCTGCAAATGCGTATGCACCACAATGCGCAGGCGCGTCGTACGGGTACAATGAGCATCGTGGGTTTGCACAAAGTGTAACGAACATTCCAGTCGCACGGACGAACGCAGGAAGATTGACATAAAGTGGGCGTTTCTGGGTGTCAACTGACCGTTTTCAGGGAGTGCTTAGAAAAACGCAGGCATGGCAGAAAAAAACGCAGGCGTGGCTGGGCATTCGCTGGGCGGGTGTGTGACATCAAAAGCCGTCCCTCCGTCGTTAGAATCAACTCACACGGAGAGTAACTACAGGGCTGGTCTTGTTTTGCACAAAATAATTTTGCAGGCAATCAGCTGCACAGGCGTTCGCACTCCTGCAAAGAGAAAATACACTCCCCGGTGGGCGGCGACAATGCGTTTGCATGGCTGCTTAAAACTGCTAGCGAGCGATCAACTCGGAATGACCCCCTATATCCCTTAATTTTGCAAACAGTACAGTGAGATACAATCATTAAAATCACAGATAGGTAATTACAGCACTAACCTACCTGTAATAGGTATCTGACTAGGTAAATTTATGGGGGGTGACAAGTTAACCTAAGATTGTGTTGCACAGACCAGGGTCACATATGCAGTCACGCATACAACACATGTCATCTATGGCGCCATGCGGTTACTGCATAGTTGGTCCAGTCTGTTTGGTGGCAATTTTGGTGGGGGGGCCTGCAAGTCTTTCCACACCCTTATACAGGAGAGCTTGCATGCTTAGACCAAGCACCCATTATGCCCACAGGCCTAGTGCCCAATCTAATCAAATGGTACTCCTAACTAGGGGTCACGGGTCTAATGCCCACATAACCTGGAGTCATGGACATATTGCCCTCCTAACCATAAGCCATGGGCCTAGAACCTGAACTTTATTTGGGGGTGGCCAAGTGACAAAATATAAAGGGGCCACGGGCCTAGTGTTAGATTATATCACCCACAAGCTTTGTGCCCACCCACCATACCCATGGGCTTAATACCCTAACTGCCACATTGCTGGCCTAAGTGGTCTAGGGGGCCTAAGAGAAAGGCTCCACTGGAGCATTACCCACTACTGTCCTTGCCTGATGTTGCAGGGTGCTCTTTTTGATCTAAACAGAGCAACCTGAACAGGCCTTGCCGGAATGGGGCACCGTGGATTCCTCAGCTTGCCTCACGGTCTTCTTTTCTTGACCTGCCATTTTCTTGCCGGCGTCTCTTCGCTGCACCATCTTCCAGCACATCTCATCTTCTTCCTGGTGGCCATCACCTCTTCTGCGATGTCAGCCATCTTCCGTCTGCAGGCGTTAGATCACTGCTGTAAACATGCATTGATTGGTAAGTACAGAGTTCTTAGAGATACTGTAACACAGGCACTAGCAGAATGCAGGATTCTTGCAGATAACACAGGAACAGTGCAGGAAGCAGCTGACGCCTGTGATGTTAGTGTATTAGAATGCTTAATATTTGTAGACACTCCCTTACTAATATGTGTAAGCCTGAATCTTCAGTGATGGTCCCTGGGACCAGGGGGATGCTGGGAAGTGGGTGGTCCAGTGTGCAGTGTGCCTGGAGTTGGTGATGGAATAAAACAGCACAGCAGTGAACTCACATGTCTCTGTGTCCTTATGACTGGATTTACAAACATATGAACAAAACATGGTGTCAGAAGAAGTTTAACTTGGACTGCTAGTGCTCTCAGAGTGTGAAAGAATCTTGCAGAAGTCTGTAAGGCTGTGATACTCAGTGTCTGCAAAGCCTGCCGTGTGCTCCTCTCTTCAAACAGTGAGTAACCATGGATAAACTGGCTCCTCCAACCGGCATGCTGATGTCTGGTAACTTGTCTGAAAACTGGAAAAGATTTAAGCAAAGGTTTAATATATATCTTGCTGCATGTTGAGCTTATACAGAGGCTGACAAAACTAAGGCATCCATTTTCCTCCATGTGATAGGAGAGGCTGTGCTAGACATTTATAATAGTTTTCAGTTTGCTGAGGGGCAGAATATGGTGCTATCTTCTATAATGCAAAAATTTGAAGATTACTTTGTGCCAAGGAAAAATGTGACATATGAAAGATATAAGTTTTTCACATGTGATCAGAAGTCTGTAGATGGATTTGATCAATATGTTACAGAGCTGCAATCACTCAGCAAAACCTGTGAGTTTGGTGATTTAAAGGATTCACTGATTAGAGATCGTATTGTCTGTGGAATACCTGATAATGGACTCAGAGAGAGACTGCTGAGAGAGCAAGACCTAACACTAGACAAGGCAGTGACTATGTGTAGATCTGCAGAAATAACTAGATTTCAAGCAAAAAAGTTACACAAGGACGCTGATGGTGCTGTCTATGTCGTGCAGAAAACAGAGCCAAGCAAACCTCCATTCTCAAGAATGAAGCAGTCTAAGCCACAGTCTAATAAGGAAATGTGTAGTAGATGTTGAAATGCTCACAATCCTAAAATGTGCCCGGCTTATGGTAAAACCTGCATGAAATGTGGTAGACTTAATCACTTTGCCAAATGCTGTAAAATGAAAAGTGAAACAACCAATGTGCATGCTGTTAAACAAATAGAGGAATTCTTTGTGGATTGCATTGAACTTTGCAGTGCAGATAAGAAAGAATGGCTTGTCCCTTTAACTGTGAACGAGATTGTCAATCCCTTTAAGCTTGATACTGGCGCGCAGGTGAATTTAATATCGTTTCAAGACTATAAGACTTTTAAAGTAAAACCTAAAATTCATCCAGCCAAAGTGAAAGTTACAGGGTACACTGGGGAGGAAATTCCTGTGAAAGGTACATGCTTAGTGACACTGAAATATAAGGGACAACAGTTTAAAACTTCTCTACTGATTGTGGATAAATATGTGCAATCGATTCTAGGATTAAGTTCCTGTGAGAAACTAAGCTTGCTAAAGAAAGTTTTTATGGTGACATCACAAGTAGAAGATGACTGCAAATCGATATTTACAGAATACAGAGACTTGTTTGAAGGTCTAGGTTGTTTGCCTGGAGAGCATAAAATAAATATAGACACGCAAGTTTCTTCAGTGATACACCCCTGTAGAAAAGTGCCGTTTGCGCTGAGAGAAAAACTGAAACAAGAGTTAAATCGCATGGAAGCCTTGGGTGTGATACAGAAAGTTGATGAGCCTACTGAATGGGTAAGCTCCTTAGTAATTGTTGAAAAGAAAAATGGACAACTCAGAATATGTCTAGACCCCAGAGATTTAAACAAAGCTATTAAACGAGAACATTTCAAACTACCAACCAGAGATGAAATCATGTCACAATTTGCGGGAGCAAAATGGTTCAGTAAATTGGACGCATCTTCAGGATTCTGGCAAATGAAGCTAGATGAGGCCAGCTCAAAGCTTTGTACATTTAATACACCAGAAGGTCGATACAGATTTCTTCGACTACCATATGGAATATTGGGGCAGATGTATTAACCTGGAGGAGGCATAAGGACGTGATAAACCAGTGATATGTGCAAGGTGATAAAGGCAGCAGCCAATCAGATCCTAACTGTTAATTTACATATGGGATCTGATTGGCTGGTGTGTTTATCACCTTGCACATATCACTGGTTTATCACTTCCTTATGCCTTCTACAGGTTAATACATCTGCCCCATTGTCTGCTCCAGAAGTATATCACAAAAAGATACACATGATTTTTGAACATATTCCAGGTGTTGAAACAATGATGGATGACATTATTGTCTGGGGATCTACAAAGGAAGAACATGATTCTAGATTGAGACAAGTAATGGAACTTATCAAGAAAGTGAATCTAAAGCTAAACAAGGACAAATGTGAATTTCGCGTGAATACACTTACCTTTATGGTCGACGTGGTCTCGGATCAAGGTGTAAAACCAGACCCAAGGAAAATATCAGCCATAGTGAACATGGAACGTCCTAACAACAAAGACGACGTCAGAAGATTCCTAGGAATGATTACTTACTTAGGAAAGTTTATTTCTCAACTCTCTGAATGAACAGCCTCTCTTAGATGGTTGTTGGACAAAGATAACGAGTGGATGTGGTCACATGAACAAGAAGAAAGTTGTCAAAACTTGAAACAGATCATTACAGAGCAACCAGTGCTAAAATTCTTTGATCCTGCGAAAAGAATAAGAATTTCAGCAGATGCTTCGCAATTTGGCCTAGGCTCTGTGCTGTTACAAGAACATGAGGATACATGGCAACCAGTAATCTATGCATCAAGAGCACTGACAAGTGCTGAAACAAGGTATGCTCAGATAGAAAAAGAACTTCTAGCGATCACATATGCATGTGAGCGATTTCATCAGTTTGTGTATGGTCAAACATTTACAGTGGAAACTGACCACAAGCCATTGGTAGCTATCATGACTAAATAATTACATGACTGTCCCATGAGAATTCAACGAATGCTTATCAGACTACAGAAATATGATGTACACTTGCTGTACTGTCCCGGCAAATACATGTACATTGCTGATACACTTTCTCGTGCTGTGGACAAAAGTGAAGGTTCCAAAAGTCTGATGGATGAAGAGATAGAAGCCTATGTTAATTTGATCGTAGCTTCTCTACCAGTGTCTCTTGCAAGACAAGAACAGATTAGGAAAGAAACTGAGACAGATGACACAATGAAAGTGTTGAAAGATATCATTCTGAAAGGTTGGCCAGCAGAAAAACATGCGTGCCCGCTGTCTATCCATGATTATTGGATGTACCGCA
The DNA here is from genome assembly GCF_028390025.1 of Pseudophryne corroboree. NCBI lineage: Eukaryota > Metazoa > Chordata > Amphibia > Anura > Myobatrachidae > Pseudophryne > Pseudophryne corroboree. The sequence goes on from NC_086444.1 coordinate 1,157,239,254, forward strand.
GTGATGTTACAGTTGTCGATGGTATTATTTACAAAGGCAATAGGTTTGTAATACCTGCACGACTAAGAAAAACTATGCTGTGCAAGATACATGAAGGCCACTTAGGAGAAGAAAAATGTAAGCGGAGAGCGCGTGAAGTTATGTATTGGCCAAGAATGAACCAAGACATAGCACAGACTACAGCTACATGTGAATTATGTCTTACGTATAGACCGAAACAACAAGTCGAGCCACTGAGTTCTCACGCAGTGCCAGAGAGACCGTACCAGAAAGTTGGCACAGATTTGTTTGATTGTAATGGGAAAACGTACATTGTCGTGACTGATTATTACTCTAACTAGACAATTATACAATAAACAAACAAGGAGCGCTGAAACCAGATATAAAAAATATATTTTGTACAGCTTTATTAAAATATAATCCACATATATGACCACATTTAAAATAAATATAAGAATTACTTAAATCCTGTGCCTCTGACTCAATATAAATGTCCGTTAAGATTTTTATATAAATCCATCCATTTATGTACTGAGGTAAGTCTATATCAACTTCTCATGAGGATATATTTGGCATCCAAATTATATAGTCTCTGTGACCCAGTTTCTTATAACCACATATGCATGTGTGTCCACGGGGGAGAGCGCTGTGATGTTTAGATGTCTCCAGCGGTATGCTACGACCCCGAATTAGCAGTGTGAGCTGATGGATACTCACGGCAGCCGCAGCTGTGATAGTAAGATGTCTCCAGCGGTATACTGCGACCCCGGAATGATATAGCTGCAATGTGAGCTGATGGATACTCACAACTGCCGCAGCTTGTGATGAGCGGGGAGCGTGCCTCTTTAGCCAGGTCACGCTTCAGCAAAAACCCCGATTAGCAGCTCGCCGGCCAATGATGCAGCCACAGAGAGAAGTGAGGAGTCGTCAGACAACAGGATTCAGGTGATAAGTGCCCTCCTTACGCGTTTCTCCGCCAGTAGGGCAAGCGGTTTCGTCAGAGGTTTGTCATTGCAGTGTTGCTGGATCCTATTTAAACTGGGATCAACCAATCATCTTGTTGATTACCTTAATCATATACAGTTGTTCAGACCTATATATGTGGCATGCTGCAAACATTACTCAGCACAAAATCACTAGTGTTACCCGCAGCTGTGTAAATACTATTTCAATATAACATATTAAATGGTCCATATTGGTTTACTTGGTGGTTTATAGATTTAAATGGTTTAATACCATTAGCTAGCCATTCTATAATTTAAACATTGATAAAATTAAATTAATAAAATTAATAAAATTGACCAGGAGACTGAAATATAAATCATCTACAATAGGCTTAAATCGTACCGAAAGATACATGGCTTCAATAGCTCAGCGGATTTATTCAGTGCACACAACACCCAGAGTACCAGGGTTCAAATTCGATCATTTTGTTATTAGTAGAACTATGGCACTGAAATATACATCGTCTGTAATAGAATCAGATAAATAGCTTCAATAGCTCAATGGATTTCTTCAGTGCACACAGCACACGGAGTACCAGGTTCAAGTCCATACACAATATTCATTTTAGTTTATCATCAATTTTAATGGTAATTCAATATACTTATACTTTCAACTGATAATATATTTATTTATTCCCAAGAAAAAGAAGAAAAGGAGGTGAAAACAAGGGGACGTAGAGGAGAAACATCTGTCTCATTTATTTATTACTAGGTTCAAATATGAATAATGACAATAAAAGTATCTGTATAAATATAATATAGATATAATTGATGTTCTAACATTTTCATATATTTTTGTATCGTTATTAAATTTTTATCTATATTTCATTTACTTTGTTCTAATAATCATTAATATTTGCTTCGTATATTGTGATCCATATTTTTGAGATATCCTTTAACCGTAACAAAACAAGAATTGTATACCTCAAATTAACAACTTCCAATATTGTTTAGTTCGATATTCTCGTTCAGACCACCTGGGACAAGTGTGCCCAACGAGAATATCCAGAAGGCTTCTCTGGTACATAGACGATTAAATCTGTCCCCTCCTCTTGGTGTGGGGGCTACATATTCAATCCCCTGGACCGTTAATACTTCGATACTTCCTCCATGCTGATGGACTACATGTCTTGAGAGGCTATGTTTGAGGTTCTTCTTCATTACATTCCTTCTATGTTCGAGAAACCTGGTGTTCAAAGACCTTGTGGTCCTACCCACATATTGCTTACCACATCTACAACTCACTAGATAAATAACATAGGTCTGTTGACAGTTGATAATAGTCTTTATATCGAAGGAAAGACCCAAACTACACGATTTAAAGTGTGTACTCCTATTAATCATAAAGGGACATGTTAGACAATTTTTTCTTCCACACTTATAACAACCACTCAGGGTTGTTAACCAGTTCTTAGTTTTAAATTTGGATATATCTTTCTGTGCCTGAAAGTAACTAGGGGATATAAAGTTCCTAATATTCTTAGCTTTACGAAAGACCACTTTCGCTGTATCCCCCAGAGAGGGTTTGAGGGTTGTGTCCAGTTTTAGAATATCAAAGTTCTTGTTAAGTATACTTCTAATTTCATTGGAACAAACATTATATTTAGTGATAAATGGAAGGATTTCTCCTTCATTTTTATTCTTCAGTACCTCACTTCTCTCTTTTTTAGTAGTAGTCAGGAGGGAACCTCTATCTCTACTCTCTACTTTATCCAATGCTTCATTTAATAATTCTAGAGGGTAACCTTGGTCCAAAAAGGCCTCTGTGAGTATGGCAGTGTATTTATGGAATTCATTCAGCTCTGTACAATTTCTCTTCATCCTCAAGTATTGTCCAACTGGAATGTTGTCTTTCCACTTTTGGTGGTGACAACTCCCGTAATTTAAATAACTATTACAGTCAACTTCCTTTCTATAAGTACCCGTTACTATCTTATCCTCCCTGATGGAGAGAGCCACATCAAGATAATTAATGTGAGTAGGGTGACAGGTATGTGTAAACTTAAGTCCGAAAGTGTTAGAATTAATATAAGACATAAACGAAGAAACAGAAGAGACCCCATCCCAAATAATAAAAAGATCATCTATGTACCGACCATACAGCACCAGGTTCGCCCCAAATGGACCCCCCCAGATGTATTTTTCTTCGAAGAGGCCCATATATAAATTCGCAAAACTTGGGGCGAACCTGGTGCCCATGGCGGTACCGTGTATTTGAAGAAAAAACTGTGAATTAAATAAAAAATAATTGTGTGCCAAAATGTATTTTATTGACTCTAGTACAAACTCACGACGTTTGGGCCACAAGTGTTCATCAGTATTGATTCAACATCGCATGTCAAAAAAACATAGTCCTGTCGCCACTTAATCCCACCCACCAGATTATAGCACCTCCTGGACGTCCCATAATTTCGGGTGTTGGGTCCCTCACATCTAATTTATCAGCTTTTGTTGATTTCTTTTTGCAGACTCACGTCGTGGGCCTTCGATCGTACATCAGAGACACCACCCATTTTTTAAATCTGGTGGGTGGGATTAAGTGGCGACAGGACTATGTTTTTTTGACATGCGATGTCGAATCTCTTTATACCAACATCCCACACCATGAGGGTGTGGAGGCCTGTCGTCACTTTCTCAATACTGATGAACACTTGTGGCCCGAACGTCGTGAGTTTGTACTAGTCAATAAAATACATTTTGGCACACAATTATTTTTTATTTAATTCACAGTTTTTTCTTCAAATACACGGTACCGCCATGGGCACCAGGTTCGCCCCAAGTTTTGCGAATTTATATATGGGCCTCTTCGAAGAAAAATACATCTGGGGGGGTCCATTTGGGGCGAACCTGGTGCTGTATGGTCGGTACATAGATGATCTTTTTATTATTTGGGATGGGGTCTCTTCTGTTTCTTCGTTTATGTCTTATATTAATTCTAACACTTTCGGACTTAAGTTTACACATACCTGTCACTCTACTCACATTAATTATCTTGATGTGGCTCTCTCCATCAGGGAGGATAAGATAGTAACGGGTACTTATAGAAAGGAAGTTGACTGTAATAGTTATTTAAATTACGGGAGTTGTCACCACCAAAAGTGGAAAGACAACATTCCAGTTGGACAATACTTGAGGATGAAGAGAAATTGTACAGAGCTGAATGAATTCCATAAATACACTGCCATACTCACAGAGGCCTTTTTGGACCAAGGTTACCCTCTAGAATTATTAAATGAAGCATTGGATAAAGTAGAGAGTAGAGATAGAGGTTCCCTCCTGACTACTACTAAAAAAGAGAGAAGTGAGGTACTGAAGAATAAAAATGAAGGAGAAATCCTTCCATTTATCACTAAATATAATGTTTGTTCCAATGAAATTAGAAGTATACTTAACAAGAACTTTGATATTCTAAAACTGGACACAACCCTCAAACCCTCTCTGGGGGATACAGCGAAAGTGGTCTTTCGTAAAGCTAAGAATATTAAGAACTTTATATCCCCTAGTTACTTTCAGGCACAGAAAGAAGATATATCCAAATTTAAAACTAAGAACTGGTTAACAACCCTGAGTGGTTGTTATAAGTGTGGAAGAAAAAATTGTCTAACATGTCCCTTTATGATTAATAGGAGTACACACTTTAAATCGTGTAGTTTGGGTCTTTCCTTCGATATAAAGACTATTATCAACTGTCAACAGACCTATGTTATTTATCTAGTGAGTTGTAGATGTGGTAAACAATATGTGGGTAGGACCACAAGGTCTTTGAACACCAGGTTTCTCGAACATAGAAGGAATGTAATGAAGAAGAACCTCAAACATAGCCTCTCAAGACATGTAGTCCATCAGCATGGAGGAAGTATCGAAGTATTAACGGTCCAGGGGATTGAATATGTAGCCCCCACACCAAGAGGAGGGGACAGATTTAATCGTCTATGTACCAGAGAAGCCTTCTGGATATTCTCGTTGGGCACACTTGTCCCAGGTGGTCTGAACGAGAATATCGAACTAAACAATATTGGAAGTTGTTAATTTGAGGTATACAATTCTTGTTTTGTTACGGTTAAAGGATATCTCAAAAATATGGATCACAATATACGAAGCAAATATTAATGATTATTAGAACAAAGTAAATGAAATATAGATAAAAATTTAATAACGATACAAAAATATATGAAAATGTTAGAACATCAATTATATCTATATTATATTTATACAGATACTTTTATTGTCATTATTCATATTTGAACCTAGTAATAAATAAATGAGACAGATGTTTCTCCTCTACGTCCCCTTGTTTTCACCTCCTTTTCTTCTTTTTCTTGGGAATAAATAAATATATTATCAGTTGAAAGTATAAGTATATTGAATTACCATTAAAATTGATGATAAACTAAAATGAATATTGTGTATGGATTTGAACCTGGTACTCCGTGTGCTGTGTGCACTGAAGAAATCCATTGAGCTATTGAAGCTATTTATCTGATTCTATTACAGACGATGTATATTTCAGTGCCATAGTTCTACTAATAACAAAATGATCGAATTTGAACCCTGGTACTCTGGGTGTTGTGTGCACTGAATAAATCCGCTGAGCTATTGAAGCCATGTATCTTTCGGTACGATTTAAGCCTATTGTAGATGATTTATATTTCAGTCTCCTGGTCAATTTTATTAATTTTATTAATTTAATTTTATCAATGTTTAAATTATAGAATGGCTAGCTAATGGTATTAAACCATTTAAATCTATAAACCACCAAGTAAACCAATATGGACCATTTAATATGTTATATTGAAATAGTATTTACACAGCTGCGGGTAACACTAGTGATTTTGTGCTGAGTGATGTTTGCAGCATGCCACATATATAGGTCTGAACAACTGTATATGATTAAGGTAATCAACAAGATGATTGGTTGATCCCAGTTTAAATAGGATCCAGCAACACTGCAATGACAAACCTCTGACGAAACCGCTTGCCCTACTGGCGGAGAAACGCGTAAGGAGGGCACTTATCACCTGAATCCTGTTGTCTGACGACTCCTCACTTCTCTCTGTGGCTGCATCATTGGCCGGCGAGCTGCTAATCGGGGTTTTTGCTGAAGCGTGACCTGGCTAAAGAGGCACGCTCCCCGCTCATCACAAGCTGCGGCAGTTGTGAGTATCCATCAGCTCACATTGCAGCTATATCATTCCGGGGTCGCAGTATACCGCTGGAGACATCTTACTATCACAGCTGCGGCTGCCGTGAGTATCCATCAGCTCACACTGCTAATTCGGGGTCGTAGCATACCGCTGGAGACATCTAAACATCACAGCGCTCTCCCCCGTGGACACACATGCATATGTGGTTATAAGAAACTGGGTCACAGAGACTATATAATTTGGATGCCAAATATATCCTCATGAGAAGTTGATATAGACTTACCTCAGTACATATATGGATGGATTTATATAAAAATCTTAACGGACATTTATATTGAGTCAGAGGCACAGGATTTAAGTAATTCTTATATTTATTTTAAATGTGGTCATATATGTGGATTATATTTTAATAAAGCTGTACAAAATATATTTTTTATATCTGGTTTCAGCGCTCCTTGTTTGTTTATTGTATAATTGTCTGTTTTATTTGGTGGAACAGTACCACCATTAGGAGCTGCAAAAACCGGATATTAACTAAATAGTGGTCATTAATTGACAATTTTATGGTTTGCTTGGTGGTTTAGTAAGCGCTGTGTTTTATAAGAATTATTATTACTCTAACTAACCTGAGGTGAAGACACTACATACAACTACTAGTAAAGCCGTAATCAATTGCATGAAGTCAATCTTTGCAAGGCATGGTGTTCCTATGGAAGTGTTCACTGAAAATGGTCCTCAGTTTTCCAGTGCTGAATTTAGACAATTTGCTGATGAGTGGGAATTTGTCCATACTACGTCAAGTCCCCACTATCCACGCTCAAATGGGTTGGTGGAAAGTTCAGTAAAAACTGTAAAGAGCCTCATGAAAAAAGCTCAAGAAGGTAAAGAAGATTTCTACAAAAGTCTTTTAATCTACCGCAGTACACCTTTACAGAATGGACTTTCTCCTGCACAAATGCTGATGGGAAAGAGGATTAGAGCAAATCTCCCGATACATGATGAACTGCTTAATACACATAACTCAGCGTTGGTCAGACTGAGTAAGGAACGTCAACAGGCGAAACAGAAACTGTTCCATGACAGGCGAGCAAAAAGTTTATCTGATCTAAAATCGGGTGACCAAGTCCGTCTCAGAGATCACGAGAAAGGTATTTGGGTGCAGAAAGGTATTGTGCAAGCACAAGTAGCACCAAGATCTTATACTATACGTACAGAGCGTGGAACGGAAGTAAGAAGAAATCGGGTGGATTTAAGATCTCAACCTAACCATAATGAAGACAACATGACTGAAGAATACCCTTCATCTGACATGTATGATGATCCTCATAATGGTGAACAAACCACGATTCTAGAAAGGTCCAACATGGTCGATGAAACACAGACTGTGTATGAAAGACCCAAAAGGGAAATACGCAGACGTGAGAGACTCATTGAAACGTGTTAGATGATGTTCTTAATATGACGTTGTTAATTGTTGCATTGAAGCGTACAGGCCTTATCTTTAAAGAAAAGAGGATGTGATGTTAGTGTATTAGAATGCTTAATATTTGTAGACACTCCCTTACTAATATGTGTAAGCCTGAATCTTCAGTGATGGTCCCTGGGACCAGGGGGATGCTGGGAAGTGGGTGGTCCAGTGAGCAGTGTGCCTGGAGTTGGTGATGCAATAAAACCGCACAGCAGTGAACTCACATGTCTCTGTGTCCTAATGACTGGATTTACAAACATATGAACAAAACAATGCCTGCAACCGGGGAACTATCTTAAGCGAAGGTAATAAATGTGAATCAAAGTGTGAGGTGGTGTATCCGGGGCGCCCCGGATACACCACCTCACACTTTGATTCACGTTCTATTTTTGGGGGAAGAGGAAAACCCCAGAGGTGTACCCTAGGCTGCCCATTCCCTTTTCAGCGCCCAATAAGTTTTCCCACACCCTTAAGCAGAAGGTAATAAATGGTCTTAAAATGATTTGAACTCAGTTGCAGGTTTAAATAGGATGTTCCCAGTGCCTATTGGCTGAACTGAGCATGAGTGCAGTTCCTGGGATCCGATTGGATTGAAAAGATCACCTGACTGAATCCAATATAGCTACGCCCATGCAGCCAGACTGATTGTAATGAATGATAAAACAGTGTTCAGGAATGCTGCAGATGACCAGGGAATGTGTGGACAGCCGTGAGATGGCACCGCCAGACAAGATTAGTGGGACTAACATCCCAATGTGTGACAAACAGATACTTAACCTGAATCTAATTTTTACCTGCTTCTCAAGATAAAGCAGCAGATGTCACTGTAATAAATCACAGTACACGTTACAATTAAATAGAGGAGATCTACTTGAAAGTTGACCCACAGAAATACTGACAGGGAAATTTAATAGGACTATACGGTAGTCTCTGTACAAAGTGTATTTTCCGTGTTGATTCATAGTAATAGAATGTTACCAACGGCTCTACATAGATTTTACAGATTAGCATTTTTGCAAAATGCAACAAACATCATGGCCAATAAAAGTATGCATTGAGGATGACATTGCTCAGATGATAAGATAAAGTAGGACTGATTTGCAAACAAGATACATCTGTTAAAGGTATATGACTAAATGATGTAGTAGTGAAATGCATGGTTGGTAATTATTCTTGCTGCTAAAGGCTGTAGACTGTGATTGTCTTATAGAAGGGACACGTTCTGAGCAACTAATAATGGGTATAATTCATCATCAGACGCTGATCTGCTTAAATCGCAATTTCAGCACATCAGGGTATGCGCGTACACATTCTCTTCAGAACGCAGTCCAAGACCTGGAGGGGGCGGAAACCATAACCAGATTAAGGGGGGATGCAGGATATACTGTACCCCGGCCCCCCCTTTGCCAGAGGGCCCACTGGCCAGAGTACACTGACACTACTAGCTTTACCTCTTAAGCAACAGCAGAACCAGCAGCCAGAATGCGAGCAGGACAGTATGCAGTGCAGGTAGAGACACAGGAATATTATGTTTCATGAACTACTGCACCAACAGGAGGGTGGAGAGAGCTGTAAGTGACACAGGGATCCCAGTTTCCCCTCCTCCCCGCCAGGGTGTCTGAGTCCTGTGTAAACTGTTATGCAACTAAACCATTTGGGTCTGGAGATAGAGACAAACACAGAGAGTCCTCCTGAGTTCTGCCCCAGTGTGTAAGTAATGCAGAGGCTGCTGCTATTCCAGCCTGTGACAAGATAAATTATTTTATTTTTCTATGTGTATTTTAAAGTTAAGTTGTCTTTGTTCCACTACAAGAAAAGTTTATGAAATACTGTAGTTGTCTTTCAATTAGGTGGAGCTATAAACTGTACCCAGGCATATTTAAACTATTAGTTAATACTAATATACACCATTGGTTTAAATTAAATATACACAATCTGTACCACCCACCATAGCCCTTTCCAGGAGGCACAAAATGCTCTCTACCTGGACTTCCTTCTTAATTAATGATTGCAATCACCTGTGTTGAAAATACTTTTCTTATCAATTAAATAGTTCAACACAGGTGACACCAATCATATACTAAGTTGGAAGTCCAGGTAGAGAGCATTCTGTCCCTCCTGGAATGGGACATGTTGGGAGGTATGCACAAATTAATATACATCCCCCACGTTCCATTGGGGCCCCCTGTCTTAAGTGCCCCGGGCACCCCCAAGGCTTAATCCGGCCCTGGTGGGAACGGGGCATCGGTGCTGTGATTTGTGTGCCCGTATGTTAGGGGGGGGGGGTCAGGACCCCCGCATGCTAGTGAAAAGAGTTATAGTTCTGCTACTTTTAGCAAAACTACAACTCAGGCTGAATTAGGCCCAATAAATGGTATATACTTCTGTTTTACTCTATTTTGGTCCAGCTGTTCAGTGCAATGCATTGGCCTTGATCTATTGATCTATGCAATGAAGTAGATGAATATATTACAGGGTAGCGTGCATGGGAATAAGTAAATGTATAAAAATAAGTGTGTGTTATATAACAGAATATGGTGGTGGTACAAAAGGTATAAAACACCTCTATCTTTAATGTATATAAAAGTCAGATAATTGCAGTTAGGGACACATTCAGCTAGCCTCAATCTTCTGGCAGTAACCCAGCTGGACCTCAGTTACATGGCTGTGAGTATCTGTCCACATACCCTAACACTCACCCTTAATCCTGACACTAATACCCTAACACTCACCCTTAATCCTGCTACCCTAACACTAACACCACAATCCTTAATATTAATCCGAACCCTGACCCTAATACTAATACCCTAACCAAAACCCAAACCCAACTCTAACTGCTCTCCATAATCACCACACCCTAAAAGGGCAGATTAGACGGACCAAATGGCTCTTATCTGCCGTCAAATTCTTTGTTTCTGTATCAATCATGGCGGCTCTTATTAAATAACCCTCCATGAGTGTGAAGGTTTACGGTGATTATTTTTTTAACATTTTTTGAACTTTTTCATACTTTACGATCCACGTGGACTACGATTGGGAACGGTAACCTTGATCGAAGCATGGCGAGCGAAGCAAGCCATGCAATGGGACACGGTGCACTAATTGGGGTTCCCCGTCACTTTACGAAGAAAACGACACCCGAAAACGTTAAAAAAACTAATGTCGACCTTTTTTCCATGTCGGCATTGTTCATGTTGACCTAATGTTGGCCATATTGACCTAATGACCACGTCGACCTAGCGCATGTCGAACAATAGTGGTCAACCTAATGACTGTCGACCTAAGTCTTGTCGACCCAATGACCCATACCCAGTGTGAAACTGCCAGGTCCATTCTCCGAGTTGTTAGTACACCGCTGTGATGGCAGAGAGAGCATTAGTATCGAACAGACGATTCAGACATCTATATGTTTGAGGCGAGCAATGAAAAACACTGAAATGATTTCTTACTTGTAATTTGTCAGCTGAATACTTAGGATGCACACAGCACACTGCATTTACTGAGTTGTTATCTGTCGCTTCCAGGCTTGTTTCCTGTTAATCAAGTAATTTAATCATTACTATATATAACAAGTAATTGATATCTGTCTGTAATTGTGTACTCTTCATTCTTTTGCTGACAGTTACTTATCTATAAAAAGCTTTAGAAGGAGAAGTCACTATGTGCTGCTGCACGGTCCCTATTTACTTACCTGTAGTGTCTTGTAAACTGGGTTTACCAGCTCGGTAAATTAAGCCAGTGGAGAAATTGCCCATGGCAACCAATCAGCAGCTCTGTATAATTTTATAATATGCAAATTATAATCGTTACTTCAGTGCTGATTGGTTGCCATGGGCAGCTTCTCCACTGTCTCGCTTCTCCACACTTTTCACTGCTTCATGAATAGACTTCATGGTCCATTCACTCTTGACAGTAAATGTGTATTGTGGTCTTCTCTGTAATGGTGAGTAATCCCTAGTGGTAGTAAATTATGAACCAATTATACTGCAAACACCAAGGGGTGAATACATCTGGAACATCCTGGAATATTGGAAAATTCTCTGCAAAGCAGAATCCCGTCTAAAATTCTTTGATTGGTGATGTCTTATATTTTAGTTCATTGTCTTTGAAGTGATTTCTTGTTTTTTTTGTGCGCTTTTGGACATTTAAAACCTTAGCAGCTAATTTTAATGACAGTTTTCATATATGGAAGCTTTATTTATTGGAATTAATTGAAGAAACCTGCAAGGAGAAGACTCTACTGGTAACAGCTTTCCCCCGAAACATGTGCTCCATATTTACAAAACATGCTAACATTTTGCTTCATTTAGTTAGGTATTTCCTTCATCATTACAAACCATTAGAGATGGGGCACCTGCACCTTATTCCTTGTTGTGAGCTACCAGGGCCAGCGAAGAAATGAAGAAACTCAGTAATTTGTATAGGGTTCACAAACTTTCTAGCAACACTGTATGTGTTGTTAGATTATATGAGCTCATTACAAAATTATATAGTGAGGACAGTGCTAATAATATAAAAATAAATGACAATTAATGTTAACACATATCTGAATCACAGGAGAACCCCAGGAGACCAGTTTCCAAAATAATAATATAAATATTTAATCTAAAACAATTCAAGTATGTTCATTAAATACATCAAACATGCTCAATACTTCAAAATATATTTCCTGTGATCTCATTACAGTTCTCGTTACAGCAGAGCCGGCCATAGGCATAGGCAAACTAGGCAATTGCCTAGGGCATTTGAGATTGTAAGCTCTCACGAGTAGGGCCCTCTTCCCTCATGTGCTTATCCTTTTCTTACTTTAATAATCCTCAACTGCCCAAATCAAGCAGTTTTTTGGCCACCTGGAACTTCTCTGTCATTTACTAGTGTAGATATGCTTAGTTACCCTGTACTTGTCCTAAATTGTCATCAACTGTAAGTCACTGTTTTCCTGTTTTGATTATGTGCATATGTACTCTGTAATTGGGCGCTGCGGAACCCTTGTGGCGCCATATAAATAAAGGATAATAATAATTATAAATAATAATATGCCTATAGGCATCAGCAGCTTCTGCTGATTAAAATGATATGTGGCATGCCTATATTCTGTGTGTAGCATGTCATATGCAGATACAGCAACAGTCTCACACAATATATAGGCATGCTGCATATCATTTTAATCAGAAGAAGCTCCTTGTGCATCCTAGCCACATAGCAATGCAAATAAGATGCATTTTCATTAAAAAAATGTGCCAGACGTTAGCATTGAGGCAAGATTTATAAGGACACATCTGTATTCAAGCAGAGGCAGAGGTCACAGAGTTAGTGGCAGTGTTAGTGTTGTGTGCATGTGAGTAGGTTGGTTGTGCAGTAGTGTTCAGAATGTGTGTAAGGAGCATTATGTGTGTCATGTAAAAATGCATTAATAATGTGCAACATATGTGTAAGGGGCACTATGCGTGTCATTATGTGTATAAGGGCATTAATAATGTGCGGCATATGTGTAACAGGGTACTACTGTATGTGTGTCATTATGTGTATATGGGCACTAATAATGTGCAGCAAATGTGTAGGGGGCACTATGTGTGTCATTAATCATTATGTGTATAAGGGCATTAATAATGTGCGGCATATGTGTAAGGGACATTACTTGTAAAACGGCATTAATAAAGGTTGTCATAATGTGAAAGGCGCATTATGTTTATAAGGACATTAATAATGTGTCTCATATGTGTAAGGGGCATTACTGTGTGGCATTATGTGTATAAGTTGCTCTACTATGTGGCGTTGCGTATAGAAAGAGCACTACTGTGTCGTCTAATGTGAATAAAGAGCAATAGGGTGTGGTGTAATGTGAATAAGGAGCAATTCAGTGTGATGTAATGTGAATAAGGGGCTCTACTGTGAGGAGTAACGTTTATAAGGTAAAGTAATACTACTGTGGCATGTAATATGAATTATGGACACTATCGCATGATCAAATGTGAATAAAGTTGGAGTACTGTGTGGCGTAATTGGAATTGGGGTTACTATTGTGTGGCCATGCCCCTTGCCAGCAAAAACACCCCCCTTTTTAGGCTGTGCGCCAAATGTGCGAACTGTTCCTATTTAAAATATAGGGGGTATAAACCCCAAAATAAGGACTGCTATGGATGAGGGGTCATGGTGCTGGGAAAGAGGTGCGAGGTCAGAGGCGGAACCAGCGGTGGTGCTAGGGGGAACCAGCCAAAATCTTGCCTAGGGCATCATATTGGCTAGGGCCGGCTCTGCATTACAGTGTGCTTTTGAACTGATTATCTGATTGATTGCCTGAGTGTGGTCATGTTCCCCTTCTTAGGACATTTGTTGTGACATATATATTATAATAAAAACAAAAGGGTCTATTCATGAAGCAGTGAAAAGTGTGGAGAAGTGAGCCAGTGGAGAAGTTGCCCATGGCAACCAATCAGCATTGCGGTAACATTTATAAGTTGCATATTATACATTTGTTCGGAGCAGCTGATTGGTTGCCATGGGCAACTTCTCCACAGGCTCACTTCTCCATGAATAGACCCAAAGAAACATAGAATGTGACGGCCCATAAGAACCACTTGGCCCATCTAGCCTGCCCATGTACATACACACTTACGCACTAGGGTTAATTTGTGTTGGGAGCCAATTAACTGACCAGTATTTCTTTGGGTTTATTATGTTACTTTGTAATTTGCAAAAACAAGCAGCGTAGTGTTTGGATGAACGTCAGCAGTGTAGATAGTATCAGGTGAATTTTGGTTTGCTAATTTGCTAGCCTAGCTAAACTGGGTTATATAACAAGTTTGTAGGAATGTCAGACAACACAAGTCACATTGCAAGACGCCTGTAATGCAAACCAAGTTACTCAGCTAAAATACGGATATGCATTATCTCATGTCAGGACTGTGTGACATTAATAAGTCCAGAGCAGCGATGACATAAGAGGGTCCACATGCTCCCATATACTGTATTATTATCCTTTTTTTATACGGCACCACAAGGGTTCAGCAGCGCCCAATTACAGAGTACATAAACAAATTATCAAAATAGGAAAACAGTGACTTACTTTTGAAGACAATATAGGACAAGTACAGGGTATATAAACATAACTGCATCAGCAGACGGCAATGACATAAGTATCAGGTGGCAGAAAACCGCGGGATTTGGTGCAGTCGAAGATGGTTTAAGTAAGAAAAGGATATGCACATGAGGGAAGAGGGCCCTGCTCGTGAGAGCTTACATTCTGAAGGGGAGGGGCAGACAGGGGAGACATAGATAGGGTAGACGAATAGAGCTTAGAACAGAGGGTTAGGATGAAAATTGGCTGAGTTTGGTGAAGAATTGGGTCTTGACAGCCCGTTTGAAGTTTTGTAGAGAGTCTGAGAGGGAGAGGGAGAGATTTCCAGAGAAAGGGAGCAGCATGTGGGAACTCTTGAAGGTAGGAGTGGGAGGAAATAATCAGTAGGCAGGAGAGGCGGTGTGCATTAGCGGAGCAAAGAGTATGGGTGGGAGTGTAAAGGTCAGAGATGTAAATGGAAGAGGAGTGGGTGAGGGCTTTGTGAGTGTGAGAAGCTTGAATTGGATTCTGAAAGGGAAGCCAGTAAAGGGCTAGTAGGAGAAGGTAGGTGGATGTACTGCATTTGGTGAGGAAGATGAGCCGAGCTGCATGTTTCTCAAAATATTTTTTTCTTTATGTTTTCATTAGTATAATTTGTGATGTGTAATGGTTTCTTGTAGTTGTTACTTTTTAGGGAGGCAAGTTCTGTAAAGAGGTTGTGCCAGGATTTCCCACTCCTGCACATGCTCAACAAAGTAGTCTTGTGGATAGATGGACTAGAATGGCTAGGCCCCCTCACTTCTGGTCCACAAAGTCATCAGACACCATGCAGTGGCGGTACTATCAGCTTTAGTTAGTATTCTTTTATTTTATTAGACATAAGAAATATTTTTTTGTTCTTAGGCAATCACCTCTTAGAACATGAACTGTCTGGTCTTCCTAGGACACCAGGGACTCTTTCTAGGATGTGTAATGGTGGTCCCAGCTGTCCTGGAATGCCCAAAACGAATGCCTTTTGAGCATCTTTACTAAAGTGACCCCATCTCGTTTAATGTCCAGGTTCAAGTTTAAAAAAAAAACCCCATAGTATAATTATTAACTTTTAATAATAGAGCTCCAAAATAGCATAAATATTATATACTGTAGATAACCATAAACACAACCAATGATAAAACCATATAAATTGTAGGGCTAGGTGGGGTAGAGGGTAGGGTAGAGAGACTCACTATGGCTTTTAGAAGCAAGGTAGGAGGCGAGGGGGTATGGGAGTGAACAGAACTCAGTGAACCTGTACCCACTTGGTGCAGGATCACGTCACCGTGGGGAAAAATGGAGACGGGGGAAGAAAAACACCATGGTGACAGTCAGGGCCGGTGCAAGGGTGTTCGGCGCCCTCCTGCAAACTATAAATGTGCGCCCTCTCTCCCATACTTAATAAAGAGACAATGCAGTATGAAGTCTCACGCCGCAAAAAAACAGGTGGGGTGTGGTCACACAATAGTACCAATTCAAATTACTCCATACAGTAGCACAATCTTGTTCACATTTACACCGCGCATAGCGCACAGAGGGAACTCGGTTCACCGCTGTCGGTACTCCGACTGTCATTTTACACTTTATGGCAGGTAAGAGTCCCCATTTTACACATTACGGCAGGCAAGAGTCCCCACTTTACACATTACGGCAGGCAAGAGTCCCCATTTTACACATTACGGCAGGCAAGAGTCCCCACTTTACATATTACGGCATGCAGGAGTCCCCACTTTACACATTACGGCAGGCATGAGTCCCCACTTTACACATTACGGCAGGCAAGTGTCCCCATTTTACACATTACGGCAGGCACGTGTCCCCATTTTATACATTACGGCAGGCAAGAGTCCCCATTTTACACATTATAGCAGGCAAGTGTCCCCATTTTACACATTACGGCAGGCAGGTGTCCCCATTTTACGCATTACGGCAGTCAGAGTCCCCATTTTACACATTACGGCAGGCAAGTGTCCCCATTTTACACATTACGGCAGGCAAGAGTCCCCATTTTACACATTACGACAGGCAGGTGTCCCCATATTACGCATTACGGCAGGCAGGTGTCCCCATTTTACACATTACGGCAGACAGGTGTCCCCATTTTACGCATTACGGCAGGCAGGTGTCCCCATTTTACACATTACGGTAGGCAAGAGTCCCCATTTTACACATTATAGCAGGCAGGTGTCCCCATTTTACACATTATAGCAGACAGTGTCCCCATTTTACACATTATAGCAGAGTCCCCATTTTACACATTATAGCAGGCAGAGACCCCTTCAACAAAGAGAGACAGAGTGAAAAAACCCAGACAGACACATAGATAAATAGATAGATAGACAGACAGATAGATAGATAGATAGATAGATAGATAGATAGATAGATAGATAGATAGATAGATAGATAGATAGATAATCAAACATACAAAATACTCACTTAGTTCCTCTGATAGACACAACCTCCCGGGCAGTCTCTCTATTGTTCCTCAGTCCTGGTAGGTGTCGATGAGATGGCTCCATGGATATGGGGGCATCTAGTGGCTCCTGGCAGTACTGCAGTCAAGTACAGTAGTCACTGCAGCTGTCTGCTCCCGAAGCCGTCCTTTGTCCGTCAGTCCCGCCAGAGCCGGCCCTAACCAATATGATGCCCTAGGCAAGATTTTGGCTGGTGCCCCCTAGCACAACCCCTGGTTCCGCCTCTGACTTTGCACCTCTTTCCCAGCACCATCACCCCTCACCCATAGCAGTCCTTATTTTGGGGTTTGTACCCCCTATATTTTAAATTGGAACAGTTCGGGGTGTGTTTTTGCTGGCTAGGGGCATGGCCCTACAATAGTAACCCCAATTCCAATTACGCCACACAGTACTGCAACTTTATTCACATTTGATCATGCGATAGTGTCCATAATTCATATTACATCCCACAGTAGTATCACTTTACCTTAAACGTTACTCCTCACAGTAGAGCCCCTTATTCACATTACATCACACTGAATTGCTCCTTATTCACAATACACCACACACTATCGCTCTTTATTCACATTAGACAACACAGTAGTGCCCTTTCTATATGTAACGCCACATAGTAGAGCACCTTATACACATAATGCCACATATTAGTAATGCATTTATACACATAATTCCACACAGTAATGCCCCTTACACATATGAGACACATTATTAATGTCCTTATAAACATAATGTGCCTTACACATTATGACAACCTTTATTAATGCCCTTTTACACATAATGTCCCTTACAGTACACATATGCCGCACATTATTAATGCCCTTATACACATAATGACACACATAGTGCCCCCTACACATTTGCTGCACATTATTAGTGCCCCTATACACATAATGACACACATACAGTAGTACCCTGTTACACATATGCCGCACATTATTAATGCCCTTATACACATAATGACACACATAGTGCCCCTTACACATATGTTGCACATTATTAATGCATTTTTACATGACACACATAATGTTCCTTACACATATTCTGAACACTACTGCACAACCAACCCACTCACATGCACACAGCAATCACACTGCCACTAACACTGTGACCTCTGCCTCTGCTTGGATACAGATATGTCCTCATAAATCTTGCCTCAATGCTAACATCTGGCACCTTTTTTTATGAAAATGCATCTTATTTTCATTGCTATGTGGCTAGGATGCACAAGCTGCTTCTGCTGATTAAAATGATATGCAGCATGCCTATATACTGTGTGAGACTGTGGCTGTATCTGCATATGAAATGCTACACACAGAATATAGGCATGCTGCATATCATTTTAATCAGCAGAAGCTGCTGATGCCCCTAGGCATATCAAATGCCCTAGGCAATTGCCTAGTTTGCCTATGCCTATGGCCGGCTCTGAGTCCCGCCCACACACCTCCCACTGCTAGCGCCACTGCAGGAGGAGATTACATCAGCGGCATGGGAGGAGATTACATCAGGACGGGAGGAGATTACATCAGCGGCGTGGGAGTGGGGACTTGAAGAGCCGGTATGCACGTACCGCGATAGGCGCAGCGGCAGCAACTGCACACATCAAAGGAATGCAGAGCAGTGAGAGCGCCTCTCCAGGCATGCGCCTCCCTGCACTGCATCCCTTTGCTGAGCGGGTTCAGCCGGCTCTGGTGACAGTGATAGTGCTAGGAGGAGAGAAGGAAGGTGGAGGGCCTACAGTCTAAAGTGGTTGGTCAGGGGATTTGAGTGGAGAGTTATAAGGAGGGCTGGTAGTCAGGCTTGTATGAAGTTAGTCTGGAGGATATGTAGAATGTATAAATATGATAATATATGTAAACTAATTAAATATCAAATTGAATACATAAAATACGTAGAATGTTGAAGGACCGTTAATCATTTGGATCTGTTTAGTCCCAATAGACTATGTGATGGACCCCAATCCAATCTGCCTCTTGCAGCTCGAGAGTCCCACATGACAGTGGATTATACTAACCATAGCCCCTCCACGCAGTGAGCGCAGACGGATGAGCCTCTGCTAATTATACTTAGTTTAAAACAAAAGGGAAGGAGGTTGAATAAAAAAATAAGAATTTACTTACCGATAATTCTATTTCTCGGAGTCCGTAGTGGATGCTGGGGTTCCTGAAAGGACCATGGGGAATAGCGGCTCCGCAGGAGACAGGGCACAAAAAGTAAAGCTTTAGGATCAGGTGGTGTGCACTGGCTCCTCCCCCTATGACCCTCCTCCAAGCCTCAGTTAGGATACTGTGCCCGGACGAGCGTACACAATAAGGAAGGATTTATGAATCCCGGGTAAGACTCATACCAGCCACACCAATCACACTGTACAACCTGTGATCTGAACCCAGTTAACAGTATGATAACAGCGGAGCCTCTGAAAGATGGCTCACAACAATATAACCCGATTTTTGTAACTATGTACAAGTATTGCAGATAATCCGCACTTGGGATGGGCGCCCAGCATCCACTACGGACTCCGAGAAATAGAATTATCGGTAAGTAAATTCTTATTTTCTCTATCGTCCTAGTGGATGCTGGGGTTCCTGAAAGGACCATGGGGATTATACCAAAGCTCCCAAACGGGCGGGAGAGTGCGGATGACTCTGCAGCACCGAATGAGAGAACTCCAGGTCCTCCTTAGCCAGGTTATCAAATTTGTAGGATTTTACAAACGTGTTTGCCCCTGACTAAATAGCCGCTCGGCACAGTTGTAAAGCCGAGACCCCTCGGGCAGCCGCCCAAGATGAGCCCACCTTCCTTGTGGAATGGGCATTTACATATTTTGGCTGTGGCAGGCCTGCCACAGAATGTGCAAGCTGAATTGTATTACACATCCAACTAGCAAAAGTCTGCTTAGAAGCAAGAGCACCCAGTTTGTTGGGTGCATACAGGATAACAGCAAGTCAGTTTTCCTGACTCCAGCCGTCCTGGAACCTATATTTTCAGGGCCCTGACCACATCTAGCAACTTGGAGTCCTCCAAGTCCCTAGTAGGCGCAAGACACCACAATAAGCTGGTTCAGGTGAAACACTGACACCACCTTAGGGAGAGAACTGGGGACGAGTCCGCAGCTCTGCCCTGTCCGAATGGACAAACAGATATGGGCTTTTTTGAGAAAAAAAAACCACCAATTTGACACTCGCCTGGTCCAGGCCAGGTCCAAGAGCATGTTCACTTTTCATGTGAGATGCTTCAAATCCACAGATTTGACTGGTTTTAAACCAATGTGTTTTGAGGAATCCCAGAACTACGTTGAGATCCCACAGTGCCACTGGAGGCACAAAAGGGGGTTGTATATGCAATACTCCCTTGACAAACTTCTGGACTTCAGGAACTGAAGCCAATTCTTTCTGGAAGAAAAATCGACAGGGCCGAAATTTGAACCTTAATGGACCCCAATTTGAGGCCCATAGACACTCCTGTTTTCAGGAAATGCAGGAATCGACCGAGTTGAAATTTCTTCGTGGGGCCTTCCTGGCCTCACACCACGCAACATATTTTCGCCACATGTGGTGATAATGTTGTGCGGTCACCTCCTTTCTGGCTTTGACCAGGGTAGGAATGACCTCTTCCTGAATGCCTTTTCCCTTAGGATCCGGCGTTCCACCGCCATGCCGTCAAACGCAGCTGCGGTAAGTCTTGGAACAGACATGGTACTTGCTGAAACAAGTCCCTTCTTAGCGGCAGAGGCCATAAGTCCTCTGTGAGCATCTCTTGAAGTTCCGGGTACCAAGTCCTTCTTGGCCAATCCGGAGCCATGAGTATAGTTCTTACTCCTCTACGTCTTATAATTCTCAGTACCTTAGGTATGAAAAGCAGAGGATGGAACACATACACCGACTGGTACACCCACGGTGTTACCAGAACGTCCACAGCTATTGCCTGAGGGTCTTTTAACCTGGCGCAATACCTGTCCCGTTTTTTGTTCAGACGGGACGCCATCATGTCCACCTTTGGTAATTCCCAACGGTTTACAATCATGTGGAAAACTTCCCCATGAAGTTCCCACTCTGCCGGGTGGAGGTCGTGCCTACTGAGGAAGTCTGCTTCCCAGTTTCCATTCCCGGAATGAAACACTGCTGACAGTGCTATCACATGATTTTCCGCCCAGCGAAAAGTCCTTGCAGTTTTTGCCACTGCCCTCCTGCTTCTTGTGCCGCCCTGTCTATTTACGTGGGCGACTGCCGTGATGTTTTATCCCACTGGATCAATACCGGCTGACCTTGAAGCAGAGGTCTTGCTAAGCTTAGAGCATTATAAATTTACCCTTAGCTATATTTATGTGGAGAAAAGTCTCCAGACTTGATCACACTCCCTGGAAATTTTTTCCTTGTGTGACTGCTCCCCAGCCTCTCGGGCTGGCCTCCGTGGTCACCAACATCCAAAACTGAATGCCGAATCTGCGGCCCTCTAGAAGATGAGCACTCTGTAACCACCACAGGAGAGACACCCTTGTCCTTGGATATAGGGTTATCCGCTGATGCATCTGAAGATGCGATCCGGACCATTTGTCCAGCAGATCCCACTGAAAAGTTCTTGCATGAAATCTGCCGACTGGAATTGCTTCGAAGGAAGTCACCATTTTTTTACCATGGCCCTTGTGCAATGATGCACTGATTTTAGGAGGTTCCTGACTAGCTCGGATAACTCCCTGGCTTTCTCTTCCGGGAGAAACACCTTTTTCTGGACTGTGTCCAGAATCATCCCTATCCCTGGACTTTGCCCTTATCAGGAGATCGTCCAAGTAAGGGATAATTAAGACGCCTTTTCTTCGAAGAAGAACCATCATTTCGGCCATTACCTTGGTAAAGACCCGGGGTGCCGTGGACAATCCAAACGGCAGCGTCTGAAACTGATAGTGACAGTTCTGTACCACGAACCTGAGGTACCCTTAGTGATAAGGGCAAATTTGGGACATGGAGGTAAGCATCCCTGATGTCTCGGGACACCATATAGTCCCCTTCTTCCCGGTTCGTTATCACTGCTCTGAGTGACTCCATCTTGATTTGAACCTTTGTAAGTGTTCAAATTTTTTTAGATTTAGAATAGGTCTCACCTAGCCTTCTGGCTTCAGTACCACAATATAGTGTGGAATAATACCCCTTTTCTTGTTGTAGGAGGGGTAATTTAATTATCACCTGCTGGGAATACAGCTCGTGAATTGTTTCCCATACTGCCTCCTTGTCGGAGGGAGACCTTGGTAAAGCAGACTTCAGGAGCCTGCGCAGGGGAAACGTCTTGACATTCCAATCTGTACCCCTGGGATACTACTTGTAGGATCCAGGGGTCCTGTACGGTCTCAGCGTCATGCTGAGAGCTTGTCAGAAGCGGTGTAACGCTTCTGTTCCTGGGAATGGGCTGCCTGCTGCAGTCTTCTTCCCTTTCCTCTATCCCTGGGCAGATATGACTCTTATAGGGACGAAAGGACTGAAGCTGAAAAGACGGTGTCTTTTTCTGCAGAGATGTGACTTAGGGTAAAAAACGGTGGATTTTCCAGCAGTTGCCGTGGCCACCAGGTCCGATGGACCGACCCCAAATAACTCCTCTTCCTTTATACGGCAATACACCTTTGTGCCGTTTGGAATCTGCATCACCTGACCACTGTCGTGTCCATAAACATCTTCTGGCAGATATGGACATCGCACTTACTCTTGATGCCAGAGTGCAAATATCCCTCTGTGCATCTCGCATATATAGAAATGCATCCTTTAAATGCTCTATAGTCAATAAAATACTGTCCCTGTCAAGGGTATCAATATTTTTAGTCAGGGAATCCGACCAAGCCACCCCAGCTCTGCACATCCAGGCTGAGGCGATCGCTGGTCGCAGTATAACACCAGTATGTGTGTATATACTTTTTATGATATTTTCCAGCCTCCTGTCAGCTGGCTCCTTGAGGACGGCCCTATCTATAGACGGTACCGCCACTTGTTCTGATAAGCGTGTGAGCGCCTTATCCACCCTAAGGGGTGTTTCCCAATGCGCCCTAACTTCTGGCGGGAAAGGGTATACCGCCCATATTTTCTATCGGGGGGAACCCACGCATCATCACACACTTCATTTAATTTATCTGATTCAGGAAAAACTACGGTAGTTTTTTCACATCCCACATAATACCCTCTTTTGTGGTACTTGTAGTATCAGAAATATGTAACACCTCCTTCATTGCCCTTAACGTGTGGCCCTAATAAGGAATACGTTTGTTTATTCACCGTCGACACTGGATTCAGTGTCCCTGTCTGTGTCTGTGTCGACCGACTAAAGTAAACGGGCGTTTTAAAACCCCTGACGGTGTTTTTGAGACGTCTGGACCGGTACTAATTGTTTGTCGGCCGTCTCATGTCGTCAACCGACCTTGCCGCGTGTTGACATTATCACGTAATTCCCTAAATAAGCCATCCATTCCGGTGTCGACTCCCTAGAGAGTGACATCACCATTACAGGCAATTGCTCCGCCTCCTCACCAACATCGTCCTCATACATGTCGACACACACGTACCGACACACAGCACACACACCGGGAATGCTCTGATAGAGGACAGGACCTACTAGCCCTTTGGAGAGACAGAGGGAGAGTTTGCCAGCACACACCAAAAACGCTATAATTATATAGGGACAACCTTATATAAGTGTTTTCCCTTATAGCATCTTTTTTATATATTTCTAACGCCAAATTAGTGCCCCCCCCTCTCTGTTTTAACCCTGTTTCTGTAGTGCAGTGCAGGGGAGAGCCTGGGAGCCTTCCCTCCAGCCTTTCTGTGAGGAAAAATGGCGCTGTGTGCTGAGGAGATAGGCCCCGCCCCTTTTTCGGCGGCCTCGTCTCCCGCTCTTAACGGATTCTGGCAGGGGTTAAATATCTCCATATAGCCCCCGGAGGCTATATGTGAGGTATTTTTAGCCAAAAATAGGTTTTCATTGCCTCCCAGGGCGCCCCCCTTCCAGCGCCCTGCACCCTCAGTGACTGCCGTGTGAAGTGTGCTGAGAGGAAATGGCGCACAGCTGCAGTGCTGTGCGCTACCTTAAGAAGACTGAGGAGTCTTCATGCCGCCGATTCTGGACCTTCTTCTTGTTTCAGCATCTGCAAGGGGGCCGGCGGCGAGGCTCCGGTGACCATCCAGGCTGTACCTGTGATCGTCCCTCTGGAGCTAATGTCCAGTAGCCAAAGAAGCCAATCCATCCTGCACGCAGGTGAGTTCACTTCTTCTCCCCTAAGTCCCTCGTTGCAGTGATCCTGTTGCCAGCAGGACTCACTGTAAAATAAAAAACCTAAGCTAAACTTTTCTAAGCAGCTCTTTAGGAGAGCCACCTAGATTGCACCCTTCTCGGCCGGGCACAAAAATCTAACTGAGGCTTGGAGGAGGGTCATAGGGGGAGGAGCCAGTGCACACCACCTGATCCTAAAGCTTTACTTTTTGTGCCCTGTCTCCTGCGGAGCCGCTATTCCCCATGGTCCTTTCAGGAACCCCAGCATCCACTAGGACGATAGAGAAAAGATCACTGTAGAGGCAACTGGGAATTACATTCATCTAGCTCAATACATAAAGTATACAGTATGAACCTAAAACAGAAGTGCAAGAAGTAACTGACCTTCTAGACCCATAGGGAAAATAGCAGATATTGGGGGTAATTCCAAGTTGATCGCAGCAGAATTTTTTTTAGCAATTGGGCAAAACTATGTGCACTGCAGGGGGGGCAGATAAAACATTTGCAGAGAGAGTTAGATTTGGGTGGGTTATTTTGTTTCTGTGCAGAGTAAATACTGCCTGCTTTATTTTTACACTGCAATTTAGGTTTCAGTTTGAACACCACACCCCACCCACATCTAACTTTCTCAGCACACGTTATATCTGTGTCCCCCGCCCCCCCGCAGTGCACATGGTTTTGCCCATCTGCTAACAAATTTTCTGCTACGATCAGGTCTGAATTAGGCCCATCGATGGAGAATATTGTGAGCTATGAGGTGGTCATAACTGACTGGTAATCAATGTTATTAGGGTAAATACTGGCTGCTTTATTTTTACACTGCAATTTAGATTGCAGATTGAACTCACCACACCCAAATCTATCTCTCTCTGCACATGTTATATCTGCCTCCCCTGCAGTGCACATGTGCCCTCATTCCGAGTTGTTCGCTCGCAAGCTGCTTTTAGCAGCTTTGCACACGCTAAGCCGCCGCCTACTGGGAGTGAATCTTAGCTTATCAAAATTGCGAACGAAAGATTAGCAAAATTGCGAATAGACACTTCTTAGCAGTTTCTGAGTAGCTCCACACTTACTCGGCAACTGCGATCAGTTCAGTCAGTTTCGTTCCTGGTTTGACGTCACAAACACTCCCAGCGTTCGGCCAGACACTCCTCCGTTTCTCCAGCCACTCCCGCGTTTTTTCCAGAAACGGTAGCGTTTTTTCGCACACACCCATAAAAGGGCCAGTTTCCGCCCCCAGAAACACCCACTTCCTGTCTGTCAATCACATTACGATCACCAGAACGAAGAAAAAACCTCGTAATGCCGTGAGTAAAATACCTAACTGCATAGAAAATTTACTTGGCGCAGTCGCAGTGCGGACATTGAGCATGCGCATTAGCGACTAATCGCTATGTTGCGAGAAAAATATAACGAACGAACAACTCGGAATGACCCCCAAAGTTCCTGCTGCGATCATCTCAGAATTACCCCCATTGATGTGACAAATACAAGCTCAGTTGTATATATATATATATATATATGGTATGTGAAGGGCGACGTTCACATAACTACATCCACACCATACATACTGTTCTATTTATTAAAATAATAAAAAGTGAATATAACGGAAACAAACAAAAAAATCTAAAGGCTATTTATTTGTAAAAAAGAAAATATATGTTTAGTAAAAATTTTTTTTTTTTTAGAAATGAATAATTTACTAGAGTGGGGCGGGGGAACCTTCCAGGATGCAGATTGGGCTTTTCCATGCAAAACTTTTCTCTGGAAGCGTCTACACCATAAAGCGCTATAACACTATGGGGGTCATTCAGAGTTGATCGCAGTGCAGCGTTCAGGCCAAAAAATAAGAATTTACTTACCGATAATTCTATTTCTCGTAGTCCGTAGTGGATGCTGGGGACTCCGTAAGGACCATGGGGAATAGCGGCTCCGCAGGAGACTGGGCACATCTAAAGAAAGCTTTAGGACTATCTGGTGTGCACTGGCTCCTCCCCCTATGACCCTCCTCCAAGCCTCAGTTAGGATACTGTGCCCGGACGAGCGTACACAATAAGGAAGGATTTTGAATCCCGGGTAAGACTCATACCAGCCACACCAATCACACTGTACAACTTGTGATCTGAACCCAGTTAACAGCATGATAACAGAGGAGCCTCTAGAAAAGATGGCTCCCTACAGCAATAACCCGATTTTTTGGTAACAATAACTATGTACCAGTATTGCAGACAATCCGCACTTGGGATGGGCGCCCAGCATCCACTACGGACTACGAGAAATAGAATTATCGGTAAGTAAATTCTTATTTTCTCTAACGTCCTAAGTGGATGCTGGGGACTCCGTAAGGACCATGGGGATTATACCAAAGCTCCCAAACGGGCGGGAGAGTGCGGATGACTCTGCAGCACCAATTGAGAGAACTCCAGGTCCTCCTCAGCCAGGGTATCAATTTTGTAGAATTTTACAAACGTATTTGCTCCTGACCAAGTAGCTGCTCGGCAAAGTTGTAAAGCCGAGACCCCTCGGGCAGCCGCCCAAGATGAGCCCACCTTCCTTGTGGAGTGGGCATTTACAGATTTTTGGCTGTGGCAGGCCTGCCACAGAATGTGCAAGCTGAATTGTACTACAAATCCAACGAGCAATAGTCTGCTTAGAAGCAGGAGCACCCAGCTTGTTGGGTGCATACAGGATAAACAGCGAGTCAGATTTTCTGACTCCAGCCGTCCTGGAAACATATATTTTCAGGGCCCTGACAACGTCTAGCAACTTGGAGTCCTCCAAGTCCCTAGTAGCCGCAGGCACCACAATAGGTTGGTTCAGGTGAAACGCTGAAACCACCTTAGGGAGAAACTGAGGACGAGTCCTCAATTCCGCCCTGTCCGAATGGAAAATCAGATAAGGGCTTTTACAGGATAAAGCCGCCAATTCTGACACGCGCCTGGCCCAGGCCAGGGCCAACAGCATGACCACTTTCCATGTGAGATATTTTAACTCCACAGATTTAAGTGGTTCAAACCAATGTGACTTTTGGAACCCAAAAAACTACATTGAGATCCCAAAGTGCCACTGGAGGCACAAAAGGAGGCTGTATATGCAGTACCCCTTTTACAAACGTTTGAACTTCAGGGACTGAAGCTAGTTCTTTTTGGAAGAAAATTGACAGGGCCGAAATTTGAACCTTAATGGACCCCAATTTCAGGCCCATAGACACTCCTGTTTGCAGGAAATGTAGGAATCGACCCAGTTGAATTTCCTCCGTCGGGCCTTACTGGCCTCGCACCACGCAACATATTTTCGCCAAATGCGGTGATAATGTTTTGCGGTTACCTCCTTCCTGGCTTTGATCAGGATAGGGATGACTTCATCCGGAATGCCTTTTTTCCTTCAGGATCCGGCGTTCAACCGCCATGCCGTCAAACGCAGCCGCGGTAAGTCTTGGAACAGACAGGGTCCTTGTTTGAGCAGGTCCCTTCTTAGAGGTAGAGGCCACGGATCCTCCGTGAGCATCTCTTGAAGTTCCGGTTACCAAGTCCTTCTTGGCCAATCCGGAGCCACGAATATAGTGCTTACTCCTCTCCATCTTATCAATCTCAGTACCTTGGGTATGAGAGGCAGAGGAGGGAACACATACACTGACTGGTACACCCACGGTGTTACCAGAGCGTCTACAGCTATTGCCTGAGGGTCCCTTGACCTGGCGCAATACCTGTCGAGTTTTTCCCAACGGTTTATAATCATGTGGAAGACTTCTGGGTGAAGTCCCCACTCTCCCGGGTGGAGGTCGTGCTAAGGAAGTCTGCTTCCCAGTTGTCCACTCCCGGAATGAATACTGCTGACAGTGCTATCACATGATTTTCCGCCCAGCGAAGAATCCTTGCAGCTTCTGCCATTGCCCTCCTGCTTCTTGTGCCACCCTGTCTGTTTACGTGGGTGACTGCCGTGATGTTGTCCGACTGGATCAACACCGGCTGACCTTGAAGCAGAGGTCTTGCTAAGCTTAGAGCATTGTAAATGGCCCTTAGCTTCAGGATATTTATGTGAAGTGATGTCTCCAGGCTTGACCATAAGCCCTGGATATTCCTTCCCTGTGTGACTGCTCCCCAGCCTCGCAGGCTGGCATCCGTGGTCACCAGGACCCAGTCCTGAATGCCGAATCTGCGGCCCTCTAGAAGATGAGCACTCTGCAACCACCACAGGAGGGACACCCTTGTCCTTGGTGACAGGGTTATCCGCTGATGCATCTGAAGATGCGACCCGGACCATTTGTCCAGCAGGTCCCACTGGAAAGTTCTTGCGTGGAATCTGCCGAATGGGATTGCTTCGTAGGAAGCCACCATTTTACCCAGAACCCTTGTGCATTGATGCACTGAGACTTGGCTCGGTTTTAGGAGGTTCCTGACTAGCTCGGATAACTCCCTGTCTTTCCCCTCCGGGAGAAACACCTTTTTCTGGACTGTGTCCAGGATCATCCCTAGGAACCGAAGACAAGTCGTCGGAACCAGCTGCGATTTTGGAATATTGAGAATCCAATCGTGCTGCCGCAACACTACCTGAGATAGTGCTACACCGACCTCCAACTGTTCCCTGGATCTTACCCTTATCAGGGAATCGTCCAAGTAAGGGATAACTAAAATTCCCTTCCTTCGAAGGAATATCATAATTTCGGCCTTTACCTTGGTAAAGACCCGGGGTGCCGTGAACCATCCATACGGCAGCGTCTGAACTGATAGTGACAGTTCTGTACCATAAACCTGAGGTACCCTTGGTGAGAAGGGTAAATTTTGACATGAAGGTAAGCATCCTTGATGTCCCGAGACATCATGTAGTCCCCTTCTTCCAGGTTCGCAATCACTGCTCTGAGTGACTCAATCTTGAATTTGAACCTCTGTATGTAAGTGTTCAAAGATTTTAGATTTAGAATCGGTCTCACCGAGCCGTCCGGCTTCGGTACCACAACAGTGTGGAATAATACCCCGTTCCCTGTTGCAGGAGGGGTACCTTGATTATCACCTGCTGGGAATACAGCTTGTGAATGGCTTCCAAAACTGTCTCCCTGTCAGAAGGAGACATCGGTAAAGCCGACTTTAGGAAAACGGCGAGGGGGAGACGTCTCGAATTCTAATTTGTACCCCTGAGATATCACCTGAAGGATCCAGGGGTCTACTTGCGAGTGAGCCCACTGCGCGCTGAAATTCATTGAGACGGGCCCCCCACCGTGCCTGATTCTGCTTGTAAAGCCCCAGCGTCATACTGAGGGCTTGGCAGAGGCGGGAGAGGGTTTCTGTTCCTGGGAACTGGCTGATTTCTGCAGCCTTTTTCCTCTCCCTCTGTCACGGGGCAGAAATGAGGAACATTTTGCCCGCTTGTCCACGAAAAGACTGCGCCTGATAATACGGCGTCTTCTCATGTTGAGAGGCAACCTGGGGTACAAACGTGGATTTCCCAGCTGTTGCCGTGGCCACCAGGTCTGAAAGACCGACCCCAAATAACTCCTCCCCTTATTAAGGCAATACTTCCAAATGCCGTTTGGAATACGCATCACCTGACCACTGACGTGTCCATAACCCTCTACTGGTAGAAATGGACAACGCACTTAGACTTGATGCCAGTCGGCAAATATTCCGCTGTGCATCACGCATATATAGAAATGCATCTTTTAAATGCTCTATAGGCAAAAATATACTGTCCCTATCTAGGGTATCAATATTTTCAGTCAGGGAATCCGACCACGCCAACCCAGCACTGCACATCCAGGCTGAGGCGATTGCTGGTCGCAGTATAACACCAGTATGTGTGTAAATACATTTTAGGATACCCTCCTGCTTTCTATCAGCAGGATCCTTAAGGGCGGCCATCTCAGGAGAGGGTAGAGCCCTTACAAGCGTGTGAGCGCTTTATCCACCCTAGGGGGTGTTTTCCAACGCACCCTAACCTCTGGCGGGAAAGGATATAATGCCAATAACATTTTAGAAATTATCAGTTGTTATCGGGGGAAAACCACGCATCATCACACACCTCATTTAATTTCTCAGATTCAGGAAAACTACAGGTAGTTTTTCCTCACCGAACATAATACCCCTTTTTGGTGGTACTCGTATTATCAGAAATGTGTAAAACATTTTTCATTGCCTCAATCATGTAACGTGTGGCCCTACTGGAAGTCACATTTGTCTCTTCACCGTCGACACTGGAGTCAGTATCCGTGTCGGCGTCTATATCTGCCATCTGAGGTAACGGGCGCTTTAGAGCCCCTGACGGCCTATGAGACGTCTGGACAGGCACAAGCTGAGTAGCCGGCTGTCTCATGTCAACCACTGTCTTTTATACAGAGCTGACACTGTCACGTAATTCCTTCCAACAGTTCATCCACTCAGGTGTCGACCCCCTAGGGGGTGACATCACTATTACAGGCAATCTGCTCCGTCTCCACATCATTTTTCTCCTCATACATGTCGACACAAACGTACCGACATACAGCACACACACAGGGAATGCTCTGATAGAGGACAGGACCCCACTAGCCCTTTGGGGAGACAGAGGGAGAGTTTGCCAGCACACACCAAAGCGCTATATATATACAGGGATAACCTTATATAAGTGTTTTTCCCCTTATAGCTGCTGTATTGTTAATACTGCGCCTAATTAGTGCCCCCCTCTCTTTTTTAACCCTTTCTGTAGTGTAGTGACTGCAGGGGAGAGCCAGGGGAGCTTCCCTCCAACTGAGCTGTGAGGGAAAATGGCGCCAGTGTGCTGAGGAGATAGGCTCCGCCCCTTTTTCGCGGACTTTTCTCCTGCTTTTTTATTGATTCTGGCAGGGGTTAAAATTCATCCATATAGCCCTGGGGGCTATATGTGATGTATTTTCGCCAGCCAAGGTGTTTTTATTGCTGCTCAGGGCGCCCCCCCCTAGCGCCCTGCACCCTCAGTGACCGAAGTGTGAAGTGTGCTGAGGAGCAATGGCGCACAGCTGCAGTGCTGTGCGCTACCTTGGTGAAGACAGGATGTCTTCTGCCGCCGATTTTCCGGACCTCTTCTGTCTTCTGGCTCTGTAAGGGGCCCGGCGGCGCGGCTCTGGGACCCATCCATGGCTGGGCCTGTGATCGTCCCTCTGGAGCTAATGTCCAGTAGCCTAAGAAGCCCAATCCACTCTGCACGCAGGTGAGTTCGCTTCTTCTCCCCTTAGTCCCTCGATGCAGTGAGCCTGTTGCCAGCAGGTCTCACTGAAAATAAAAAACCTAAACTAAAACTTTCACTAAGAAGCTCAGGAGAGCCCCTAGTGTGCACCCTTCTCGTTCGGGCACAGAGATCTAACTGAGGCTTGGAGGAGGGTCATAGGGGGAGGAGCCAGTGCACACCAGATAGTCCTAAAGCTTTCTTTAGATGTGCCCAGTCTCCTGCGGAGCCGCTATTCCCCATGGTCCTTACGGAGTCCCCAGCATCCACTTAGGACGTTACAGAAAATGGCAGTTCTGCGCATGCGTACGGGCACAACAAACGATGTCATTTTACACAGGGTCTAGCAATGCATTTCAGTCACACTGTTTGCCGCAGAGTGATTGACATGAAGTGGGCGTTTCTGGGTGGCAACTGACCGTTTTCAGAGAGTGTGCAGAAAAACGCAGGCATGCCAGGATAAACGCAGGCATGCCAGGAAAAACGCAGGCGTGGCTGGGCGAACGCTGGGCGGGTTTGTGACCTCAAATCCTGAACTGAATAGTCTGAAGTGATCGCAAGCGCTGAGTAGGTTTTGATCTACTCTGAAACTACACAAAAAATCTTTGTAGCTGTTCTGCGATACAACCGTTCGCACTTCTGCTAAGCTAAAATACACTCCCAGTGGGCGGCAGCATAGCGTTTGTACGGCTGCTAAAAACTGCTAGCGAGCAATCAACTCGGAATGACCCCCTGAATGTACAGTACTTGGTTGAGATTAATGAATTAATTGTTTCACCCTTTAGCACTGCAGTGTGAAACAATTGAATAGTCCCCTTAAAGTAGAACCTATGGTAGACATGGTTAGCCAACCAATCAGAGATTAGCTTTCATTGTCTGACTTTCAATAAGCTGTTTTGTGATTGGCCGTTTTAAATGACAGCACTTGCGTCACTTGTTTTGCCTGTAAAATAATCAAGGAGTCCGGCCTACTTAGATCTGCTGAATTTCCTCCTCGGTTTGTGTAACAGAGAAAGCATTGTGTCTGCAGTAATTTCCTGTGGTGTGTGCTGTGTATGTTACAGTAGAACCACCCTTTCCCCCCACATCTCTTGTCACCGCGCAGCTGGAATGTGAGCGCTCTCTAAACTGTAATCTCTGACTGTGAACTTGCTCTATTTTTGTTCGCAGGCCATTCATCCATTCTGTTTATAGTTTCTCACTACTTCCACTCATGTTGGAAGACTGCAGAGAAACAGCATGTGTCACTGATTGTGCCTGGGGTCACAGATACCTTGCCGCTATCCATATGTTAACGTTTGGCCTCGCAGACATAAACATTTCCCTTTTTTTCCCCATTTCTCATCTATACGCAACACCATCATAAATTACAATATCTGTACCAGCGGCTTTTTCACTCAAGGGATCCAGATATAGTTTAGGAGATGGCTTGGGAACCAGTTTCGAATTACTAGCGCCCTTTTTATTGCTATTTCCTAAAAGTGAAAAGTTTTGACTGGCCCACAGGGTACAGGGGAAACCACCGGAGGACCCACTGCCTGGAGCCCCTCCTCCTCCTCCTCTAGTGATCAGGTTCCAGACTGTGTTCTTGAATTCTACATTATACATATGTCATACCTCCCAACTTTGCCCCCTTCCAAAGAGGGACACACGTGCGGCGAAAAGGGGGCGTGGTCTATGAAAAGGGGGCGTGTCTTCGCGGTAGGATCCCCGCGATCGCGAGCCACGCCCACGTTTTCGTCACTGAGGGGTCATGCCCAGCGCTCTGTGAGCCGCTGGCATGCCCCCTGTCCCCCTGTCTGCACTGAATAGACGCTGCGCGCATGCACACAGCGTCTATTCACAGCTGCTCTGCTAAGCAGGGCAGCGACAGACAGAGCCTCCCAACTGTCCCCCCACCGCGGGACACTGCGGCCCGCGGGTGGGACAGCGGAACAGTCCCCAAAAAACGAGACTGTCCCGCGAAAATCGGGACAGTTGGGAGGTATGCATATGTTACCTTATACTGCACAGGACTATGATGTATTCTCTACAGTGCATTGCCAATATTTATCTCGTACATTATCATGCATGCACTAGCAGTATTCATATATTTATATATTTGTCAAGGGGCCCAGCCCATGCACTCACTAATGGTTAGGCAATACAATGTAGCGGCTGACCACACCCCCTCTGGAGAATGACCACACCCCTAGACATGGGCCCCTATCACTGCATTCCCCGATGGGCCCTTCATGCCCCAGTCCGACACTGTATATAGGGCTCTAGTTATTAATATAGTTCTCAAATACTTTTGTTTCGTATAGCTGTTTCTCACATTGGGGCAGATGTATTAACCTGGAGAAGTGATAAAGCAGCGATAAGTGCAAGGTGATAATGCTCTATCCAATCATTACGTATTTGAAAAATGACAGCTAGGAGCTGATTGGCTGGTGTGTTATCACCTTGCACTAATCACTGCTTTATCACTTCTTTATCTCTACTCTAGGCTTAATACATCTGACCCATTATTGGATGCCGCCGGTATTTATCAATTCTAGCCCATCCAGGGACGGACTGGAGTCCAAATTCAGCCCTGGCAAGCACGTGCGTGCACATGCCCATACAGTAGGCGCGCACGTGCCCGGAGAGCAGGAGCGCGCACTAGCAACGAGGGCGTGCCACAAGTCAAGAGGTCGTGGACTCACAGCACGCCCCCATTTCCATGGAAAAGGGCGGGGGTGGGCTGCGAGTCAGGGGGCGTGGAGTCGCGGGACGCCTCCATTCCCATGGATACGGGTAGGGGGGCGGGGGATCGTCTGCAACAGAGAGCTGGAGGCTGCGATGTGCGCGGCCTTCCCAGCTCTGAATGACAGGACCAGCCCTGAGCCCGTCTATCCATTACTGGCTGTATCTCCCCTGCGCAGTGATCTCCTCATTTCAGTCACTGACCGGGAAATGCCTGGACACATGCCCATAATTTAATGCGGCGGGATCCGGCAAAGCCTTGCCAGCTTTTCTGGTCCCCATCACCAAGTATAAGTATCGCCACCTAGCAGCAAAAAGCATTGATTATATTCATGCCTGATTCTGCCCTAGCCATAGAGGTGTATGGCGACAGCGATACATGCCGGTAATTGGGTGAAGGACAGAGAAAACTCTGATTTATCCTGTGTTAAACCTAAATTGAATGATGCAAAATGGAAGGCGGTTTCACCAGAAAATAAACGATACATTGCTTGACAAATACAGCCCATACCATAGTGCCTGCCACATACTATAGTTACACTGGCAGGGGAAATGTAATCATTATTTTTTTAATCACAAGACAGATTTGATCCTATTCCCCCCCCAACCAAAAAATAAAAAAAATAAAAAAAATTGGCAAAAAAGAACATAAGGATCTGAGTATTACAGTTTAGCTGCTTGCTTCACCCTTATGTTCAGGGGAAAGCTGCCAGCTGCCCCCTCTTGTTTCTACAAATGACGTACCTCCCAAATTCCCCTATTCACCAGTGCGCCTCCTCCTGCCAGCAACGCCGACATAAAAGATTTACCCAGACGTCTTCAGGAGAGGATGTCTTTTAGCTGTGATTATGTTATGTTATGTCAGGACACAGTTCCTGCTTCATGAGCTTCTACATCTGAATTCCTCCCTAAAATAACCTGATAATATAAACACATATGCAACGCTAGTGAGCCGTGAGACACTTACCAGCGCTTGCATTGCCAGCTGTGCACTGCTTATATTGTGATTAAACAACTCAGGAAAATAATGGGATAAAAGTGCTATTATTCATGTGTTACTCATTTTAATTTTTAATATCATAGTTATGTTTCTGTCTCGTGCGCACAGCTTTGCTCCAAACCTGCCTCCCACTGGAAAGGCCCTCACATATACCCAGGCTGAGCAGAAGTGAAAGTAAACGGTAATGCCTCCTAATGACAATTCAATGCATTTCAAAGGCAATGTCTTGGTTTCTTTTATGCTCTGATTTGAGTTTGGTAAAATATAAGCCAGCAGAATAATACTATGTGAACCCCCCCACTCGCAGTACTGCCACCTCTGTGAGGGATGGCACTATATCATGGCCCCAATGAAAACCATCATCTTTTGCGCTGCAACGTTCTGCGCAAGCAAAACAGTGATGGCCCCAATGAAATGACTCAGCTTTCGTGCTGCAGCGTTCTGAGCTAGAACATCAGTGATAGCCCCTATGAAATGCATCAGCTTTTGCGCTGCAACGTTCTGAGCTAGAACATCAGTGATAGCCCCAATGAAATGCATCAGCTTTTGCGCTGCAGCGTTCTGAGCTAGAACATCAGTGATAGCCCCAATGAAATGCATCAGCTTTTGCACTGCAGCGTTCTGAGCTAGAACATCAGTGATAGCCCCAATGAAATGCATCAGCTTTCGCGCTGCAGTGTTCTGAGCTAGAACATCAGTGATAGCCCCAATGAAATGCATCAGCTTTTGTGCTGCAGCGTTCTCCTCTAGCACATCAGTGATAGCCCCTATGGAACTTTCTATGAGATTTAAGTTGAATCATGGTTCCTTGATGTTCCTGTCACCCAAAAATGTGTGGAAATTAGCCACAATGCTTTTGTAAATGAGCTAGGAAAAGAATACTAAGGGACATTACATGACATTATCAATGAGTATAATCTACTTTACATTCCAAGAGAGACATTTATTGAGAAAGGTAGAGTATGTATATTTAAGCTCAAGTTTAGTGGGTCGATTCAATTCATCAGCATGCATACCTCCAGATCTGGATCATGATGGTGGGTTGTGCTGAGGAATGCTGGTGGTAAGGACACATAATAGGGGTTGGCCATGACCCGCATAGACCCAAAACACATTAGTATAGCTACGTATAGTGGAAGCACCTCCAGTGGCTGCATGCAGGAAGTGAATATCTCCCAACTGACAAACCAGAAAAAAGTAGCCAAACACAGGATTGGCCCCTCAAATTGAGACTTAATGGGGGATATTCAATTGTTTGAAAAGTCAGTTGGGTGTCTTTTTTTTCCTATCTAATAGACAGGAAAAAAACAGACACCCAACTGACTTTTCAAACATTTGAATTCCCCCCAATGGGTCTTATATACTGCTGCATGCTTTAAATTTTGGAAGTCAGTCACAGGAGTAGAACCCCTGCATAGTACTTAGGAGCAGATGTACTAAGCTTTGGAGAGTGATACAGTGGATAGAGCTAAAGTACCATCCAATCAGCTCCTAACTGTGATTTTCCAAACAGATCCTGTAACATGGCATTTAGGAGCTAGTGCTTTATCTCTCTTAATGTTATCACTCTCCAAGGTTAGTACATATGCTTCTCTGAGCTACTGGAGCATCTGAGAAAGATAGGGCACATAAACAGTAGGGATGAGCGGGTTCGGTTCCTCGGAATCCGAACCCGCCCGAACTTCAGTTTTTTTTACACGGGGCCGAGCGACTCGGATCTTCCCGCCTTGCTCGGTTAACCCGAGCGCGCCCGAACGTCATCATCCCGCTGTCGGATTCTCGCGAGGCTCGGATTCTATCGCGAGACTCGGATTCTATATAAGGAGCCGCGCGTCGTCGCCATTTTCACACGTGCATTGAGATTCATAGGGAGAGGACGTGGCTGGCGTCCTCTCCGTTTATAGAGAAGAGAGTGAGACAGTAGAGAGAGACACAGTAGTAATTTTGGGGAGCATTAGGAGGAGTACTAGTAGTTACTTGCTGAAGTGATAGATAGTGTGACTGTATTATCTGACTTGTGGGGGAGACACTGACAGTGGGGAGCAGTTAGAGTCTGAGAGCAGGACTCAGGAGTACATATAACGTACAGTGCACACTTTTGCTGCCAGAGTGCCACACTGCCATTGTGACCACACTGACCACCAGTATAATATATATTGTGATTGTCTGCTTAGGAGTACTACTTGCAAGTTGCTGATAGTGTGACCAGTGACCTGACCACCAGTTTAATAATCACCACCAGTGAGTTTAATATATATATATATATATATATATATATATAATTGTATATAATATATATATAATATTGTATACCACCTACCCGTGGTTTTTTTTTCTCTTTCTTCTTGCTACATACTACTATAGTAGCTTACTGTAGCAGTCTGCGGTGCTGCTGAGCTGACAGTGTCCAGCAGGTCCGTCATCAGTCATTACATAATAAATATATCTACCTGTCCGGCTGCAGTACTAGTGTGATATAATATATATTGATTTCATCTCATTATCATCCAGTCTATATTAGCAGCAGACACAGTACGGTAGTCCACGGCTGTAGCTACCTCTGTGTCGGCAGTCGCTCGTCCATCCATAATTGTATACCACCTACCCGTGGTTTTTTTTTCTTTCTTCTTTATACATACTACTACAGTAGCTTACTGTAGCAGTCTGCGGTGCTGCTGAGCTGACAGTGTCCAGCAGGTCCGTCATCAGTCATTACATAATAAATATATATACCTGTCCGGCTGCAGTACTAGTGATATTATATATATATATATATTGATTTCATCTCATTATCATCCAGTCTATATTAGCAGCAGACACAGTACGGTAGTCCACGGCTGTAGCTACCTCTGTGTCGGCAGTCGCTCGTCCATCCATAATTGTATACCACCTACCCGTGGTTTTTTTCTTTTCTTTCTTCTTTATACATACTACTATAGTAGCTTACTGTAGCAGTCTGCGGTGCTGCTGAGCTGACAGTGTCCAGCAGGTCCGTCATCAGTCATTACATAATAAATATATCTACCTGTCCGGCTGCAGTACTAGTGTGATATAATATATATTGATTTCATCTCATTATCATCCAGTCTATATTAGCAGCAGACACAGTACGGTAGTCCACGGCTGTAGCTACCTCTGTGTCGGCAGTCGCTCGTCCATCCATAATTGTATACCACCTACACGTGTTTTTTTTTTTTTCTTTCTTCTTTATACATACTACTATAGTAGCTTACTGTAGCAGTCTGCGGTGCTGCTGAGCTGACAGTGTCCAGCAGGTCCGTCATCAGTCATTACATAATAAATATATCTACCTGTCCGGCTGCAGTACTAGTGATATATATATATATATATATATATATATATATATATTGATTTCATCTCATTATCATCCAGTCTATATTAGCAGCAGACACAGTACGGTAGTCCACGGCTGTAGCTACCTCTGTGTCGGCAGTCGCTCGTCCATCCATAATTGTATACCACCTACCCGTGGTTTTTTTTTCTTTCTTCTTTATACATACTACTATAGTAGCTTACTGTAGCAGTCTGCGGTGCTGCTGAGCTGACAGTGTCCAGCAGGTCCGTCATCAGTCATTACATAATAAATATATATACCTGTCCGGCTGCAGTACTAGTGATATTATATATATATATATATTGATTTCATCTCATTATCATCCAGTCTATATTAGCAGCAGACACAGTACGGTAGTCCACGGCTGTAGCTACCTCTGTGTCGGCAGTCGCTCGTCCATCCATAATTGTATACCACCTACCCGTGGTTTTTTTTTTCTTTCTTCTTTATACATACTACTATAGTAGCTTACTGTAGCAGTCTGCGGTGCTGCTGAGCTGACAGTGTCCAGCAGGTCCATCATCAGTCATTACATAATAAATATATCTACCTGTCCGGCTGCAGTACTAGTGATATTATATATATATATATTGATTTCATCTCATTATCATCCAGTCTATATTAGCAGCAGACACAGTACGGTAGTCCACGGCTGTAGCTACCTCTGTGTCGGCAGTCGCTCGTCCATCCATAATTGTATACCACCTACCCGTGGTTTTTTTTTTCTTTCTTCTTTATACATACTACTATAGTAGCTTACTGTAGCAGTCTGCGGTGCTGCTGAGCTGACAGTGTCCAGCAGGTCCGTCATCAGTCATTACATAATAAATATATATACCTGTCCGGCTGCAGTACTAGTGTGATATAATATATATTGATTTCATCTCATTATCATCCAGTCTATATTAGCAGCAGACACAGTACGGTAGTCCACGGCTGTAGCTACCTCTGTGTCTTTTAGTTGTGCCTATTAAAATATGGAGAACAAAAATGTTGAGGTTCCAAAATTAGGTAAAGATCAAGATCCACTTCCACCTCGTGCTGAAGCTGCTGCCACTAGTCATGGCCGAGACGATGAAATGCCAGCAACGTCGTCTGCCAAGGCCGATGCCCAATGTCATAGTACAGAGCATGTAAAATCCAAAACACCAAATATCAGTAAAAAAAGAACTCCAAAATCTAAAATAAAATTGTCGGAGGAGAAGTGTAAACTTGCCAATATGCCATTTACCACACGGAGTGGCAAGGAACGGCTGAGGCCCTGGCCTATGTTCATGGCTAGTGGTTCAGCTTCACATGAGGATGGAAGCACTCAGCCTCTCGCTAGAAAACTGAAAAGACTCAAGCTGGCAAAAGCACCGCAAAGAACTGTGCGTTCTTCGAAATCCCAAATCCACAAGGAGAGTCCAATTGTGTCGGTTGCGATGCCTGACCTTCCCAACACTGGACGTGAAGAGCATGCGCCTTCCACCATTTGCACGCCCCCTGCAAGTGCTGGAAGGAGCACCCGCAGTCCAGTTCCTGATAGTCAGATTGAAGATGTCAGTGTTGAAGTACACCAGGATGAGGAGGATATGGGTGTTGCTGGCGCTGGGGAGGAAATTGACAAGGAGGATTCTGATGGTGAGGTGGTTTGTTTAAGTCAGGCACCCGGGGAGACACCTGTTGTCCGTGGGAGGAATAGGGCCGTTGACATGCCTGGTGAAAATACCAAAAAAATCAGCTCTTCGGTGTGGAAGTATTTCACCAGAAATGCGGACAACATTTGTCAAGCCGTGTGTTGCCTTTGTCAAGCTGTAATAAGTAGGGGTAAGGACGTTAACCACCTCGGAACATCCTCCCTTATACGTCACCTGCAGCGCATTCATAATAAGTCAGTGACAAGTTCAAAAACTTTGGGCGACAGCGGAAGCAGTCCACTGACCAGTAAATCCCTTCCTCTTGTAACCAAGCTCACGCAAACCACCCCACCAACTCCCTCAGTGTCAATTTCCTCCTTCCCCAGGAATGCCAATAGTCCTGCAGGCCATGTCACTTGCAATTCTGACGAGTCCTCTCCTGCCTGGGATTCCTCCGATGCATCCTTGCGTGTAACGCCTACTGCTGCTGGCGCTGCTGTTGTTGCTGCTGGGAGTTGATGGTCATCCCAGAGGGGAAGTCGTAAGCCCACTTTTACTACTTCCACCAAGCAATTGACTGTCCAACAGTCCTTTGCGAGGAAGATGAAATATCACAGCAGTCATCCTGTTGCAAAGCGGATAACTGAGGCCTTGACAACTATGTTGGTGTTAGACGTGCGTCCGGTATCCGCCGTTAGTTCACAGGGAACTAGACAATTTCTTGAGGTAGTGTGCCCCCGTTACCAAATACCATCTAGGTTCCACTTCTCTAGGCAGGCGATACCGAGAATGTACACGGACGTCAGAAAAAGACTCACCAGTGTCCTAAAAAATGCAGTTGTACCCAATGTCCACTTAACCACGGACATGTGGACAAGTGGAGCAGGGCAGGGTCAGGACTATATGACTGTGACAGCCCACTGGGTAGATGTATGGACTCCCGCCGCAAGAACAGCAGCGGCGGCACCAGTAGCAGCATCTCGCAAACGCCAACTCTTTCCTAGGCAGGCTACGCTTTGTATCACCGGTTTCCAGAATACGCACACAGCTGAAAACCTCTTACGGCAACTGAGGAAGATCATCGCGGAATGGCTTACCCCAATTGGACTCTCCTGTGGATTTGTGGCATCGGACAACGCCAGCAATATTGTGTGTGCATTAAATATGGGCAAATTACAGCACGTCCCATGTTTTGCACATACCTTGAATTTGGTGGTGCAGAATTTTTTAAAAAACGACAGGGGCGTGCAAGAGATGCTGTCGGTGGCCAGAAGAATTGCGGGACACTTTCGGCGTACAGGCACCACGTACAGAAGACTGGAGCACCACCAAAAACGCCTGAACCTGCCCTGCCATCATCTGAAGCAAGAAGTGGTAACGAGGTGGAATTCAACCC
Organism: Pseudophryne corroboree; assembly: GCF_028390025.1. NCBI lineage: Eukaryota > Metazoa > Chordata > Amphibia > Anura > Myobatrachidae > Pseudophryne > Pseudophryne corroboree. Next base: position 1,157,280,943 of record NC_086444.1, read on the forward strand.
TCTATATGCTTCAGAGGTTGGAGGAGCAGCAAAAGGCCATTCAAGCCTATACAATTGAGCACGATATAGGAGGTGGAATGTACCTGTCTCAAGCGCAGTGGAGAATGATTTCAACGTTGTGCAAGGTTCTGCAACCTTTTGAACTTGCCACACGTGAAGTCAGTTCAGACACTGCCAGCCTGAGTCAGGTCATTCCCCTCATCAGGCTTTTGCAGATGAAGCTGGAGGCATTGAAGGAGGAGCTAAAAGGGAGCGATTCCGCTAGGCATGTGGGACTTGTGGATGGAGCCCTTAATTCGCTTAACAAGGATTCACGGGTGGTCAATCTGTTGAAATCAGAGCACTACATTTTGGCCACCGTGCTCGATCCTAGATTTAAAACCTACCTTGGATCTCTCTTTCCGGCAGACACAAGTCTGCTGGGGTTCAAAGACCTGCTGGTGACAAAATTGTCAAGTCAAGCGGAACGCGACCTGTCAACATCTCCTCCTTCACATTCTCCCGCAACTGGGGGTGCGAGGAAAAGGCTCAGAATTCCGAGCCCACCCGCTGGCGGTGGTGCAGGCCAGTGTGGAGCGACTGCTGATGCTGACATCTGGTCCGGACTGAAGGACCTGACAACGATTACGGACATGTCGTCTACTGTCACTGCATATGATTCTCTCACCATTGAAAGAATGGTGGAGGATTATATGAGTGACCGCATCCAAGTAGGCACGTCAGACAGTCCGTACTTATACTGGCAGGAAAAAGAGGCAATTTGGAGGCCCTTGCACAAACTGGCTTTATTCTACCTAAGTTGCCCTCCCACAAGTGTGTACTCCGAAAGAGTGTTTAGTGCCGCCGCTCACCTTGTCAGCAATCTGCGTACGAGGTTACTTCCAGAAAATGTGGAGAAGATGATGTTCATTAAAATGAATTATAATCAATTCCTCCGTGGAGACATTGACCAGCAGCAATTGCCTCCACAAAGTACACAGGGAGCTGAGATGGTGGATTCCAGTGGGGACGAATTGATAATCTGTGAGGAGCGGGATGTACACGGTGATATATCGGAGGATGATGATGAGGTGGACATCTTGCCTCTGTAGAGCCAGTTTGTGCAAGGAGAGATTAATTGCTTCTTTTTCGGTGGGGGTCCAAACCAACCCGTCATTTCAGTCACAGTCGTGTGGCAGACCCTGTCACTGAAATGATGGGTTGGTTAAAGTGTGCATGTCCTGTTTATACAACATAAGGGTGGGTGGGAGGGCCCAAGGACAATTCCATCTTGCACCTCTTTTTTCTTTCATTTTTCTTTGCGTCATGTGCTGTTTGGGGAGTGTTTTTTGGAAGGGCCATCCTGCGTGACACTGCAGTGCCACTCCTAGATGGGCCAGGTGTTTGTGTCGGCCACTAGGGTCGCTTATCTTACTCACACAGCTACCTCATTGCGCCTCTTTTTTTCTTCTTTGCGTCATGTGCTGTTTGGGGAGTGTTTTTTGGAAGGGCCATCCTGCGTGACACTGCAGTGCCACTCCTAGATGGGCCAGATGTTTGTGTCGGCCACTAGGGTCGCTTAGCTTACTCACACAGCTACCTCATTGCGCCTCTTTTTTTCTTCTTTGCGTCATGTGCTGTTTGGGGAGTGTTTTTTGGAAGGGCCATCCTGCGTGACACTGCAGTGCCACTCCTAGATGGGCCAGGTGTTTGTGTCGGCCACTAGGGTCGCTTAGCTTACTCACACAGCTACCTCATTGCGCCTCTTTTTTTCTTCTTTGCGTCATGTGCTGTTTGGGGAGTGTTTTTTGGAAGGGCCATCCTGCGTGACACTGCAGTGCCACTCCTAGATGGGCCAGGTGTTTGTGTCGGCCACTAGGGTCGCTTATCTTACTCACACAGCTACCTCATTGCGCCTCTTTTTTTCTTCTTTGCGTCATGTGCTGTTTGGGGAGATTTTTTTGGAAGGGCCATCCTGCGTGACACTGCAGTGCCACTCCTAGATGGGCCAGGTGTTTGTGTCGGCCACTAGGGTCGCTTATCTTACTCACACAGCTACCTCATTGCGCCTCTTTTTTTCTTCTTTGCGTCATGTGCTGTTTGGGGAGTGTTTTTTGGAAGGGCCATCCTGCGTGACACTGCAGTGCCACTCCTAGATGGGCCAGGTGTTTGTGTCGGCCACTAGGGTCGCTTAGCTTACTCACACAGCTACCTCATTGCGCCTCTTTTTTTCTTCTTTGCGTCATGTGCTGTTTGGGGAGTGTTTTTTGGAAGGGCCATCCTGCGTGACACTGCAGTGCCACTCCTAGATGGGCCAGGTGTTTGTGTCGGCCACTAGGGACGCTTAGCTTACTCACACAGCTACCTCATTGCGCCTCTTTTTTTCTTCTTTGCGTCATGTGCTGTTTGGGGAGTGTTTTTTGGAAGGGCCATCCTGCGTGACACTGCAGTGCCACTCCTAGATGGGCCAGGTGTTTGTGTCGGCCACTAGGGTCGCTTATCTTACTCACACAGCTACCTCATTGCGCCTCTTTTTTTCTTCTTTGCGTCATGTGCTGTTTGGGGAGTGTTTTTTGGAAGGGCCATCCTGCGTGACACTGCAGTGCCACTCCTAGATGGGCCAGGCGTTTGTGTCGGCCACTAGGGTCGCTTATCTTACTCACACAGCTACCTCATTGCGCCTCTTTTTTTCTTCTTTGCGTCATGTGCTGTTTGGGGAGTGTTTTTTGGAAGGGCCATCCTGCGTGACACTGCAGTGCCACTCCTAGATGGGCCAGGTGTTTGTGTCGGCCACTAGGGTCGCTTAGCTTACTCACACAGCTACCTCATTGCGCCTCTTTTTTTCTTTGCGTCATGTGCTGTTTGGGGAGTGTTTTTTGGAAGGGCCATCCTGCGTGACACTGCAGTGCCACTCCTAGATGGGCCAGGTGTTTGTGTCGGCCACTAGGGTCGCTTAGCTTATTCATCCAGCGACCTCGGTGCAAATTTTAGGACTAAAAATAATATTGTGAGGTGTGAAGTATTCAGAATAGACTGAAAATGAGTGGAAATTATGGTTTTTGAGGTTAATAATACTTTGGGATCAAAATGACCCCCAAATTCTATGATTTAAGCTGTTTTTTAGGGTTTTTTGAAAAAAACACCCGAATCCAAAACACACCCGAATCCGACAAAAAAAATTCAGTGAGGTTTTGCCAAAATGCGGTCGAACCCAAAACACGGCCGCGGAACCGAACCCAAAACCAAAACACAAAACCCGAAAAATTTCAAGTGCACATCCCTAATAAACAGTCTGATTTGTGATTGATGCATTGGTAAAGTGATAAACAGGAGATATGATGGCCTATGTATTTTAAGCTGCCAACAAATGTCTTTTTCTGCTAAACAGACTTGATTAGAATTTGAGCTTTTAGTAAAAGCCGGAAAATGGGTACTGGGGGTATGGGTGTGAGAGAGAAGGGAGGGCTCCACGCTTAAAGCTCATTTTGAGTTTGTAGGCCTTCAGCCTGATAGCAGGCTTTAATAGTGCCTGCACCTGATATAAGGCGGGTCAGGGCTTGGCTCAGGGGCTCACTACCTGGGGAAACAGGCAGCTGGCCTGTTTTGAGACACTGTGGTTTACTTGACTGTAAGTACTGTGCATATGCCTGTGTTTGTGGTAGGGGCATTAGGTCCTACCACCCTGAGAGAGGGAACATATGACATCTAGTTAGTGCCCAGATGGGCTAGGATTTATTTTTATGTTGTTGTTTTTTTGTGCACAATAAAACTTGCCACAGCTAGATTGCACGAAAACCCTGGACTGGGGTGGTTTTCCTGGCTTCTGTGTGTTTGGAGGTGCCCATCTACCCCAGGAGAGGGCACCCTTATCCTGATTTCACAGATTACAGTGTGCCTGATAATCTTAGAACCAAGCAGAAGACTGGGGAGAGTATACATTTTTAGAGATTGTGGGGCATACTGTATCTTAGATCCAATCATAGGCGTCGGAACGGGGGAAGCAAGGGGGCACCTTGAAACATGATGAAGGCGCAGGCGCTGGTGCGGGGGAGCGCTCCCTTCCGCATCCCCGTAAGCGGCTACAATTTTAAAAGCAGTGTGCTGCCGTAGGCAGGGTGCGGGGCCCCTTCTGTACTGCCTGGCTGTCTCTTAACTGGTGATGTGTTACTGGAAGGAGGCGTGGCTGTGGACCCGGAATGCGACGCCTCCTCCCAGTAATGCATAACCAGTGAAGAAACAGCCAGGCAGTACAGAAGGGGCACCACGGGACCGGCACCACGGGAAGGGGGGGTTGAAGGAGAGGTGCAAAAATGAAATTCAAACTTGCCCCCCCCCCCCTGCGTGAAATCATTCTGGCACCCCTGGACCCGATAATTATAACATCTTATAGCCGCTTATTACGGCAATAAGAAATTAAAGATTGAGCGGATTTACCAATATTCACATCCGGGGACCAAGGTTTCGATAGGAACCCGCCTCTGCAATATTTAAAGTAAAGTGATTCCTGATACGATCACTTTACTTTTGATTTTGGGATTCTAGCTCACTACTATGTATGCACAGTCAGCAGATTTTGGGGGGATTTCCTGCAAAATAAGATTAGTAAATATGCTCTTGCAAGAGATGAGAATGGCTTAACCCCCTATAGACACTAGTGACACCACTTTTACAGACCAAGCAGTTATATTGACAGGCAAAGCTGCATCCATTAGGGACAGTGCTGCAAGTCTAGTTACCAAAGCTGCCTGTCTATCGGGGAGAGCTGCAAGACTGTTAAAGGCTAAGCTAGATGTTAGACTCAGAGGGAAGTGCATATCCTAGAGGTATGTCTCATGATTGACTTGTATATGCTGCCTCAGAACAGGATAAATCCAGATCTAGCCCAGACGAAAAGAAAAAGACAAATATCTGCCCAGAGTACCCCCGGTGAATAGTTAGATTCCAAACCAACCCCAGAGATGTGGAGAGAGTCCAGGGTGGACTAAGCCTTAGAGAGTGATAAAGTGGACGGAGATAATGTACCAACCAACCAGCTCCCAACTGTCATTAGTCAAACACAGCCTGTAACATGGCAGTTAAGAGCTGATTGTTTGGTACTTTAGCTCTCCACTTTATCTCTCTGCAAGTGTTGATGCCGCTGCCCCATTTACTTTATTTATGGAGTAAAGCATTAGGGTTCTTGATTCATGTTGAGAGAACCCTCCAGGTTAGAGTCCATAGTGAGTAACTTGCCTTAAGAAAACAATTGGGACAGTGTGTCATTTGATGTAACTATAGGTGGGTACTCACTGATAGATATATCTGCAGATCAATTGATCTGCAGATATATCTATATACGGATCGGGCAGTGTGCTGTGCATACACACGGTCCGATCCGCTGGGGACAGACGTCATGAACTGGGCGGGCGTGTACACACGCCCACCCAGTTCAGCTGTCATTCACCGCCGGCTGCCGCAACATGTGTACAGGCAGCTGGCTGGTCGCCCGTACACACACAGCGATGCGCCAATATATCGGTAGATATATTGGCCGTCGGCTGTGCTGCGGGACCAACGCAATATGTCTGTGAACGACGGAGTTCACAGACGTATCGCCCATACACACTGGCCGACGGACCCGCGATATATCGGCCGTTCAATAGAACGGCCGATATATCGGCCAGTGTGTACCCACCTTAAGCGTAATTGTGCATTTCATACAACATGGATTTTTGAGTGATTTTCAGCTGTTTAGCCCTTATCAAATGTCCATTGTAATTTCCATCTTGGGGTTACATCAGCCAACACCTTTTCATAGCACTGTTCCAGCGTTTAACAATGTGTAAATAACTGGCCAATAAATGTGACAAGTGGCTGCCTCCTTAAACTGTGAGTTTCCCAAAGCTTTCCCTGGTGGACTGCAAGTACCCACACACAGGGCTGCCATTAGAAATGTTGGGGCCCAGTACAGATGAAACAGACAGGGGCCACCCTCCAGCCCCCCCACTGGTCTCTGACCCGGAAGGTGCAGCGATGTAGCATGGAGCCCTGGTGCCCAGAGGAAGCATATGCTATTGTGCATTCTGCCATACGTAGGTCAATTATGTGGCGTTGTATATAGTTTTGCATCCATTCATCCACGCACTTCTGACTGACAGCCACCAGCCATGGGAAGGGGAGTCAAATTCACAAATGGGTGAGTTTGCCACAGTTGCACATGAAGTGGGGATGTCAGAGGAACACAGGGGGAGGGGGTGTCAAAGGAACACATGGGGGAGTGGTGTCAGAGCACACTTGATAAGTGGGTTAAATACACAAGGGGATGGGTGCAGAGGCACACTTGGAGATGAGGTGAAGTCAGAAGCAGACTTTTGTAGGGGGTGTGGGCTGAGGCACAGTTGGGGGGGTCAGAAGCACCCTTTGAAAGGGGTGTGGGCAGAGATACACTTGAGTAGTGGGGGCAGGGGCACATTTGGAGAGAGAGGGAGGCAGAAAACAGTAGGGGAGAGATGGGGCAGAGGTACACTTGGAGAGGGGGATGCAGAGGCACAGATATAATGGGGGAGTGCAGAGGCACATTTGGGTAGGGTGAGTGCAGAGGTACACTTGGGAAGGGTGAGTGCAGAGGTACACTTGGGGAGGATGAGTGTAGAGGCACACTTGGGGAGGATGAGTGCAGAGGAACACTTAAGGAGGATGAGTGCAGAGGCACACTAGTGGAGGAATGGGAGCAGAAGCACACTTGGGGATGGATGGGAGCAGAGGCACTCTTGGGGAAGATGAGTGCAGAGGCACAATTGGGGTGGATGAGTGCAGAGGCACACCTGTGGAAGAATGGGAGCAGAAGCACACTTGTGGAGGAATGGGAGCAGAAACACACTTGAGGGATTGAGTAGAGGTACACTTTGGAAGGGATGAGGCAGAGGCACACTTGAGGAGAGATGGGGCAGAGGCACACTTGGGGAGGGATGGGAACAGAGGCACACTTATTGAGGAATGGGGGCAGAGGCACACTTGGGGAGGGATGAGGCAGAGGCACACTTGAGGAGGGATGGGGCACAGGCACACCTCTATGTGCCTCTATTACTGTGCAGTAGGGATGGACATCAGTTTCCAGTAGTTCATAACCACCAATATTTTTCTTCTGATGTTAGTGTCTTTACCATTCAATGGCAGCTTTAATGTTCAGAGCAGCCTTTGGGGGGAATTTAAATGTTTGAAAAGTCGGTTGGGTGTCTGTTTTTTCCTGTCTAAAACAGACACCCAACTGACTTTTCAAATAATTGAATATCCCCCTTTGAATGATGTGGTTTGAATTGCCGTCCAATGTTAAAATACAGCTGAATTCAGCTGTTTAACATCAGTAACGACCATAGGTGCTTTTGCATATGCACAAAATTGGATTTTTTGCTTATGCCCAAATCATATGAATATTTGTTCCTTTGCATTCTTCTGATCCTATGGATAGTTACCATCACATCGAAAGCTTTAATGGCCGAAGCCCAGCCATCATTTCTTGGTGGGATTCTGATGTCCATCCCTTCTGTCCAGTACATCAGCCATGTGTAAGAAGCAGGGGGTGGAGAAGAAAGAAAGAGACCAGTTAGGGGTGGGGAAATAGGAGGAGCCAACAGTCACTGAAGCCTCAAACTTCCAATGAGGTGAGGGCCCGGCCAATGCAACTTCTGTGCCCCGCCTCTCATATAAATCCCCTTATGCAGCTGCATCCTGCAGCTGATCATTAGTGTCAATGTCTGACAGGGCGGGGTCCACAGTGCACTGGTGATTTCAGTCACATTCTAGTCAGATTGCTTAGAATATCGCTCCGTGAGTACCCCCCTTAACACACCTACAGGTACATATAGGCACCCGAGGGCATAGGGGCAACCATTATATACTGTATCATCATTACATACTGTGGGGGTAATTCCAAATTGATCGCAGCAGGAATTTTTTTAGCAGTTGGGCAAAACCATGTGCACTGCAGGGGAGGCAGATATAACATGTGCAGAGAGAGTTAGATTTGGGTGTGGTGTGTTTAATCTGCAATCTAATTTGCAGTGTAAAAAGAAAGCAGCCAGTATTTACCCTGCACAGATACAAAATAACCCACCCAAATCTAACTCTTTCTGCACATGTTATATCTGCCTCCCCTGCAGTGCACATGGTTTTGCCCAACTGCTAAAAAAATTCCTGCTGCGATCAACTTGGAATTACCCCCCCCCCCCCCCCCGTATGCCGTACTGTACCGCATATTGTATATACAAAGAAATACATTTCTTAATAAGGAAAGTAATTAGATGTGTAAATAAGGATGTTTGCATAGTATAGTGTTTAACAGCTCTTATCTAGTATGAAATACTACTCTTCCAGATCCCTTGCTCAGCAGTAAATGTAATTACACAGGAAGAACTGGTGTAATGGTACACTGATCACCTGCAGCCAGCAAGGGCTTGCAGTTATGTAGCTGACACAATATAGCAGGTGTTTCTTATTTGCCAGAAATTGAGAAAGATACGGTATACAGCTATAACGACCTATATTTACTTTCACAAAACAGAGATTGTGTGAATGTAAAGTTTCAGTAAAGCTAAAGAATTGCAGTATATTTACTAAGCTCCCGATTTTGTCCGATTTTGTTTTTTTTTCCAAAGTGTCATCTCTCAAATTTACTAATCAGAAATCTCGGCAGTGATGAGGGCATTAGTATTTATTTTAACGGCAGAGTTGACAAATACGAATGAATACACCATCGGTCAAACACGCCTGTTATTTTATACAACTCGGTAATTTACTAAGAATTCGTATTCACAATCACTGCCGACAATGGGGGTAATTCTGAGTTGATCGCAGCAGCAAGTTTGTTAGCAATTGGGCAAAACCATGTGCACTGCAGGGGGGGCAGATATAACATTTGCAGAGAGAGTTAGAATTGGGTGGGTTATTTTGTTTCTGTGCAGGGTAAATACTGGCTGCTTTATTTTTACACTGCAATTTAGATTTCAGTTTGAATACACCCCACCCAAATCTAACTCTCTCTGCACATGTTATATCTGCCCCACCTGCAGTGCACATGGGCCCTCATTCCGAGTTGTTCGCTCGGTAAAAATCTTCGCATCGCAGCGATTTTCCGCTTAATGCGCACGCGCAATGTCCGCACTGCGACTGCGCCAAGTAAATTTGCTATGCAGTTAGGATTTTTACTCACGGCTTTTTCATCGTTCTGGCGATCGTAATGTGATTGACAGGAAATGGGTGTTACTGTGCGGAAACAGGCCGTTTTATGGGCGTGTGGGAAAAAACGCTACCGTTTCCGGAAAAAACGCAGGAGTGGCCGGAGAAACGGGGGAGTGTCTGGGCGAACGCTGGGTGTGTTTGTGACGTCAAACCAGGAACGACAAGCACTGAAATGATCGCAGATGCCGAGTAAGTCTGAAGCTACTCAGAAACTGCTACGAGGTGTGTAATCGCAATATTGCGAATACATCGTTCGCAATTTTAAGATGCTAAGATTCACTCCCAGTAGGCGGCGGCTTAGCATGAGCAAATCTGCTAAAATCCGCTTGCGAGCGAACAACTCGGAATGACCCCCATGGTTTTGCCCAACTGCTAACAAATTTGCTGCTGCGATCAACTCAGAATTAGGACCCATAGCCAAACACTGCCAGTAAATATTAGAATTCGTATAAAAAAATTTTTTTTTAAAATAGACCTGCTTTTTTTTATCCGTATTCTGATTAGAGATGAGCGGGTTCGGTTCGTCGAGATACGAACCCCCCCGAACATTTACATGGTTTACACTGGTCCGAGGCAGCCTCAGTTCTTCCCGCCTTACTCGCAAAACCCGAACGAGGCAAAATGTCATCATCCCGCTGTCGGATTCTCGTGAGATTCGGATTCCATATAAAGAGCCGCGCGTCGCCGCCATTTTCACTTGTACATTGTAGATTGAGCGGAGAGGACGTGGCTACGTTCTCTGCCTGAATAGCCCAATATCAGCTAAATATCAGCTCAATATCTGTGCTCAATATCAGTGCTGCATTGTGGTGACCAGTATATAGTAGTACAGTACAGTAGTCCATTGCTGTATTTTGCTGCTCCGTGTCAGTTCTAGTATCCTAAACAGTGCTCAATATCTGTGCTCATTGTCATTGCTGCATTGTGGTGACCAGTATATAGTAGTACAGTACAGTAGTCCAGTGCTGTTCTCGCTACCCAGTGTCAATTCTAGTATCCTGAACAGTGCTCAATATCTGTGCTCAGTATCAGTGCTGCATTGTGGTGACCAGTATATAGTAGTACAGTACAGTAGTCCATTGCTGTATTTTGCTGCTCCGTGTCAGTTCTAGTATACTGAACAGTGCTCAATATCTGTGCTCATTATCATTTGCTGCATTGTGGTGACCAGTATATCGTAGTACAGTCCAGTAGTCCAGTGCTGTTCTCGCTGCCCAGTGTCAATTCTAGTATCCTGAACAGTGCTCAATATCTGTGCTCATTATCATTGCTGCATTGTGGTGACCAGTATATCGTAGTACAGTACAGTAGTCCAGTGCTGTTCTCGCTGCCCAGTGTCAATTCTAGTATCCTGAACAGTGCTCAATATCTGTGCTCAGTAACAGTGCTGCATTGTGGTGACCAGTATATATATTCGGCATTCAGCCACCGCGTACCGAAGACTGGAGCACCAGCAAACACTCCTGAACATGCCCTGCCATCAGCTGAAGCAAGAGGTGGTAACAAGGTGGAATTCAACCCTCTATATGCTTCAGAGGATGGAGGAACAGCAAAAGGCCATTCAAGCCTATACATCTGCCTACGATATAGGCAAAGGAGGGGAAATGCACCTGACTCAAGCGCAGTGGAGAATGATTTCAACGTTGTGCAAGGTTCTGCAACCCTTTGAACTTGCCACACGTGAAGTCAGTTCAGACACTGCCAGCCTGAATCAGGTCATTCCCCTCATCAGGCTTTTGCAGAAGCAGCTGGAGAGAATGAAGGAGGAGCTAAAACGGAGCGATTCCGCTAGGCATGTGGGACTTGTGGATGGAGCCCTTCATTCGCTTAACCAGGATTCATGGGTGGTCAATCTGTTGAAATCAGAGCACTACATTTTGGCCACCGTGCTCGATCCTAGGTTTAAAGCCTACGTTGTATCTCTCTTTCCGGCAGACACAAGTCTGCAGATGTTCAAAGACCTGCTGGTGAGACAATTATCAAGTCAAGCGGAACGTTACCCGTCAACAGCTCCTCCTTCCTTTTCTACCGCCACTGGAGCTGCCAGTAAAAGAATAACATTTCCAAAACCACCCGCTGGCGGTGATGCAGGGCAGTCAGGAGCGATAGCTGACATCTGGTCCGGACTGCCAACGATTACTGACATGTCATCTACTGTCACTACATATGATTCTGTCACCATTGAAAGAATGGTGGAGGATTATATGAGTGACAGCATCCAAGTAGGCATGTTAGACAGTCCGTACGTATACTGGCAGGAAAAAGAGGCAATTAGGAGGCCCTTGCACAAACTGGCTTTATTTTACCTAAGTTGCCCCCCCTCCAGTGTGTACTCCGAAAGACTGTTTAGTGCAGCCGGTAACCTTGTCAACGATTGGCATAGGAGGTTACTTCCAGATAATGTAGAGAAGATGATGTTCATCAAAATGAATTATAATCAATTCCTCCATGGAGACATTTACCAGCAATTGCCTCCAGAAAGTACACAAGGACCTGTGATGGTGGATTCCAGTGGGGACGAATTAATACTCTGTGAGGAGGGGGATGTACACAGTGAAAGGGGTGAGGAATCGGACGATGAGGAGGAGGTGGACATCCTGCCTCTGTAGAGCCAGTTTGTGCAAGGAGAGATTGATTGCTTCTTTTTTGGTGGGGGCCCAAACCAACCAGTCATTTCAGCCACAGTTGTGTGGCAGACCCTGTCGCTGAAATGATGGGTTTGTTAAAGTGTGCATGTCCTGTTTATACAACAAAAGGGTGGGTGGGAGGGCCCAAGGACAATTCCATCTTGCACCTCTTTTTTTATTTTATTTATCTTTCAATCATGTGCTGTTTGGGGACTATTTTTTTAAGTGCCATCCTGTCTGACACTGCAGTGCTACTCCTAGATGGGCCAGGTGTTTGTGTCGGCCACTTGGGTCGCTTAGCTTAGTCATCCAGAGACCTCGGTGCAAATTTTAGGACTAAAAATAATATTGTGAGGTGTGAGGTGTTCAGAATAGACTGGAAATGAGTGGAAATTATGGTTATTGAGGTTAATAATACTATAGGCTCAAAATGACCCCAAAATTCTATGATTTAAGCTGTTTTTGAGGGGTTTTTGAAAAAAAAACACCCAAATCCAAAACACACCCGAATCCGACAAAAATTCTTAAGGGACGTTTTTCAAAAACGCGTCCGAATCCAAAACACGACCGCGGAACCGAATCCAAAACCAAAACACAAAACCCAAAAAATGCCCAGTGCACATCCCTAATTCTGATAGGCATGCACGGATCAGTGAGATAACCAGCCTCGGGCTCTTTGAGCCGGTCCTGGTTGTAAAAATACAGGGGAAAAATTGCGTAGGGTCCCCCCATATTTAAACAACCAGCACCGGACTCTGTGTCCGGTCCTGGTTCAAAAAATACGGGTGACAAAAGATGTAGGGGTCCCCCGTATTTTTCAAACCAGCACCGGGCTCCACTAGCCAGAGAGATAATGCCACAGCCGGGGGACACTTTTATATAAGTCCCTGCGGCCGTGGCATTACCCCCCCAACTAGTCACCCCTGGACGGGGTACCCTGGAGGAGTGGGGATCCCTTAAATCAAGGGGTCCCCCCCTCCAAGCACCCAAGGACCAGGGGTGAAGCCCGAGGCTATCCCCCCCTTCTGTGGGCGGTGGATGGGAGGCCTTCACCACAAGCTGGTACTTGGAGAACCACAAGTACCAGCATGCAGGAAAATAACGCGCCCGCTGGTACCTGTAGTTCTACTACAAAAAAATACCCCCCAAAAAACACTACACAGACACGTGAAAGTACAATTTTAATTACACAGACTTACACACTCACATTCTTACCTACATCCAACGCTGCGATTCACGTCCACTTGTCCAGTAGGATCCACGGATTACCTTTAAAAATAAAATTATACTTACAAACAATTCGGTGTAGATCTGTCCTCTGCTTTCTCATCGTAATCCAGGGACTTGTTTAAAATGTAAAACCGAAAAACCCGAACCACGCAACTAAAGGGGTTCCATTTTTACACATGGAACCCCTTTGCCCGAATGCCGGGAACCCCCCCCCCCCCCGTAACTTCTGTCAGTGAAGGTCTCAGCAGCCAATCAGGGAGCGCCATATCATGGCGCTCTCCTGATTGGCTGTGCGCTCCTGCCCTGTCAATCAGGAGGAGCGCACTGGCTACAATGTAGCTTAGTGCAGCTCCATTGTAACCAATGATGGGAACTTTGCGGTCAGCGGTTAACCACAAAGTTAATTGGGGTCACTCTTGTGGGTAAATATACCCCATTGTGTCACTTGTAGTTTAAAGGGGTTGGGTACGGAATCCCAGCAGTGAGAATCCCAACTGTCAAAATACTGACGATGGAATCCCGACCGTCAGAATGCCGGCAGGGGGGCAAGCAGAATGAAGCCCCTTATGGGCTCGGTGGCTTGCTTCACTCGCCACAGGTTCTATTCCCAATCTATGGGTGTCGTGGACACCCAGGAGTAGGAATAGCTGTAGTGGCGCTGCCGGTATTCTGGTGGTCGGAATTCTGGCGTCAGTATTTTGACTGCCAGGGATTACCATTTAAAATGGTGGAAGTATTAGGCATTTAATTGCAAGTGTATTGGTCTTTTATTTTCTAGACGTAGGTTTTATATCTAAATTGGGTCTTTTTGCTGTCTTACACTTGAGTGTAGGGTGATTTGTCACAATGGGTGGAACTACAGCATTTGCAGCGGGTGCAACGGCTATGGGGTTTGGGCTGCGTGTTGCGGCATGATCATGTTTTTCCAGCCAATATGCTGACTCCTACTTATAGGAGAAGAATGGTGGCCTGTGGAGGAAAAGGAGAAACGTTGCTGGTCAACCCCAAGATCTTTCTCTGTAATTACGCATTTCCCCTTTGCTTGTTTCATTGCACCCCACTGTGCCAAGCACACAAGATTACATAAATGATTATGGCACATTGTTCCTCTCTTGGAGTACGTAAGTTGTCAGCATGTATGGTTTTCCTACAGCTTTAACTAAATACATTACATCGTTTTATAACAAGATGTCTTTTTCTTCATTGAAATACAACACAGCTTTTCTGTGCTTTTTGTGACTAACTTACTAAATAAACAACTAAATATTTGTTTATTGTAACACATACATGGCTGAAAAACAAGGGTTACTAGAAAGATAAATTAATCTTTACAGTAAAAGTTACAGGAGGGTGTGCACAAACCTGAAGGCAGAAGCCTTTTCTAAACTCACGCATTTCACAAAAATTAAGAAAACAGTTTTTTACTTTTTTATACAGTATATACAAATTCATCAAATTAGCTGTTTCTGTTTTATATGTTCTAATATTCTTTTTGAATGCAATAACAGAGAATAGAGTGTTGATGTTTATTCAGCATACCTTCACCTTGACGTTTCTGTATTAATAGATACCCTTGCTCAGCAGTAATTGGAATTATGTAGGTAGAATCTCTTTCTAAGATGGTGTTATGTGGAGAAATCAGTTTATTTCTTCATTCTAAAGTAGTTGATTTGCCAGTCCCAATTTGAGGAAGTGTGACCCACCAGAGGTATGGTCACACCCAATGCTATTTTTGTAGGAAAATAGATTCAGGAACTGTGGGCGGGGCAGAGGTGGGCAGTGATGTGGTTGGAGCTACCAAAGGGGCAGGGCATCAATTGGTGTCTAAACTTTTTTTTTAAACACATAATGCCCCCTGTAGTGCCATATATACACATAATGCCCCTAGCAGTGCCATATATACACTTAATGCCCCCAGTAGTGCCAGATACGCAATGCCTCCAGAGTAGTGCCAGATAAACAAAGCCCCAGTAGTAGTGCCAGTTACACATTCTGCCCCCAGTAGTGCTCACCCCTCTTCTGCTGCTGCCGCTGTTGCCGTCCGCGTCTGAGGGAAGACAAGCAAACTGAGTGTCTCTCCTGTCCCTTGCTGTGTCCTGTCTCTGGCTCCCATTTGAAATATGGTGCTGGCTTGTGAGCCAATCAAAGCTCGCGGGCCAGCAGCCAATCGGGAGTCACCGTTGTCATTCCACGAGCTTTGATTGTCTGATGATGAGAGCTACATTTTAAATGGCTGCGTGCCCCTACGTCCGGACACCGCTGCTGTGGATGATTTCCTTTTAGGATAGACCTTCAGGAACGGTGCTCCGGGGCGGTAGTCACACAGTCCATCCTGATTACGACGCATCCTCCAGGGCACGGTCCGGACAACGGAGGCTTGTCCAGACCATTTGCAAAATGGGCCACGGCGACTGCGTGATGTCAAAACAGAAGACAGGGGGCTACCCTAAAGATGCAAGCTTTTCGCTGTTTGGCAAAGCGCTCGCAGTTTAGCAGGGAGTAAAGACCCGGCACACGGGGCTGCCTTGCCCTGTGCGGGGCACCCCCCTTCCACACGCTAGTGGAAGGAGTTTTAGTTTTGCTAATTTTGATGAATTAGCCCCAGTGTTCACAAATTTGATTTCAGAAGACAAATAGATACGTATTGCTACCTCTTTTCTTTTTCTTTCATTTTTTTTGTGTGTGTGTGTGTATGACTCACTGTATATAAAGCAACTTCCTGGCCACAAACACTTATGGAAGTTTAAAATTCTCAGAAATATTTTTACTTGTCATCATTTTGGGACCAGCTTAAAGTAAAGCCCTGAGAAGGAAGCCGCTGACTAAATATTAGTGATGTGCACCGGACATTTTTCGGGTTTTGTCTTTTGGTTTTGGATTCGGTTCCGCGGCCGTGTTTTGGATTCGGACGCGTTTTGGCAAAACCTCCCTGAAAATTTTTTGTCGGATTCGGGTGTGTTTTGGATTCGTTTTTTTTTTTTTACAAAAAACCCTAAAAAACTGCTTAAATCATACAATTTGGGGGTAATTTTGATCCCATAGTATTACTAACCTCAATAACCATAATTTACACTCATTTTTAGTCTATTCTGAACACCTCACACCTCACAATATTATTTTTAGTCCTAAAATTTGCACCGAGGTCGCTGGATGGCTAAGCTAAGCGACACAAGTGGCCGACACAAACACCTGGCCCATCTAGGAGTGGCACTGCAGTGTCAGACAGGATGGCACTTCAAAAAAATTGTCCCCAAACAGCACATGATGCAAAGAAAAAAAGAGGCGCACCAAGGTCGCTGTGTGACTAAGCTAAGCAACACAAGTGGCCGACACAAACACCTGGCCCATCTAGGAGTGGCACTGCAGTGTCAGATAGGATGGAACTTCAAAAAAATTGTCCCCAAACAGCACATGATGCAAAGAAAAAAAGAGGCGCACCAAGGTCGCTGTGTGACTAAGCTAAGCGACCCAAGTGGCTGACACAAACACCTGGCCCATCTAGGAGTGGCACTGCAGTGTCAGACAGGATGGCAGATTAAAAAAATTGTCCCCAAACAGCACATGATGCAAAGAAAAAAAGAGGCGCAATGAGGTAGCTGTGTGACTAAGCTAAGCGACCCAAGTGGCCGACACAAACACCTGGCCCATCTAGGAGTGGCACTGCAGTGTCAGACAGGATGGCACTTAAAAAAAATAGTCCCCAAACAGCACATGATGCAAAGAAAAAAAGAGGCGCACCAAGGTCGCTGTGTGACTAAGCTAAGCGACACAAGTGGCCAACACAAACACCTGGCCCATCTAGGAGTGGCACTGCAGTGTCAGGCAGGATGGCACTTCAAAAAAATTGTCCCCAAACAGCACATGATGCAAAGAAAAATGAAAGAAAAAAAGAGGTGCAAGATGGAAATGTCCTTGGGCCCTCCCACCCACCCTTATGTTGTATAAACAGGACATGCACACTTTAACGAACCCATCATTTCAGCGACAGGGTCTGCCACACGACTGTGACTGAAATGACTGGTTGGTTTGGGCCCCCACCAAAAAAAGAAGCAATCAATCTCTCCTTGCACAAACTGGCTCTACAGAGGCAAGATGTCCACCTCATCATCATCCTCCGATTCATCACCCCTTTCATTGTGTACATCCCCCTCCTCACAGATTATTAATTCGTCCCCACTGGAATCCACCATCTCAGGTCCCTGTGTACTTTCTGGAGGCAATTGCTGCTGGTGAATGTCTCCACGGAGGAATTGATTATAATTCATTTTGATGAACATCATCTTCTCCACATTTTCTGGAAGTAACCTTGTACGCCGATTGCTGACAAGGTGAGCGGCTGCACTAAACACTCTTTCGGAGTACACACTGGAGGGAGGGCAACTTAGGTAGAATAAAGCCAGTTTGTGCAAGGGCCTCCAAATTGCCTCTTTTTCCTGCCAGTATACGTACGGACTGTCTGACGTGCCTACTTGGATGCGGTCACTCATATAATCCTCCACCATTCTTTCAATGGTGAGAGAATCATATGCAGTGACAGTAGACGACATGTCAGTAATCGTTGGCAGGTCCTTCAGTCCGGACCAGATGTCAGCACTCGCTCCAGACTGCCCTGCATCACCGCCAGCGGGTGGGCTCGGAATTCTTAGCTTTTTCCTCGCACCCCCAGTTGCGGGAGAATGTGAAGGAGGAGATGTTGACGGGTCACGTTCCGCTTGACTTGACAATTTTCTCACCAGCAGGTCTTTGAACCTCTGCAGACTTGTGTCTGCCGGAAAGAGAGATACAACGTAGGTTTTAAATCTAGGATCGAGCACGGTGGCCAAAATGTAGTGCTCTGATTTCAACAGATTGACCACCCGTGAATCCTGGTTAAGCGAATTAAGGGCTCCATCCACAAGTCCCACATGTCTAGCGGAATCGCTTTGTTTTAGCTCCTCCTTCAATGTCTCCAGCTTCTTCTGCAAAAGCCTGATGAGGGGAATGACCTGACTCAGGCTGGCAGTTCAAAGGGTTGCAGAACATTGCACAACGTTGAAATCATTCTCCACTGCGCTTGAGTCAGGTGCATTCCCCCTCCTTTGCCTATATCGTGGGCAGATGTATAGGCTTGAATGGCCTTTTGCTGCTCCTCCATCCTCTGAAGCATATAGAGGGTTGAATTCCACCTCGTTACCACCTCTTGCTTCAGATGATGGCAGGGCAGGTTCAGGAATGTTTGCTGGTGCTCCAGTCTTCGGTACGCGGTGGCTGAATGCCGAAAGTGGCCCGCAATTCTTCGGATCACCGACAGCATCTCTTGCACGCCCCTGTCATTTTTTAAATAATTCTGCACCACCAAATTCAATGTATGTGCAAAACATGGGACGTGCTGGAATTTGCCCAGATGTAATGCACGCACAATATTGCTGGCGTTGTCCGATGTCACAAATCCCCAGGAGAGTCCAATTGGGGTAAGCCATTCTGCGATGATCTTCCTCAGTTTCCGTAAGAGGTTGTCAGTTGTGTGCCTCTTATGGAAAGCGGTGATAAAAAGCGTAGCCTGCCTAAGAACGAGTTGGCGTTTGCGAGATGCTGCTACTGGTGCCGCCGCTGCTGTTCTTGCTGCGGGAGGCAATACATCTACCCAGTGGGCTGTCACAGTCATATAGTCCTGAGTCTGCCCTGCTCCACTTGTCCACATGTCCGTGGTTAAGTGGACATTGGGTACAACTGCATTTTTTAGGACACTTGACTCTTTTTCTGAGGTCTGTGTACATTTTCGGTATCGCCTGCCTAGAGAAATGGAACCTAGATGGTATTTGGTACCGGGGACACAGTACCTCAATCAAGTCTCTAGTTGCCTCTGAATTAACGGTGGATACCGGAACCACGTTTCTCACCACCCAGGCTGCCAAAGCCTGAGTTATCTGCTTTGCAGCAGGATGACTGCTGTGATATTTCATCTTCCTCGCAAAGGACTGTTGGATAGTCAATTGCTTACTGGAAGTAGTACAAGTGGTCTTCCGACTTCCCCTCTGGGATGACGATCGACTCCCAGCAGCAACAACAGCAGCTCCAGCAGCAGTAGGCGTTACACTCAAGGGTGCATCGGAGGAATCCCAGGCAGGAGAGGACTCGTCAGACTTGCCAGTGACATGGCCTGCAGGACTATTGGCTTTCCTGGGTAAGGAGGAAATTGACACTGAGGGAGTTGGTGGTGTGGTTTGCAGGAGCTTGGTTACAAGAGGAAGGGATTTAGTGGTCAGTGGACTGCTTCCGCTGTCATCCAAAGTTTTTGAACTTGTCACTGACTTATGATGAATGCGCTGCAGGTGACGTATAAGGGAGGATGTTCCGAGGTGGTTAACGTCCTTACCCCTACTTATTACAGCTTGACAAAGGCAACACACGGCTTGACACCTGTTGTCCGCATTTGTGTTGAAATAATTCCACACCGAAGAGGTGATTTTTTTTGTATTTTGACCAGGCATGTCAATGGCCCTATTCGTCCCACGGACAACAGGTGTCTCCCCGGGTGCCTGACTTAAACACACCACCTCACCATCAGAATCCTCCTTGTCAATTTCCTCCCCAGCGCCAGCAACACCCATATCCTCATCCTGGTGTACTTCAACAGTGACATCTTCAATTTGACTATCAGGAACTGGACTGCGGGTGCTCCTTCCAGCACTTGCAGGGGGCGTGCAAATGGTGGAAGGCGCAAGCTCTTCCCGTCCAGTGTTGGGAAGGTCAGGCATCGCAACCGACACAATTGGACTCTCCTTGGGGATTTGTGATTTAGAAGAACGCACAGTTCTTTGCTGTGCTTTTGCCAGCTTAAGTCTTTTCATTTTTCTAGCGAGAGGATGAGTGCTTCCATCCTCATGTGAATCTGAACCACTAGCCATGAACATAGGCCAGGGCCTCAGCCGTTCCTTGCCACTCCGTGTCGTAAATGGCATATTGGCAAGTTTACGCTTCTCATCAGACGCTTTCAATTTTGATTTTTGGGTCATTTTACTGAACTTTTGTTTTTTGGATTTTACATGCTCTCTACTATGACATTGGGTATCGGCCTTGGCAGACGACGTTGATGGCATTTCATCATCTCGGCCATGACTAGTGGCAGCAGCTTCAGCACGAGGTGGAAGTGGATCTTGATCTTTCCCTATTTTAACCTCCACATTTTTGTTCTTCATTTTTTAATGTGTGGAATTATATGCCAGTATCAATGCAATGGCCTACTACTATATATACTGCGCACAACTGAAATGCACCACAGGTATAGAATGTAGATGGATAGTATACTTGACGACACAGAGGTAGGTACAGCAGTGGCCTACCGTACCGTACTGCTATATATACTGGTGGTCACTGTGTCAGCAAACTGCACAACTGAAATGCACCACAGGTATAGAATCTAGATGGATAGTATACTTGACGACACAGAGGTAGGTACAGCAGTGGCCTACCGTACCGTGCTGCTACATATACTGGTTGTCACTGTCAGCAAACTGCAAAACTAAAATGCACCACAGGTATAGAATCTAGATGGATAGTATACTTGACGACACAGAGGTAGGTACAGCAGTGGCCTTCCGTACCGTACTGCTATATATACTGGTGGTCACTGTCAGCAAACTGCAAAACTAAAATGCACCACAGGTATAGACAGGGTCGTTTCTAGCTAATTTGGCTCCCAGTGCAAGATTTCAAAATGCGCCCCCCCATTCACAGAAAAAACAATTGCGCCCCCCCCCCCCCCATAGATATAAAAAGGAAAAGTATGCGCGCACCGAAAGCGTGCTCCCGGTGAGGGGGCGGGGCCTCTGTAAAATGGGTGTGGCTGTGTTAAAATGGGCGTGGCCTCATCTGATCTCATCATCACGGCCACCACAGGATGAAAAAAAAAGTCCCCATTTTACACAGTACGGCAGGCACGTGTCCCCATTTTACACATTACGGCAGGCACGTGTCCCCATTTTACACATTGCGGCAGGCACATGTCCCCATTTTACACATTACAGCAGGCACGTGTCCCCATTTTACACATTACGGCAGGCACGTGTCCCCATTTTACACATTACGGCAGGCACGTGTCCCCATTTAACACATTGCGGCAGGCACGTGTCCCCGTTTTACACATTGCGGCAGGCACGTGTCCCCATTTTACACATTGCGGCAGGCAAGTGTCCCCAATTTACACATTACAGCAGGCACGTGTCCCCATTTTACACATTGCGGCAGGCACGTGTCCCCATTTTACACATTGCGGTAGGCACGCGTCCCCATTTCACACATTGCGGTAGGCACTTGTCCCCATTTTACACATTGCGGCAGGCACGTGTCCCCATTTTACACATTGCGGCAGGCACGTGTCCCCATTTTACACATTGCGGCAGGCACGTGTCCCCATCTTACACATTACGGCAGGCACGTGTCCCCATTTCACACAGCACGGCAGGCAAGTGTCCCCATTTTACACAGCACGGCAGGCACATGTCCCCATTTTACACATTGCGACAGCACATGTCCCCATTTTACACAGCACGGCAGGAAAGTGTCCCCATTCTCTACAGTACGGCAGGCAAGTGTCAAGTGGGGGGGGGGGGAAGAAGATAGAGGGAGGGGGGGAGAGAGATATACAACTTACATATCATGACGTTCTTCCCCGATCCTTGGGGCGGGCCGCCTCTCCTTCCTCGCTCCGGCCGCCGGCGCCTCCTCTTTCCAGCTTGGCTCCCAATCCTCTTCCCGGGTACTCCTGCTTGGGGGGCGGAGTTTCACGGATTGACGCGGTTGCGTCGTGACGTCACGACGCAACCGCGTCATTCTGCGAAACTCCGCCCCCCGAGCAGGAGTACTCGGGAAGAGGGAGGAGGGAATCAGGGACCCATAAAGTGCCGCGGCGGGCGCCCCGTGCGGTTGCACGGCTCACCCGCCGCAAGTAACGGCACTGGGTATAGAATCTAGATGGATAGTATACTTGACGACACAGAGGTAGGTACAGCAGTGGCCTTCCGTACCGTACTGCTATATATACTGGTGGTCACTGTCAGCAAACTGCAAAACTAAAATGCACCACAGGTATAGAATGTAGATGGATAGTATACTTGACGACACAGAGGTAGGTACAGCAGTGGCCTTCCGTACCGTACTGCTATATATACTGGTGGTCACTGTGTCAGCAAACTGCAAAACTAAAATGCACCACTGGTATAGAATGTAGATGGATAGTATACTTGACGACACAGAGGTAGGTACAGCAGTGGCCTACTGTACCGTAATGCTATATATTATATACTGGTAGTCAGCAAACTGTGCAAAACTGAAATGCACCACAGGCATGGATGGATAGTATACTTGACGACACAGAGGTAGGTACAGCAGTGGCCTACTGTACCGTAATGCTATATATTATATACCGGTGGTCAGCAAACTGTGCAAAACTGAAATGCACCACAGGTATGGATGGATAGTATACTTGACGACACAGAGGTAGGTACAGCAGTGGCCTTCTGTACCGTACTCCTATATATTATATACTGGTGGTCAGCAAAATTATGCACTGTACTCCTACTATATACTGTCTACAATGCAGCACAGATATGGAGTGTTTTTCAGGCAGACAACGTATACTGGTGGTCACTGGTCAGCAAAACTCTTCATTGTACTCCTAAATAATATTATACTGGTGGTCCCCAGTCCCCACAATAAAGCAGCACACTGAGCACAGATATGGAGTGTTTTTCAGGCAGACAACGTATACTGGCGGTCACTGTCAGCAAAACTCTGCACTGTACTCCTGCTATATAATACAGCTGCTCCCCAGTCCCCACAATTAAGCAGTGTGAGCACAGATATATGCAGCACACTGAGCACAGATAAGGAGCGTTTTTTTCATGCAGAGAACGGATAAAACTGGTGGTCACTGATCAGCAAAACTCTGCACTGTACTCCTCCTATATTAATATACAGCTGCTCCCCAGTCCCCACAATTAAGCAATAAGTAAAGCAAGCACAAATATTTGCATCAACAATACACGGAGAGGATGCCAGCCACGTCCTCTCCCTAACATTTCCAATGCACGAGTGAAAATGGCGGCGACGCGCGGCTGCTTATATAGAATCCGAATCTCGCGAGAATCCGACAGCGGGATGATGACGTTCGGGCGCGCTCGGGTTAACCGAGCCTTACGGGAGAATCCGAGTATGCCTCGGACCCGTGTAAAAAGGGTGAAGTTCGGGGGGGTTCGGTTTCCGAGAAACCGAACCCGCTCATCACTACTAAATATCCAGTTTTACCTTTGTCTGTTGGAGCTTCACCTGGCTTTTAAGCTAGACAGGTAGACATAGGGGGTAAGTCAGATCTGATCGCTAGGCACCAATTTTTGCAGTCGTGTGATCATATAGTCGCCGCCTACAGGGCAAGTGTGCGATCGCATGTGTAGCAGAGCTGCACAAACTGATTTTTTCCCGTCTCTGCGCAGCCCAGCCTGTTCGGGACTGGATTTGACGTAAGACACCCTCCCTTCAAACGCTTGATCCTGCCTACATTTTCCCGGACACTGCCTGAAAATGGTCAGTTGCCACCCACAAACGTCCTCTTCCTGTCAATCTCCTTGCGAACGCCTGTGCGAATGGATTCTTCGCACAATCCCATCGCTGAGCATCGATCCCCGTTGCAGTGTGGTGCATACGCATGCGCAGTTCGGATCTGATCGCCCACTGCGCGAAAACGCACTGCAGCGTTACCCCCATAGTGCAGTCCAATGTTTAGGGAATCATTTATTCTTAATTGCGTGTCAGAGGGTCAAGAATTAAAAGAAAACATTCCAGCTGGTTCACAGACCTTCTTTTTAGAACCAAAAACTACCCCAATCTCTCCTTCCACCTCCTACTTGCCTCTATGTAAGACTCTGTCAATGTAACAGCAGACTTTAATCATCCCGGGACAAATTAGGTGCTGTCGTCATTGATTACCCCTGAAAACTCAAGAACACAACTCAACACACTTCTTTTTGTTCCGCGGCACCAGAAAATGTCACCGTAATGTTTAAACTGTCCTATTAAACTGTGCTGGATGCCATCCTGTTTTAAGTAACTTGTATTTATTTATGACACATAATGCCCTTCTATGACCCTCTCGCTCTCTTTCCACACTATTATGTAATTGGAAAAATCTGCCGGCAAATATAGATTTTTCCTTGATTCACCACTAGATCTATCCTTTGCCTTATGCACAAACGCAACACTAATGTTACATCTTGAAATTAATGAAATGAATGTAAAATTTAGACTTTGCAAAAAGATAATGTAGGTTGTAGTAGTAGTTTGCATGTAATTTATTTACTGTATAATGTTCTTAGACTGATCCAGATGGGATATAGTCAAGATCCCGGCGGTCAGAATCCTGGCGGTCAGAATACCGCCGCCGGAATCCCGACCGACAGAATGCTGGCAGCGCCGCCAAAGCTGGGTGTCCACGAAACCCATGGAGTGGGAGTAGAACCTAAATAATAAATAGCTTCATTGCGCTCGCCCCCACCCCCACCCCCTACCGGAACTCTGGCGGTCGGGATCCCGGCGTCAGTATTCTGACCGCCGGGATCCCGTACGCAACCAATCCAGATCATGTTATTTGCTACATAGCCTGTATTGGAAATAAAACTCTAGCTAAAACTAACATTTTGCGTTGGTATTACATGAACCAAACTGTCTCTTGGTGGATCCAGTGGATCTAGCGATTGCCCCCAATAAACATTTTTTATTCTGTAATAAGCATTTCAGAAAAATTCAATTCAACCGGCATGAAGTCAGTGCAGAACAGAAACGTGCAGAGCCACATGGACCTTCACACGGGTGCAGTGTAGGGTACAGTGGCATCGAATTTCATGGGAACTGCAGTCAGAGCCAGATTGAGACTTTTTGGAAAGCAGGGCAACATGCTGGTTTCGGCACTGATCACACATCCAATTGTCAAAAAAGACCAAGAGAATAATGGGGTTAGGGACATCTAAGCCTACACATGACCACTACCCTAGGCAGGAGCCTAGGTAGACCTATAGTTGTGACTGATGTAGTGGCGCACGCAGGGGGCTTTTCCGGGTATTTGGAACACTACCCCCCCCCCCCCCCCCCCAATGAGCGGAATTTTCTATTTTTGAGACAGAGCTGCTTCGTCTCAGCTAAAAGCCGCGACAGCGAAACTGCTGCAACAACAGAGAGTACAGTAGCTCACTTCTTACAGAATGTCCAGGGAACATGTGCAGCCAGCAGCTCCCTCCATCCTCACACTGCTGCCCGTCTGCTCCCAGCCCCTGGTGGGGAATACAGTATGCACACAACTGTGTGTAACGATGTATATAGTTGTACTTATATATGTGAGTATGTGCTTGTGTATGTATGTATGTATGTATGCAGGGGTTAAAGTGAGCCAGAACGGGGCGGAACTGTGTTCCGTCAGTTCCGCCTCACCTAACCCGAGGTGTGGCCGGTGCCGCAGGGAGATGCCGAGCGCCCGCTGAGATTGTGTTACCAGTGGGCGCCCGGCTCTCTCTCCACAGCGGCAGCCGGAGGCAGGAGCTCAGTACAGAGCTCCGGCTTCCGGCGCTGTCACTGTGCGCTATGGGAGAGACGTCATGACGTCTCTCCCATAGTACCGAGGAGCGGACGCCCAGAGGACTGCAGTGGTCGGACATGGGAGCGGGGCTCGGTGAGTATTGTGATTTTTGTTCGTTTTTTTCCTTTGTGTAGCGGCGCATCTACTGGGGGGCATCCACTGGGGGCATCTACTGGGGGCATCACTACTGAGGGGCATCTACTGGGGGGCATTACTACTGGGGGGCATCCACTGGGGGCATTACTACTGAGGGGCATCTACTGGGGGGCATTACTACTGAGGGGCATCTACTGGGGGGCATCTACTGGGGGACATTACTACTGAAGGGCATCTACTGGGGGCAAACTACTGGGGGGCATTATTACTGGGGGCCAACTACTGGGGGCAAACTAAAGGGGGCAAGCTACAAGAGGGCAAACTACAAGGGGGAAAACTACAGTAGGGCATTAGTACTGGGGTCATAACTACAGGGGCATTACTACTGGGGGCGTAACTACAGGGGCATTACTACTGGGGGGCTAAACTACTGGGGGCATAACTACAGGGGCTAAACTACAGGGGGCATTACTAATTACTACTTGGGGCATTACTACTTGGAGGCATTACTACTGGGGGCATAACTACAGGGGCTAAACTACTGGGGGCATAACTACAGGGGCTAAACTACTGGGGGCATTACCACTGGGAGGCTAAACTAAAGGGGGGGGGGGGGTAAACTACTGGGGTCATAACTGCAAGGGCATTACCACTGGGGGCATAACTACTGGGGCTAAACTACATGGGGCTAAACGACTGGGGGCATTACTACAGGCGACATTACTACTGGGGGCAATACTACACAGGGGCATTACCATTAAGGGCATTACTACTGGGGGCACTACTAATGAGGGCATTGTAAAGAGGGCACTTCATAAGGGGCATCACTCCTGGGGACATAAGGGGCACTACTATTGCGGGCATTGCATAAGGGGCACCACTACTGGGGGCATTGCATAAGGGGCACCACTACTATGGGCTCTATATAAGGGGTACTACCACTGTGGGCACTACCAGTACAGTAGACATTGCATAAGGAGCACTACTACTGTGGGCATTGTATAAGGGGCGCTACTGCTGTGGGCATTATTATTATTATCCTTTATTTCTCTATCGTCCTAGTGGATGCTGGGGTTCCTGAAAGGACCATGGGGAATAGCGGCTCCGCAGGAGACAGGGCACAAAAAGTAAAGCTTTTCCGATCAGGTGGTGTGCACTGGCTCCTCCCCCTATGACCCTCCTCCAGACTCCAGTTAGATTTTTGTGCCCGGCCGAGAAGGGTGCAATCTAGGTGGCTCTCCTAAAGAGCTGCTTAGAGAAAGTTTAGCTAGGTTTTTTATGTTACAGTGATTCCTGCTGGCAACAGGATCACTGCAGCGAGGGACTGAGGGGAGAAGGAGTCAACTCACCTGCGTGCAGGATGGATTGGCTTCTTGGCTACTGGACATCAAGCTCCAGAGGGACGATCACAGGTACAGCCTGGATGGTCACCGGAGCCGCGCCGCCGGCCCCCTTGCAGATGCTGAAGACAGAAGAGGTCCAGAATCGGCGGCTGAAGACTCCTGCAGTCTTCTAAAGGTAGCGCACAGCACTGCAGCTGTGCGCCATTTTCCTCTCAGCACACTTCACACGGCAGTCACTGAGGGTGCAGGGCGCTGGGAGGGGGGCGCCCTGGGAGGCAAAATGAGTACCTATAAAGGCTAAAAATACCTCACATATAGCCCTAGAGGCTATATGGAGATATTTAACCCCTGCCTGATTTCTCAAAATAGCGGGAGACGAGCCCGCCGGAAAAGGGGCGGGGCCTATCTCCTCAGCACACGGCGCCATTTCCTCTCACAGCTCCGCTGGTCAGGACGGCTCCCAGGTCTCTCCCCTGCACTGCACTACAGAAACAGGGTAAAACAGAGAGGGGGGGCAAATTTATGGCGATATTTTTATATAACAAAGCAGCTATAGGGGAGCACTTATTATAAGGCTATCCCTGATATATATATAGCGCTTTTGGTGTGTGCTGGCAAACTCTCCCTCTGTCTCCCCAAAGGGCTAGTGGGTCCTGTCTTCATTAGGAGCATTCCCTGTGTGTCTGCTGTGTGTCGGTACGTGTGTGTCGACATGTATGAGGACGATATTGGTGTGGAGGCGGAGCAATTGCCAAATATGGGGATGTCACCTCCTAGGGGGTCGACACCAGAATGGATGCCTTTATTTATGGAACTACGGGATAGTGTCAACACGCTAAAGCAGTCGTTTGACGACATGAGACGGCCGGACAATCAATTAGTGCCTGTCCAGGCGACTCAAACACCGTCAGGGGCTGTGAAACGCCCTTTGCCTCAGTCGGTCGACACAGACCCAGACACAGGCGATGACTCCAGTGGTGACGGTGACGAATCAACCGTATTTTCCAGTAGGGCCACACGTTATATGATTTTGGCAATGAAGGAGGCGTTACATTTAGCTGATACTACAGGTACCACTAAACAGGGTATTATGTGGGGTATGAAAAAACTACCTATAGTTTTTCCTGAATCAGAAGAACTAAATGACGTGTGTAATGAAGCGTGGGTTGCCCCTGATAAAAAGCTGATAATTTCAAAGAAATTATTGGCATTATACCCTTTCCCGCCAGAGGTTAGGGAGCGCTGGGAAACACCTCCTAGGGTGGACAAGGCGCTAACACGCTTATCTAAACAAGTGGCGTTACCCTCTCCTGAGACGGCCGCACTTAAAGATCCATCAGATAGGAGGATGGAAAATATCCAAAAAAGTATATACACACATGCAGGTGTTATACTACGACCAGCTGTAGCAACTGCCTGGATGGGCAGTGCGGGGGTAGTTTGGTCAGAATCCCTGATTGAAAATATTGATACCCTGGACAGGGACAATATTTTACTGTCGTTAGAACAAATAAAGGATGCATTTCTTTATATGCGTGATGCACAGAGGGATATATGCACACTGGCATCACGGGTAAGTGCTATGTCCATTTCGGCCAGAAGAGCTTTATGGACGCGACAGTGGACAGGCGATGCGGATTCAAAACGGCATATGGAAGTTTTGCCGTAAAAGGGGGAGGAGTTATTTGGAGTCGGTCTATCAGATTTGGTGGCCACGGCTACAGCCGGGAAATCCACCTTTCTACCTCAAGTCACTCCCCAACAGAAAAAGGCACCGACTTTTCAACCGCAGCCCTTTCGTTCCTTTAAAAATAAGAGAGCAAAGGGCTATTCATATTTGCCACGAGGCAAAGGTCGAGGGAAGAGACAGCAACACGCAGCTCCTTCCCAGGATCAGAAGCCCTCCCCGGCTTCTACAAAAGCCTCAGCATGACGCTGGGGCTTCTCAAGCGGACTCGGGGACGGTGGGCGGTCGTCTCAAAAATTACAGCGCGCAGTGGGCTCACTCGCAAGTAGATCCCTGGATCCTGCAGATAATATCTCAGGGATACAGGTTGGAATTAGAGACAGATCCACCTCGCCGTTTCCTGAGGTCTGCTTTACCAACGTCCCCCTCCGAAAGGGAGACGGTGTTGGAAGCCATTCACAAGCTGTACTCTCAGCAGGTGATAGTCAAGGTACCTCTTCTGCAACAAGGGAAGGGGTATTATTCCACTCTTTTTGTGGTACCGAAGCCGGATGGCTCGGTAAGGCCTATTCTAAATCTGAAGTCCTTGAACCTGTACATAAAGAAGTTCAAGTTCAAAATGGAGTCACTCAGAGCAGTGATAGCGAACCTGGAAGAGGGGGACTTTATGGTATCCTTGGACATCAAGGATGCGTATCTCCACGTTCCAATTTACCCCTCACACCAGGGGTACCTCAGGTTCGTTGTACAAAACTGTCACTATCAGTTTCAGACGCTGCCGTTCGGATTGTCCACGGCACCTCGGATCTTTACAAAGGTAATGGCCGAGATGATGATTCTTCTTCGAAGAAAAGGCGTATTAATTATCCCATACTTGGACGATCTCCTAATAAGGGCGAGGTCCAGAGAACAGCTAGAGATGGGATTAGCACTGTCTCAAGAAGTGCTAAAACAGCACGGGTGGATTCTGAATATTCCAAAATCCCAGTTAATGCCGACAACTCGTCTGCTGTTCCTAGGGATGATTCTGGACACGGTTCAGAAAAAGGTTTTTCTCCCGGAGGAAAAAGCCAAGGAGTTATCCGAGCTTGTCAGGAACCTCCTAAAACCAGGAAAGGTGTCTGTACATCAATGCACAAGAGTCCTGGGAAAAATGGTGGCTTCTTACGAAGCGATTCCATTCGGCAGATTCCACGCAAGAATTTTCCAAAGGGATCTGTTGGACAAATGGTCAGGGTCGCATCTTCAGATGCACCTACGGATAACCCTGTCTCCAAGGACAAGGGTGTCTCTTCTGTGGTGGTTGCAGAGTGCTCATCTATTGGAGGGCCGCAGATTCGGCATACAGGATTGGATCCTGGTGACCACGGACGCCAGCCTGAGAGGCTGGGGAGCAGTCACACAAGGAAGAAACTTCCAGGGAGTATGGACGAGCCTGGAAACGTCTCTTCACATAAACATTCTGGAACTAAGAGCAATATACAATGCTCTAAACCAGGCAGAACCTCTGCTTCAGGGAAAACCGGTATTGATCCAGTCGGACAACATCACGGCAGTCGCCCATGTGAACAGACAGGGCGGCACAAGAAGCAGGAGGGCAATGGCAGAAGCTGCAAGGATTCTTCGCTGGGCAGAGAATCATGTGATAGCACTGTCAGCAGTGTTCATCCCGGGAGTGGACAACTGGGAAGCAGACTTCCTCAGCAGACACGATCTTCACCCGGGAGAGTGGGGACTTCATCCAGAAGTCTTCCACATGCTGGTAACCCGTCGGGAAAGACCAATGGTGGACATGATGGCGTCTCGCCTCAACAAAAAACTGGACAGGTATTGCGCCAGGTCAAGAGATCCGCAGGCAATAGCTGTGGACGCGCTGGTAACGCCTTGGGTGTACCAGTCGGTGTATGTGTTTCCTCCTCTGCCTCTCATACCAAAAGTATTGAGAATTATACGGCAAAGAGGCGTAAGAACGATACTAGTGGTTCCGGATTGGCCAAGGAGGACTTGGTACCCGGAACTTCAAGAGATGATCACGGAAGATCCGTGGCCTCTACCTCTAAGGAGGGACTTGCTTCAGCAGGGTCCCTGTCTGTTTCAAGACTTACCGCGGCTGCGTTTGACGGCATGGCGGTTGAACGCCGGATCCTAAAGGAAAGAGGCATGCCGGAAGAAGTCATTCCTACTTTGATTAAAGCAAGGAAGGAAGTAACCGTGCAACATTATCACCGAATTTGGCGAAAATATGTTGCGTGGTGCGAAGATCGGAGTGCTCCGACGGAGGAATTTCAACTGGGTCGATTCCTACATTTCCTGCAATCAGGATTGTCAATGGGTCTCAAATTGGGATCTATTAAGGTTCAAATTTCGGCCCTGTCGATTTTCTTTCAAAAAGAATTGGCTTCAGTCCCTGAAGTCCAGACCTTTGTTAAGGGAGTGCTGCATATACAGCCTCCTGTGGTGCCTCCAGTGGCACCGTGGGATCTAAATGTGGTTTTGGACTTCCTAAAATCTCATTGGTTTGAACCACTAAAAAAGGTGGATTTGAAATATCTCACATGGAAAGTGACCATGCTTCTAGCCCTGGCTTCTGCCAGGAGAGTGTCAGAATTGGCAGCTTTATCTTACAAAAGCCCATATCTGATTTTCCATTCGGACAGGGCAGAACTGCGGACTCGTCCGCATTTTCTCCCTAAGGTGGTGTCAGCATTTCATCTGAACCAGCCTATTGTAGTGCCTGCGGCTACAAGTGACTTGGAGGACTCCAAGTTACTGGACGTTGTCAGAGCATTAAAAATATATATTGCAAGGACAGCTGGAGTCAGAAAATCTGACTCGTTGTTTATATTGTATGCACCCAACAAGATGGGTGCTCCTGCGTCTAAACAGACGATTGCTCGTTGGATCTGTAGCACAATCCAACTTGCACATTCTGTGGCAGGCTTGCCACAGCCTAAATCTGTAAAGGCCCACTCCACAAGGAAGGTGGGCTCATCTTGGGCGGCTGCCCGAGGGGTCTCGGCATTACAACTTTGCCGAGCAGCTACGTGGTCAGGGGAGAACACGTTTGTAAAATTTTACAAATTTGATACTCTGGCTAAGGAGGACCTGGAGTTCTCTCATTCGGTGCTGCAGAGTCATCCGCACTCTCCCGCCCGTTTGGGAGCTTTGGTATAATCCCCATGGTCCTTTCAGGAACCCCAGCATCCACTAGGACGATAGAGAAAATAAGATTTTACTTACCGATAAATCTATTTCTCGGAGTCCGTAGTGGATGCTGGGCGCCCATCCCAAGTGCGGATTATCTGCATAAGTTGTACATAGTTATTGTTAACTAATTCGGGTTATTGTTGAAGGAAGCCATCTTTCAGAGGCTCCGCTGTTATCATACTGTTAACTGGGTTTAGATCACAAGTTGTACGGTGTGATTGGTGTGGCTGGTATGAGTCTTACCCGGGATTCAAAATCCTCCCTTATTGTGTACGCTCGTCCGGGCACAGTACCTAACTGGAGTCTGGAGGAGGGTCATAGGGGGAGGAGCCAGTGCACACCACCTGATCGGAAAAGCTTTACTTTTTGTGCCCTGTCTCCTGCGGAGCCGCTATTCCCCATGGTCCTTTCAGGAACCCCAGCATCCACTACGGACTCCGAGAAATAGATTTATCGGTAAGTAAAATCTTATTTTATATGGCGCCACAAAGGTTCCGCAGCGCCCAATTACAGAGTACATAAATAATCAAACAGGAAAACAGCAACTTACAGTTGATGACAGCATAGGACAAGTACAGGGTAAATAAACATAGGCCCTCATTCCGAGTTGTTCGCTCGCAAGGCGAATGTAGCAGAGTTACACACGCTAAGCCGCCGCCTACTGGGAGTGAATCTTAGCTTCTTAAAATTGCGACCGACGTACGCGCAATATTGCGATTACAAACGAGTTAGCAGTTTCTGAGTAGCTTCAGACTTACTCTGCCTGTGCGATCAGTTCAGTGCTTTTCGTTCCTGGCTGACGTCATAAACACACCCAGCGTTCGCCCAGGCACTCCCACCGTTTCTCCGGCCACTCCTGCGTTTTTTCCGGAAACGGTAGCGTTTCCAGCCACACGCCCCTAAAACGCCGTGCATCCGCCCAGTAACACCCATTTCCTGTCAATCACAATGCGAACGTCGGAGCGATGAAAATGCCGTGAGTAAACTTACTTTCTTCATAGTAAAGTTACTTGGCGCAGTCGCAGTGCGAACATTGCGCATGCGCACTAAGAGAATTCTCACTGCGATGCGATGAAAAACTCCGAGCGAACAACTCGGAATGAGGACCATAGTTACATCAGCAGATGACACTGGAATAAGTATCAGGTGGCAGAAGACTGCTGGATGTGGTATAGTTGAAGATTATTAAAGTAAGACAAAGGATAAGCACATGAGGGAAGAGGGCCCTGCTCGTGAGAGCTTACAGTCTAAAGGGGAGGGGTGTCCAAGATGGGGAACATAGAGAACGTGGAACAGAGGGTATTATGTGTATTATGGGGTGCTACTAATGTGGGCATTATTACTATTGTGTTACCTGGCCCCCTTTTGAGACCACACCCCTTTTTGAGTCCATGTCCCCTTTTGAGAACCCAACCCTCTTTTGAGGCGCGCGCCTACGGCGTGCACAATACCTTTATTACATGGGTGCCGTGGGGAGGGGGGGTGAGTTCCACCACCTCTCTAGGACCACTTTAAGCACTGTATGTATGTTTGTATGTATGTATGTATGTGTGTTTGTGTATGTATGTGTTAGTGTATGAATGTAATTACATATGTATATATATGTAAATATGTACTGTACGTGTGTGTGTGTGTGTGTGTGTGTGTGTGTGTGTGTGTGTGTGTGTGTGTGTATATATATAAAACAATTGTAAATAGGCACTCAGTCCAAAAAAAGACATTTGATTGTAGCAGAATTTTTTTTTTTTTATTACTTACAGACCATACTTAGGGGTATATTCCATTAGCGTTGAATCCATTCCGACATGCATTTGTCGGAATGGATCCGACAACCCCTATTCAAATCTCATCTCAATTCGACTTTTTCAAGGGACCCAGAGGAGGAGAGGGAAGGGGGAGCCACGGGGAGACCAGCGGGGACAGCCGCGGGCAGATGGAGGAGAGCGCTGCAGGAGGATGTCACACAGCCGCCCGACCTCACGGCAGTGTCCACCCGGCTCCAGCAAGCGTGACCTCACTTGCTGGAGCCGGGTGGAAGCTGCCGTGAGATGCGTGGCTGTGAGACATCCTGCTGCAGTGCTGTGCTGTAGCGCTGATGTCCCCTGTATGCCCGCGGTTGTCCTCCGTCTCCCTGCGGCTCTCCCCCCTCTCCTCCTCTGGGTCCCACATCTCAGTCTGACATTTTTTTATGTCGGACTGAGATGGTCAAAAAGGGGCCCCGTTTTCGACACAAGCACGTGGATCGGCAGCTATTCCGCCGATCCACGTGCTTTTTGACAAGTCGAATTCCACTACTTGTCGAATAGGACTAAATAGGCCAAATCAAGATTCAACCTTAAAAAGTTGAAAACTGCCGTCTTTTCGACAGACGGCAGTTTTCAACACCAATTGAATATACCCCTTAAAGTGCAAATGTGCACAGTTTGTGTGTGTGTATATATATATATATATATATATATATATATATACACACACACACACACACGGAAACCCCCCTCACTAAATCCTGCGTTTGCCCCTGACTGATGTGACTGCAAGTAGGGCAGATCCAGGGAATGGTGGAGGTGAGGGATGGGACTTTTCCACACTACTGTGCACCATGTCAGACTCAGCACTGGAAATTGAATCAACTAAACCCAATCTGAGATGTTGCTGTCCCAAAATGTTGAAGGTCAAGCCTAGTCAGTGGTGCAAGTAGACAAAATGTCTTAGTGGTACTGTGTGCCTGTGCCAAAAAATGGGTGTGGCCACATGCCACACAGGGTGTGGCCAATGAAAATAGCCAATGGGGTCGTGATACACATATGAGGGGCCAGATACATGTATGACCCCAATAGTACAGTGCCAGATACACATATTTCCCCAATAGTGCCAGATACACTTATGCCCCCAGTAGTGCAGTGCCAGATACACATATGCCCCCACAGTGCCAGATACAAATATGCCCCTACAGTGCCAGATACACATATGCCCCCACAGTGCCAGATATGTCCCCACAGTGCCATATACAAATATGCCCCCACAGTGCCAGATACACATATGCCCCCACGGTGCCAGATATGCCCCCACAGTGCCAGATATGCCCCTATAGTCCAAGGTACACACATGTCCTCCACAGTGCCAGGTACACACATGCCCTCCACAGTGCCAGGTACACACATGCCCCCCCACAGTGCTGCTCACCGCTGCTTGCTGTTGCTGTGTGTGTCAGGGGAGGAGAGAGCAGCGCACGCCTCTCCTGCCCCTCAGTACTCAGTCCAGCGGTGGCGTGTATCTCAAACCAGGCGCCGGTTCATGAGCCAATCAAAGCTCGCGGTCCGGCAGCCAATCAGGAGCCACCACCGCTGCCGGTCCGCAAGCTCTGATTGGCTCACAAACCGGTGGCTGGTTCGAGATCCTACATGCCACCGCCAGACCGACCAATGAGGGGCATGAGAGGTGCTCTCCTCTCCTGACACACACACAGCAGCAGCTGCAAGTTAGGTGGATGGCCGGCGGTACTGCGTACCGACTGTCAATTTCTTACTGGTACATAGTACCGCCCCATACCACCATACTTGCAGCACTGAGCCTAGTAAATCTGTTCTTGTGACAAAGGGGTCTATGTACTAAGCCTTGGAGAGAGATAAGGTGGATGGAGATATAAAGTACCAACCAACCAGCTCCTAACTGTCATTTTTCAAACACAGCCTGTAACCTGGTAGTTTGAGCTGATTGGCTGGAACATCTCTCGGTCCACTTTATCGCTCTCCAAGTCTTGGTACACAGAACTCATATTCTTAATGTGACTCATGTGTGGAACACCAGCAACTGAGGTTCAGCACAGTCTTCTTTGTGGTCCGGGGCGCCAAGAGTTCCTCCAGAGCTTTGTGAAGCAACATTGCCAACATTTGCGGAGGAGCAGAGATTTGCACTGGCCGATGTAAGGAGTCTGGTGGAGCGATGGGGTCCCTTGTAAGTGCAGAATACCTGCAACAGTGCTCATACTTTTGCAATGAGTTTCACTTTGTGCAGGGAGATTGTGGGGTAGAGGGGAGGCAATCACAAGACCATCTACAGTGGGACTTTAATCTGCAAACTTTACCGATCCAATTGCCTCTAGAAAAGATAGAGTGTTATCTCTGTAGCATATTACTGCAGCTCTAATATATAATCAGCGCTATATTTAGCAGCTTTTTAAAGGGATATAGTTATATTGATTTTTTTCAGTAGTTAATTGAATTACATGTATATTCTAATGAATACTGGCCGGTATTTATATTTGTTATTGTGAAAGCATGTTTTAATTATATATATATAAAAAACGTCAAAGCAATTAGCGCTGTCTCATATTTTCTCTTTTCTCTGGTATCTAATTTGGGGGAATTGGAACTTAACCCCCGAGACTAGCTGCTATTACTTTGAGGGTGGTGGCGCCAGGTGTATACAGTTTTTTTCAATCACAAGACCGCCTGATGGGGAAATGTCGCCGGAATACCGGCACCACAGGCTTTTCTCCCTCTATGGGTGTCAGGTGGCCAGGATTCCGTCCATCTGTAAAAGGTATGTATTCCGGGTGGATAGTATGCATTCTAGCGGCATTCGCTATCGGTGCAGGATTCCCGTCAGCTCTGAGCTGCTTAGGATCGGGTCTCATGCCATCATTTTTTTTTTTTAAACAATAGTTTTTATTTTATGTTTTATAAACACAAACATACAAGCCGGATACATCAGTACAGGTGGAGTCCAACACACGCAGGAGTTGACTGAGAAGAGCGTTAGATATAAATATGTCTGTATTTTGTCAGTACAACAGTTTATACATTGTCTTATTCATATCCTTCGGAATCCAGCTTTATACTAATATATACCAACATTTAGAGAAAGAAAAGGTAGAATAGAGTGTAGAGAGAAACAACACAGAGAGACACATAAGGGTTAACAAAGACACGGGTCAAGTTCCTTTAGTGGAAACGCTCCTATTACAGCAGACTAAACATCGTATAGCAGTATAAGTAGCATGTCTAAAATATTACAGTATTACTCAGGTATCCTCAGATTGTGAGGACTGTAGGTGTGTCAAGTCTATGGGGCTTGTGTCAACCATAGGCAACCCTTTCCGCTCTCGGAATTCTTTCCACTTCAACCAAGAACTCATTACCGAAGCTGATGAGGTTGAATAATTGGCTCCCGCTGATTCAAATAGAAAGTGTTTATGCGTACTGGAGACTATGGATTGAATAGTGGGTATATTTGATGATTTCCAATGTTGACCCAAAGCAGCCTTGGTCGAAATGAGAATATGGCCAGCAATGTATCTATCACAATGTAAGAGGTCAGGAGATGTGTAATGGAATAATGCAAACATAGGATTCATAGGAACCTCCACCCCCAATACCTCCCGGAGAAGAGAGAATACCTCGGCCCACAGCGGTCTCACAGCGGGACAATCCCAAAAAACGTGTAAGATGTTACCTACGTGACCACATCCCCTCCAGCACAGTCTGGAAACCGAGGGCCAAATGGTATGTAGCCGCTGTGGAGTGAAGTATGCCTTTTGGCACAGTTTAAAATACATTTCAGAGTGTTGTAGACATCTCGATATTCTAAAGCACTTTGAAAAAATACCATCCCACTCCTCCTCCCTCAGAGTAATCGAGAGATCCCTTTCCCACTTCAACTGCGGGGGAATCTTTCCCTGTTTAGATAGGAGGACTATATATTGATACCATTTAGATATTCCACCTCTATGTTCTTGTGAGGACAGTCTAAGGCGAAGGGGGGCCGGTAGGGGGACGGGGGTCACTCCTTCCCTCCCACAAGATTGCAACCAGTGTCGGATCTGAAGGTATTTAAAGAGGTCTTGCCTCCGAATACCCGTTTGGCTTACTAATCTAGAAAAGGGCACCAGAGCTCCCTCTAAGTATAGGTCCCCTAAATGCTCGATCCCAGCTGCAATCCAAGCCTCCAACCCAAGGTTGGGAATGAGGCTTGAAATGGTCTTAGTTTGTAAGTCAGCTGCGGGGAGTAGGACTTTCGGATCTAACGCAGCAATCGCATGCCAACTTTTCAAGGTGCATCTAACCGACTCCCCTGGGCCCGATTGTTTTGTGATACTATGGGAAGGCAGCAAAAATAAATCTCTCAGGTCGGTCGATCCTAAAAAGGATCGTTCAATTATGACCCACGGTTTAGGGCTGTGTAAGTTAAACCAATCTCGAGCTTGACTAAGAAGGCAAGCGGAGTGGTATGCCTCTAAATTTGGGTAGGCCACCCCTCCCATCGCCTTAGGCAACATCAGGACCTGTCTGGCTATGCGGGGCTTGGACCCCTTCCAAATGTACTGGGAAAAGATCGTATTAGCCTTTGTCAAAAGAGGCCTGGGGAAATTACGGGGTATAGCTCGGAACAAATAAAGTAGTTTGGGGAGTAATCATCTTGATCGCATTAATTCTTCCTAACCAAGATATTTTATGGAGGGACCACTCTTTTATTAACTTATCGAAAGCGGCATAGAGGGGTAAATAGTTACATTCATACAGATCTCTATCCAATGAGAGGTGAATTCCTAAGTATTTAATGGATCTAACCTGCCAGGCGTATCGGTATTGATCTTTAAGTCGGGCCACAGTGCGTGGCGGTATGTGGAGTGGAAAGGCTTCTGTTTTGGTTGTGTTCAGCTTAT
The DNA here is from genome assembly GCF_028390025.1 of Pseudophryne corroboree. Taxonomy (NCBI): domain Eukaryota; kingdom Metazoa; phylum Chordata; class Amphibia; order Anura; family Myobatrachidae; genus Pseudophryne; species Pseudophryne corroboree. Next base: position 1,157,319,593 of record NC_086444.1, read on the forward strand.
AATATGAAATTCTGGAGTACCGCTCCAGAATAGCGTGGAGTGCAGTTATTGAGGTTTCCGGGTGAGTTAAACACAACAAAATGTCGTCAGCGAATAGGCTGATCTTATGCGTCAGACCTCCTATCTCAGGACCCGATATCTTTGGTTCAGACCTAATGATCTCGGCCAACGGCTCAATAGCTAAAGCAAATATAAGGGGTGACATGGGGCAGCCCTGTCTAGTTCCGTTAGTAATTGTAAAATTCCTTGATAAGCAACCATTAACAAACACCCTTGCAGAGGGGGCAGAGTACAGGGCGAAAATAGAATCCATGAACCTCCCAGCCAGCCCAAATTTGTGTAAAACAGCTCTTAGATAACCCCAATGGAGTCTGTCAAATGCCTTTTCGGCGTCGAGTGAGATTATAAGAAGGGGCTTTTTATGCACATCACAGTGTTCTAATATGTTTAACACCCTGCGTGTGTTGTCCGGCGCCTGCCTCCCCGGTACAACTACAAATCCCACCTGGTCAGCAGCTATGAGGGAAGGGAGTAGAGGGGCTAGTCGATTAGCTACTAGTTTTGCGAAGAGCTTAATGTCTGTGTTCAAGAGGGCTATGGGACGGTAGTTTTGTACTGCCGTGGGGGGCTTGCCTGGTTTTGGGATAGCTACTATTTGTGCCTCCAGCATCTCTCTAGGGAGCTCCCCCACGTCAGATGCCTCGTTGAAAACAGACAGTAGTAAGGGGGCTAGTTCCTTCTGATATGTTTTATAGAAATTGGAGGGGAAGCCATCAGGACCAGGGGCCTTGTCTTTCGGAAGAGCTGCGATAGCCGCATCCAGCTCCTCCGCAGTCCAAGGGGAGCCAAGGGACAGGCAGGTCGCCGTATCTAACGCCGGCAGGGAAATCTCTCTCAGGAATAGTTGGATATCCAACTCCCTGGGCTGGGGGGTAGTCGGGTCGGACTTTAAATTATAAAGTTGGGAATAATACTCTGCAAAGGTGTATGCAATATCATAGGGGTCAGATACCCTAGATCCCTTATTGGAACAGACATAGTGTATCCTGGCCCTAGCTCACTTGCTCTGGAGCTTCCTAGCCAGTAGGCGTCCCTCTTTATTGCCGAGTACATAGTACTTCTGGTTTAATCGGGCAATATTACGCTGCACCTCTCTAAGTGAGAAAAGGTTTACTCTCTCCCGGGCAGCTAATAATTGTTTATGGATGGCTTTATTTAAAGGGTTTGCTTTATGCAATAGTTCCAGTCTAGCGGCCTCTGTATCTGCATGCAGGCGTTCCGCCTGCTGAGAGCGTTTAAGTCTGGCGGCAGTCTGAATGGCTGAGCCCCGGATCACCGCCTTAAAAGAGCACCAATTATTAAAAATCGAGGTGTCATCTGATTTGTTGGTATCGAGATATAATTGTATAGATTTACGAATAGTGAGGCGTGCGTCAGGGTTATTGAGAAAGAGTCTTCCCAATCTCCAGGGCCCTGGTGGGAGTCCGCCTTTCCCCAACTCCCAGTTTACCTCTACCGGGGAGTGATCAGACCAAGTCATAGGTAGGATTTTAATTTCCCGAATAGCTGATAGGGTCTCTTTATTTGTCAGGGCGAGGTCGATCCTGGAGTAGGAAGAGTGAACATGCGAGTAGAAGGAGTAGTCACGTTCAGTGGGGTGTTTAGTTCTCCATGCATCGTACAGATCGAACTCTCCTAATACCTGGCGGAGGTGAGGCCTCCCGTCCCGGGCACTTCGACTCCCTCTCAAGGTGCTACTAGTTGGATTAGATCTATCTAATAAAGGGTCTACAACTAGATTGAAATCCCCCAAGATCATAATTGCCCCTTTAGCGTGTTTTTGTATCAGGGAGCAAAGTCTCCTGCAGAAGCTAAGTTGACCTGAATTTGGGGCATAACATGATACTAAGGTGACTATTGTGTTTTCCAATTGTCCTATTAATATGAGATATCTGCCCTCAGGGTCTTTAATTTGGGATTCTAGTGTAAAAGAGGAATGCAGAGAGAAAAGTATCGCTACCCCAGCCTTTTTTGTAGGTCCATTTGCCATATAACAAGTAGGGAACCTATTGTCGTAAAATCTGGGGGGATCCGCTTTCCTAAAGTGGGTTTCTTGAACCGCAATTACATTCGCATTCATTTTATAAAAGGAGGATAGCGCTAACTTGCGTTTCTGTGGGGAATTTAATCCCTTAACATTTAGTGAAACTAACCTGACCATAGCTGAGGAGTAAGGGAGCTTGTCAATCGCTGAATCCGATGACTAGGAACAAATCCCTGGGGAAGACAAGACACATGGGGGAGACATACAGGGGAAGACAAAGGAGAAATGCAAAAGAGAGAAAAGAAACAGGTCCCATAAAGATATGGGGCCACAGTAAGGCGCCACAACATCCAGCGCCTCACCATCTGAAATAGAGAGGTTGGTGGCCAACCTCCCCGCAATTTAACATCCATGGATCATAGTTCTCTATATATATATACACCCACACAGCATGCAGCACCAATAACCAGGGGATGCAGGACCGTAGTGACCATAATACATTACTACTAATTAAGCCTAGTACGTTTGTCTTAACGGGTTGATTCTTAGTGAGAAAATCAGGAAACAAGATCATATATCAAACGGAATTTGCAATTCTCATAAGTAATCTCACACTAACTTGAGATATTTAACAGCCCATAACAATCAACATACTTGCAGTGGCCCATTTAGACATTAAACAGAATGAAACAGTCTCTGCAGTTAAGTCAATGGCCTGGGACTGCAGTCCAGTCAGAGGCAGTAATAGTAGGTAGGTGCGGACATGTTACCGCTACTTCTCCGCTATCGACCAATCCTGCTGGAGTCGTTGGTCAGGGGAACTGGACTTACGATCTTCCCCCAGATTCCATTTACGTAGAAGCTTCATACCTTCATCAACTGATGCCACCGCTATAGTAGAGCCATCTCTGGAGATCAGCAGACGTGTGGGGAATCCCCATCTATAAAGTATGCCCGCTTTCCGAAGAACAGTAGTAACCGGTTGTAGAGAACGTCTTTTGCTGAGAGTGTACTGCGACAAGTCTCCATACAGTTGGAGGTTACCCAAGGCATCCGCTGTATCAGAGGAGGGTCTCACCGCTTTAAGCAGAGCTTCCTTTATATGGTAAAAGTGAACCCGCATCAGCACATCTTTAGTCGAACCCTCTGGAGCACCTCGAGCCTTTGGGAGCCTATGTATTCGATCTAATAGGAGATCTGAGGAGCTGGCGGAAGGTAACAATTTTTTGAATATCTCCAGAGTATAATCCTGAAGACTGCTGTTTGAAATCGAGTCGGGGACCCCTCTGAGTTTTAAGTTGTTCCTGCGCGAGCGATCTTCCAAATCCGCTACTTTATCACGCAGAAAGTTCACTTCACCCTCCAAGGTGTCATGAGAGTCTATCAGTGAGTTATGGGAGCCGACTACTTCACTCATCTTCGTTTCCAGCTGACCTGTTCTCTCACCCAGATCGTCGATGGAGCTCTGGCAGGATTTCAGCATGGTTCTGAACTCAGATGTCACGTCATCTTTGAACTGGTGTAGTAAAAGTTTCATACTGCCCACCGTCAGAGCCTCACTGTCCTCAAGATGTATTGGTGAGGGTGCATCCCTGGCAGGGGGCACGGAGGTCGATGGAGGAGACCGCATGTGTTGGGGAGAGGGGTCTACTGCAGGGGTCCCAGCCTCTGGTGTTTTGTTACGGTACGGAGAAGGTTTAAAGAAGGGGACTCGATTTATCTGCTTAGAGGCTTTATTCTTCTTTGGAGGCATGACTTCAGGAATCACTGAGAGGTGCGTATATCGGTATATGAGAAAAATCTTTTACTTCAATCCAGCAGGTTCAGGGCTCCGTCTGGGTATGTATCAGCTAAAACAGTTGCGGGGAGGTATTAGGAGAACATCTCAGACAAAAGATCACATCTCAGGACAGCAAGAACAGGACCGTAGCCCAGTGACACACTTCTATATTGCTCCCTTGCGGAGACTGTCAGACGTGGATTACGCCCCTTGGTCTCAGAGAAATAGGTTCACCCTGCGGTGTTGAGGTGTCCCCAAATGTCCAGCTTCGGACGGTCCAGTGCAGCAGGCTCACAGCCGTGAGTTTCCGCTAAAAAAAGGAGACCTCAGGGTTCCCCACTCCTCCCCAGGGCCGCAGCGGGCCCGTGCTGCAGGCCTCCGGTATCTACTTCGGGCCTCGGGAAGGGGGTCCCAGCCTGTCACGCAGCTCACCTCTCAGAGGCGCACCCTGCGCCAGGTCACCCGCTCTAGGTGTTAGCCTAAATCACCTGCATTGGATATTTTTCTACACTTGGAACCCTATGGACACTGGAAAATAGCGCTATTTACACCCTAAATCCATGAACAAGGACCGAACCCGAAAGACGGCTACGCAATACTGGTGAGGACTTCCCCGTTGTACTGCTTATATTACTGGGACAGATAATCCTCCAGCGTTGTCTTCAACTTAAAATTCGGCCAGGGGACTGTGCTACAACCCCAGGATAAGGGACATTTGAAATGTGCGGATCCTACAGGGACATTCCAATAAGCAACCTACAAATCACAATCCATGCATGGTGACTATGAATGTATCAAAGCAGTGAGATATTAATAATTTTTGATATGTTTTTTTAAAGATTTATTAAATATATTTTAATTTTACAATTCATTTCAGTCAGCGCTGTCTTATCTTTGATTAGTTTATTTTTATTTACACCCGCTCTGCTCGTCTGTGAAGGGGTCTCAGTGTTTAAGCTGGCCGCCGCCTCCGGAGCTCCGGGCCGTCCGCGCTCAAATCTCCCGCTTCTGCCGCCGTCTGTCTCTCCCACGCAGCGTGTCCAGCACCAGCAGCTCGGGGAGGGGATCCGTCCCCAGACCCTCAGGAACGGATAGTGGGTCCCAATTTACCACTGTTTTCGGCGACCCGTCCGGCCTCAGGAGTTTTTTCCAAAATTGAGGCCCCGGCTTCAGTATGGTGGCTAGGCCGCAATCCGCGGGAGCCAGAAAACCGGCTCCCCGATTCCGCAGCACTAGACCACTTCTTTGGGGGGGCACCCACAGTCACCAGGGCTCTAGTTGGGGAGGTTTTGCCGAGCAGGGGGTAGTTTAAAGGGTTTAAAAACCACTATTATAGAGGAGCTCTCTGTTCCTGCTTCCTCCTTGTTCAGGCTCCAGACCACGCCCTGCATGCCATCATTTTAATGACGCGCATTTTACACCTTCAACTTACACCGAGATGAACATTTCTTGATGCACATTGGGACTAATTCAGAGTTGATCGCAGCAGCAAATTTGTTAGCAGTTGGGCAAAACCATGTGCAGTGCAGGGTAGGGGGGGGGGGTATTCAAACTGAAATCTAAATTGAAATGTAAAAATAAAGCAGCCAGTATTTACTCTGCACAGAAACAAAATAACTCACCCAAATCTAACTCTCCCTGCACATGTTATATCTGCCCCCCCTGCAGTGCACATGGGAGGTCATTCCGAGTTGATCGCTCGCTAGCTGCTTTTAGCAGCATTGCACACGCTAAGCCGTCGCCCTCTGGGAGTGTATCTTAGTTTAGCAGAATAGCGAACGAAAGATTAGCAGAATTGCGAATAAATAATTCTTAGCAGTTTCTGAGTAGCTCGAGACTTCTACACTGCGATCAGCTCAGCCCGTTTCGTTCCTGGTTTGACTTCACAAACACGACCTGCGTTCGGCCAGATACTCCCCCGTTTCTCCAGACACTCCCGCGTTTTATCCTGGCACGCCTGCGTTTTTCCGCACACTCCCAGAAAATGGTCATTTTCCGCCCAGAAACACCCACTTCCTGTCAATCACACTACGATCACTTCAACGATGAAAATTCTTAGTTCGGACGTGCCTTAAATGCTCCGTTGCGAAAATCGGCAATGAGCGAACAATTCGGAATGATCCCCATGGTTTTGCCCAACTGCTAACAAATTTGCTGCTACGATCAACTCTGAATTACGTACACAAAAGTGTTGCATGTTAATAAAAACAGCCCTGAAGTTCTGGGGTAGATGACTATTTCACCCAGAGTAATCCTACGCAGTGCGTCCAAGATGGCTGCCTTACCTGGTACCCTGTGAGGGTGGAATACACAACCTGTGGAAGTTATTACTCAAAATGCCTACACCAACCCTGCATTATGCTTACTGTGCGCTCTATGTATGTATTTTTATGTCTGTATTGCTTTTCTATTGCTTTATTACTTAAAGCTTCTGTATTATGGGCCTAATTCAGACCTGATCGCTCGCTCGGTTTTTGTTTGCACTGCAGATAGTCGCCACCCATAGGGGAGTGTATTTTCGCTTTGCAAGTGCGCGAACGCATGTGTAGCAGAGCGGTACAAACAGATCTTGTGTAGTCTTTGCGCAGCCCAGGACTTACTCAGCCGCTGCAATCACTTCAGCCTGTCCGGGACCGGAATTGACGTCAAACACTCCCAGAAAAAGGTCAGTTGCCACCCACAAACGCTTGCTTCCTGTCAATCTCCTTGCAATCTCCCGTGCGAATGGATTCTTCGCACAAACCCATCACTGAGCGGCGATCCGCTTTGTACCTGTGCGACGCACCTGTGCATTGCGATGCATACGCATGCGCAGTTCTGACCTGATCGCAGCGCTGCAAAAAGCTCTAGCGAGCGATCAGGTCTGAATTACCCCCAGTGTGCATTGTTTTTGCTGTCTGTGAAGCGCCTTGAGTCCTTTTGGAGAAAGAGCACAGCAGGGGGTAGATTGTGATGTGATATTTGTACTTTGCACCGTCATGCCTTATTACATACCTGTGCACACCACTAGCGGCAAATTCTGTGTGTACTGCAAGTGCTTTAGTATCTTTTGTCGTAGTTGCATCTGCAACTTTATACTAATGCTAGTGTCAGCCCTTCCCCTGGTATTGCCACTGTGAGTCTGATTGTGCAAGGATTGGGACACCCACTTTGTGCGTCTTCAGAAATAAACAATTACACTTGGGGGTCTATGTACTAAGCCTTTGAGAGAGATAAAGTGGATGGAGATAAAGTACCAGCCAATCAGCTCCTAGCTATAATTTTTCAAACACATGGGCCGCCCATCTATCAACGAGTTTTAGCTATTTAAAACTCACTGCGTATAAGTGGTGCTTCAGCCAATCAGCTCCTGTCATGTGTTTGAAAAATGACACTTGGGAACTGATTGTCTGGTACTTTATCCCCATCCACTTTATCTCTCTCAAAGGCTTAGTACATAGGGGGTCATTCCGAGTTGATCGTTAGCTGCTTTCATTCGCTGTGCAGCGTTGAGGCAGAAAAAGGCACTTCTGCGCATGCGTATGCAGCGCAATGCGCACGCGCGAAGTAATATTACAATGAACCATGTAGTTTCACACAAGGTCTAGCGAAGCATTTCAGTCGCACTGCTGGCCGCAGAGTGATTGACATGAAGTGGGCGTTTCTGGGTGTCAACTGACCGTTTTCAGGGAGTGTTCGGAAAAACACAGGCGTGCCAGGAAAAACGCAGGCGTGGCTGGGCGAACGCAGGGCATATTTGTGACATCAAAACAGGAACTGAACAGTCTGAAGTCATCCCAAGCGCTGAGTAGGTATTGAGCTACTCTAAAACTGCACAAAAACATTATGCCGCCGCTCTGCGATCCTTTCGTTCGCACTTCTGCTAAGCTAAAATACACTCCCAGTGGGCGGCGGTATAGCGTTTGCACGGCTGCTAAAAACTGCTAGCGAGCGAACAACTCGGAATGACCACCATAGACCCCTTGGTGCATCACCATCAGTTGCACAACGGAAACCTGCACCAGCCACATATGGTAGATGCCGATTCAGAGTACGGCTGCCAAGGTGAGTGCTTAAGCAGACGCCTCCTGCTGCACTAGTGATCCAGGCATCGGATCAAAGCACCCACCACCATCGAGCAGCTTGCAGCACTCATGGTGCTGCGCAAGCCGCCTGTTGTAGAGGCCAGGAGATCTTTAGCCTCCATTTTTCTAAACAGAGCCCGTAGTCGCCCCCTCCCTGACCCCAAAACGGCATCAGTCTGTCATTCAAAGGCAGTCTGATGCCGACCTGTGTCCTATGCCGCAGGAGCCATTTGCGCCGATGATCTCAGATGCAGCCCCACCGGAGAGTACTCACAGACCTGGATTTGCATTGGGAGGACTGTCTTCATGCATCTGTGTGCTAGGTCGACAGGTTAAAAGGTCGACATGAGGTTGTTGTTTTTTGTGTCATTTTCTGCGTAGAGTGACCGGGAACCCCAATTAGTGCACCGTGTCCCTCGCTCCGCTACCGCTTCGCTCGGCACAGATTACCGTTCCAAACGTAGTCCACTTGGATCGTTAAGTATGAAAAAGTTCAAAAAAATATATTTTTTTAAAAACTCATGTCGACCTTTCGACCCATCGACCTAGCACATGTCGACCTAGAAACCCTGTCGACCTTCCATCCTTGTCGACCTATAGTGGTCAACCTAAACATTGTCTACCTAGACAGTGTCGATCTTCAGACCGGATCCCGCAGTGCACATCCAGTCTGCCTCGTAACTGATGTCCATTGACTATTATGTGCAGGGCACGGCTTCGGAAAGCTGGCTGTCATTAGCTTCAAAAACATATGACACCAGCCTAACGATGTTCCGTCATCTCTGAAGTGCTGGATTGTGTTCCTTCAGAAGGTAAACGGAGCTTGAACGTTTGTCAAACTAGTGATCAATTGATCACTGTGACAAATGCTGTTACAATGTTTACTGCAGTTTTAAGCAATGCCAGATGGACCAGAAATGCAACAAGCTGCCTTTATTTAAACTGTTGTGGGCATTTAAAGTTCATCAAAGCCGCAAGTTAATACACCCAGGTCAGTTCACCCTTCTGGCTTCTTCACTTCTAACTTGTATGGCAAATAGAAGACATTGAAAACGCTAGAAAATAGATACATGGGCTGCTAAAAATCAATGTATACAGGGCCTAATTCAGCGATCGCAGTCTGAAGCCCTTTTGGGAATGCGCAGGCGCACCCTGGGAGCCCAGTGAGATGCTAAAAGCAACTCAGGGCTGCTATCGCCTCTGCTGTACTTTTGGGAAGCAGCGAAACGCGTCAGAACCCTTCCAGACCACCATCCACCCTCCATGGACTCTGCTACCAGGTGTCTGAACCAACCCCCGGATCCAATAGGAACTACATTGCCACATGCACCAAAGAGTGATAACAGGAGCATCACCCGTAATAAATGAGGATATAAGATTCCAAGCAAGGACTCTGTCTAATAGAAGCTTCTCCACCTCTAACGAATGGTGACTGGTAATACCATTACTGCTGAACTGTGCTGTGCTTAAATCAAAAAGAGACTTTTTGGACCTATTAGCGGTAACTAATTGGAACAGACGCCATTAGTCCAACAAATACCAGTACAATTAAAGGAGCAGAAAAGGTGTATACTGAAAAAATCTTTTATGGTTATTTAGAATTTTAATGTCATTTAAGCATTCATGATATACATTGTTTATGGCATATGATGAATGAGTTGAGCTCATATTTTGAGACTGTTTTTTTTATTGATGTATTAAATGTTATGAATATTTTAATCAAGATCAATCCAGTCATTTCATAGCCCTAGCGCCACTATCCATTTGTTCTTGTCCAGTATATTCCAGGAGTGACTTACCTGATTTTCTAGCGGCTGCTTAGTGCAACAACTATTTATCAAGCGCCTGTTTCACCTTGGTAAAAGGTTCTTTTTTGCTCCTGTGTCATTTCCAGCCATGCCTCCTGTGTCACTTCCAGCCTCATGCCTCCTGTGTCATTTCCAGCCTCATGCCTCCTGTGTCACTTCCAGCCTCATGCCCCGTGTCACTTCCAGCCTCATGCCCCGTGTGTCACTTCCAGCCTCATACCGTGTGTCACTTCCAGCCTCATGACCCCTGTGACACTTCCAGCCTCATGTGTCACTTCCAGCCTCATACCCTGTGACACTTGCAGCCTCATGCCCCCTGTGTCACTTCCAGCCTCATGCCCCGTGTGTCACTTCCAGCCTCATACCCTGTGACACTTGCAGCCTCATGCCCCCTGTGACACTTCCATCCTCATGCCTCCTGTGTCACTTCCAGCCTCATACCCTGTGACACTTCCAGCCTCATGTCCCGTCACTTCCAGCCTCATAGTTCCTGTGTCCTGCCTCATGCCTCCTGTGTCACTTCCAGCCTCATGCGTCTTGTGCCGCCTCATACCCCTGTGTCACTTCCAGCCTCATGCCTCCTGTGTCACTTCCAGCCTCATAACCGTGTCACTTCCAGCCTCATGCCTCCTGTGCTATTTCCAGCCTCATGCCTCCTGTGTCACTTCCAGCCTCATGCCCCCTGTGTCACTTGCAGCCTCATACCCTGTGACACTTGCAGCCTCATTCCCTGTGACACTTCCAGCCTCATGCCTCCTGTGTCACTTCCAGCCTCATGCCTCCTGTGTCACTTTCAGCCTCATGCCCCCTGTGTCACTTCCAGCCTCATGCCTCCTGTGTCACATCCAGTCTCATACCTCCTGTGTCACTTCCAGCCTCATAACCCTGTGTCACTTCCAGCCTCATGCCTCCTGTGTCATTTCCAGCCTCATGCCTCCTGTGTCACTTCCAGCCTCATGCCCCCTGTGTCACTTCCAGCCTCATACCCTGTGACACTTGCAGCCTCATGCCCCCTGTGACACTTCTAGCCTCATGCCTCCTATGTCATTTCCAGCCTCATGCCTCCTGTGTCACTTCCAGCCTCATGCCCCCTGTGTCACTTCCAGCCTCATACCCTGTGACACTTGCAGCCTCATGCCCCCTGTGTCACTTCCAGCCTCATACCCTGTGACACTTGCAGCCTCATGCCCCCTGTGACACTTCTAGCCTCATGCCTCCTGTGTCATTTCCAGCCTCATGCCTCCTGTGTCACTTCCAGCCTCATGCCCCCTGTGTCACTTCCAGCCTCATACCCTGTGACACTTGCAGCCTCATGCCCCCTGTGTCACTTCCAGCCTCATACCCTGTGACACTTGCAGCCTCATGCCCCCTGTGACACTTCTAGCCTCATGCCTCCTGTGTCATTTCCAGCCTCATGCCTCCTGTGTCACTTCCAGCCTCATGCCTCCTGTGTCACATCCAGTCTCATACCCTGTGACACTTGCAGCCTCATGCCCCCTGTGACACTTCCAGCCTCATGCCTCCTGTGTCACTTCCAGCCTCATGCCTCCTGTGTCACTTCCAGCCTCATACCCTGTGACACTTGCAGCCTCATGCCCCCTGTGACACTTCTAGCCTCATGCCTCCTATGTCATTTCCAGCCTCATGCCTCCTGTGTCACTTCCAGCCTCATGCCCCCTGTGTCACTTCCAGCCTCATACCCTGTGACACTTGCAGCCTCATGCCCCCTGTGTCACTTCCAGCCTCATACCCTGTGACACTTGCAGCCTCATGCCCCCTGTGACACTTCTAGCCTCATGCCTCCTGTGTCATTTCCAGCCTCATGCCTCCTGTGTCACTTCCAGCCTCATGCCCCCTGTGTCACTTCCAGCCTCATACCCTGTGACACTTGCAGCCTCATGCCCCCTGTGACACTTCTAGCCTCATGCCTCCTGTGTCATTTCCAGCCTCATGCCTCCTGTGTCACTTCCAGCCTCATGCCTCCTGTGTCACATCCAGTCTCATACCTCCTGTGTCACTTCCAGCCTCATGCCCCGTGTCACTTCCAGCCTCATACCCTGTGACACTTGCAGCCTCATGCCCCCTGTGGCACTTCTAGCCTCATGCCCCCTGTGTCACTTCCAGCCTCATACCCTGTGACACTTGCAGCCTCATGCCCCCTGTGACACTTCTAGCCTCATGTGTCACTTCCAGCCTCATACCCTGTGACACTTGCAGCCTCATGCTCCCTGTGACACTTCCAGCCTCATGCCCCCTGTGACACTTCCAGCCTCATGTCCCCTGTGTCACTCCAGCATCATGTCCCCATGTCACTACATCCTCATGTGTCACTTCCAGCCTCATGCCCCACACCCTCATGCCCCTTGTGTCTCTTCAGAGCCAGTACCACTCCAGCACCCTTGGCCCCCTCTTACTTACCTTCTTATTTGTCTTCTGGCTGCCAAGTGCCTGCAGCTGAGTGGCTTCTGTTCCCTGCGGTGGCACAATGTGATGACATCACAACATATGCTGCACAGCGTCGCACAGCCGAAAAAGAGAGGTAGGGCCTGGATGTTACAGGCCAGCTGAGTGGGACAGACAACAGCACCGTCCACTTCATCTATCATGCTGGGTGCACAGAGCTGACCTTTGCCTGTAGTGTCAGGGTTGTCCGACTGCAATGCCCCCATATAACCCTTTCACACCACACAAATAACCCGGTATGAACCCGGTATATTGCCGCGTGTCGCTGTGCGATGTGAAAGGGTCACTACCAAATTCCTGAGTCAATGGTAATTCAACCCGGGAATAAAGAAGGGTTATTCCCGGGTTATTACCGCGTCAGATGCAGTGGGAACGGGTTGCCGGGTTGATGCAATGGGACCCATTCACAGTATAGGCTGGGACAGTGCGGAGATGATCTCGTCTCCCAGCGCAGCCTCCGCCCCCGCCCCCAATGCCGCCTCTGTCCCCATTCCCGATGGCAACCTGACCCGTCATATTGCCGGGTAGGGAAGCCAGTTTAAGAGGGTCCAATGCCGGGTCGCACTCGGGAAGCAACCGTTCCAATTCCTGGGTGCGACCCGACATTTGTGATGTGAAAGCGGTATTAGTCTTGCCACCTAAAACTATTGGAAATGATGTGTGTGCAGGTGTTGATATTGTTAAATAGCCACACACCAGCACATGACTTATGAACAGTCCAGTTACTAAACCAGTGAGTTATTTTTTTTTATTGATAGAGAGCAGGTACAGCCGTACTCACTGTTACATGTACACTGGTGATGGAGTGCAGCTTGAACAGAGCGGAGGTTTTATTAATATCACCAGTTGGCGAGTGCATGCTGCAAATGTGTACTGGCGCAGGGATGCTGGAACAGCTTTATATGTAAGTATTAAATACTTAACTGGAGATTTATTTTTTTCTCCCAAAAAACGCTCAGAAATTGTCAGGTTTTTATGATTGATTTAAGTCAAGAACATATATTTAAAGCTTATCCAAAATTATTTTATATAAAAATTTTTTTTATTAACGCTTGTCAAATATCTTTTCAAACATCGGAACATTGTGACAATCACCATCGTACCATCAGAACATTGGGACCATTGCGACTTGATTTCCCAAGCGGTTACAGCCACCAGGTACACACTGGTGGGGGGCTGAACTTACATTTCCCGGGTGGTTGCTTCTCTGTGCAGCCGCAAGGTGGGGGCTCCTGCTGGGTTCCGGTATAATAGATAGACAGTGTCTAGTTAGACAGTCAATAGATAGACACCATATGTTAGACAGACGTTAGGTCGACAGGGTCAAAAGGTCGACATGAAAAAGGTACAGTACAAAAGGTCGACAGGTCAAAAGGTCAACAGGATCAAAGGTCGACATGAAAATGGTCAACATAAAAAAGGTAGACACCATGTTTTTTGCATTTTTGTGGTTTGTGTGGATAGTTTTGTCATCTGGGACTCGCCATGCTTCGGGCACGGTGGCTCACTGCGCTCGCCACAAGGTTTATAACCAACTCTATGCCGACATGGATAGAGAAAGTATGAAATAGTCCAAAAACATGTTACATTTAAAAAAAAAACACATTTATCTATCTTTTTTATGTCGACCATTTTCATGTCGACCTTTTGACCATGTCGACCTTTTGTACTGCCTTCTTTTTTCAAGTCGACCTTTTGACCCTGTCGACCTTTTGGCCCTGTCAAACTAATGTCTGTCTAACATATGGTGTCTATCTAGACACTGTCTATCAACCGGATACCCTCCTGCTGTGCTGCCTGAGCAGTGATCGGCAAAATGGCAGACACTCGGGGAAAGTGCAGGGAAGCAGATGGGCCGGGAGGTGCCTCTGTGATTGGAGACTGCTAGAAGAATATCTTCCGGCAGGTGGCCGCTTTGTGTTTCTGACTGGTCGCATTGTTTGCGACCAGGTTAGAAAATGCAGAGCCTTGTATGGTTAAAAACAATGCAACAACACCAGGCAAGTGATTAATCAGGTCTGTCATAGGAGCTAAGCAAGAGACTTCTGTCTCACGCCATATAATACCATACCTCCCAACATTGGCTTCGTGGGAAGAGGGACATCCGCGCAGCGAAGCTGCGCACGATTTCCAAAAGGGGCTGTGGGGTTATCGGAAAGGGGCGTCTATTCACTGCTGCTCTGCTAAGCAGGGCAGCGGGAGACAGTGCCTCCCAACTGCCCCCCCCCCAACCGCGGGACACTGTGGCCCGCGGGTGGGACAGCAGGACAGTCCCCAAAAAACGGGACTGTCCCGTGAAAATCGGGACATTTGGGAGGTATGTAATACTGTACAGTAAAAAGACAAGATGGCTCCTGCACATGCTCAGTAGAGATTTCAGTAGCCATTTTGGGATAGAGCATGAAGACACCATGAAGAACAGGAAGACTGGAGCCTGTACAGTAGCGCTCTCCTCTTTCAGCAAGAACATGTCTTGAGCCAGCCCTGATGTGATAGGGAATATTAATTGCAAGCTCAACAGGGACAGGGACTGATGAGAATAACAGAAATATACTCTAAAGCGCTGCATAACAGGGTGTGTGCTATATGAATAACTGATAAAAGTCTTGGGTGTATTTCCTTGTCATGTTCTATACAATCTTCACTAGGGATGTTATTTATACTACAGCCCAGAGGGATCTATGATCTCTATTCTAAATGATATGTATGCGTACAGCTGAACAATACACAGGCGGTATATAGGGCAGATGCACACAAAGCTCTGTGGAGACACATCCTTAGGCCTGTAAGAAGTAAGAACAGCAGCATATGCTAGTAATCAGAGAGGAGCAAGTCATTACCAAACTGTTCCCAGGTGTCAGATGCCCCTTGAAGTTAAAGTTTATCTCACCTTCAATCCCAGCAGAATGAAAGGGGCTGTGACCTGCCTGAAAGTGAAAGCAGTGACTCACATGAAGACTTCCAAACCAGGAATTTCTATGGAAAATGAAGAACATTTCAGGAGAGGTCCTGGGCGAGCTGTGATGTCTGCCAGAAGCCTGACACAGGGCAGGAAGCCATTGCTTCTTCTTACAAGGCCGTATTCCAGCATGCTGACAGTGTTTCTGCTCAGCTCACCACAAGACAACGTACACACCACTAAAATAACATTGCTTTTCCTGTCATACCTTATGACCTGCATTGTTCTACATTTCATGTCTTTGGTTCCATAGTGATATTTCACTGATTATATGTCAGCTGTCAGTGTCACACTTTAGGGGGAATTGTATCAAGTGTTGGAGAGATATAATGTGGGGAAGTTGCTCAAATCAGCCAATCAGCTCCTGTCATTTATCTAGTACAGTATTTGAAATTACAGTTGTAAGCTGATTGATTGCTTTAGGAAAGGTCTCCACTTTTTCTCTCTCCAAGGCGCATTTTTATCACAAAACGCATTTTTACTACGGATGTGATAAATATTTTTTGCGTAAATTCACAAGGTGCAAATTTTCATGCAAATTTTCTAACAACTTCTTGCCAGGACACAGGCCCCTCTTAAGTCAACTATGGGGGACATTCCGAGTTGATTGCTCGCTAGCTGCTTTTAGCAGCAGTGCAAACGCTAAGCCGCCGCCCTCTGGGAGTGTATCTTAGCTTAGCAGAAGTGCCAACGAAAGGTTAGCAGAGCTGCTCCAAAATATTTTCATGCAGTTTCTGAGTAGCTGCAGACCTACTCCTACCTTGCGATCACTGCAGTCTGTTTAGTTCCTGTTTTGACGTCACAAACGCGGGTTCTGGTCTGAAGATCGACAGTATCTAGGTCGACAATGTTTAGGTCAACCACTATAGGTCGACAGTCACTAGGTCGACATGGATGGAAGGTCGACAGGCTTTCTAGGTTGACATGTGCTAGGTCGACAGGTCTAAAGGTCGACATGAGTTTTTCACATTTTTTTTTCTTTTTTTGAATTTTTTCATACTTAACGGTCCACGTGGACTACGATTTAAACGGTAAAGTGTGCCGAGCGAAGCGGTAGCGGAGCGAAGGCACCATGCCCGAAGCCGAGCGAAGCGGTGCACTAATTTGGGATCCCGGTCACTCTACGAAGAAAACGACACAAAAAAAATATGTCCTCATGTCGCCCTTTAGACCTGTCGACCTAGCACATGTTGACCTAGAAACCCTGTCGACCTTCCATCCATGTCGACCTAGTGACTGTCGACCTATAGTGGTCGACCTAAAAATTGTCGACCTAGATACTGTCGATTTGATGAACCACACCCCACAAACACGCCCTGCGTTCAGCCAGCCACTCCCCCGTTTCCCCAGACACGCCTGCGTTTTCATCTGACACGCCTGCGTTTTTTAGCACCCTCCCGGAAAATGGTCGGTTACCTCCCAGAAACTCCCCTTTCCTGTCAATCACTCACCGATCAGCCGAGCGACAGAAAAGCGTCGCTAAACCTTGTGTAAAACTGCATAGTTTTGTGTGAAAGTACTTGGCGCATGCGCAGAAGTGCCGATTTTTAGCCTGATCGCTGCGCTGCGAACAACAGCAGCTAGCGATCAACTCGGAATGACCCCCTATAGGTGTGTACACATGGTGAGATCCTTGGTATCCCCGATAGCACAGATAGCGCAGATTGTACAGATTTTGACTGTCTGTGCTTGAGATTTTGTCTATGTACAATTTTGACTAAGTGCCAATTATGACTATACTTTGTACTAGACAGTACACTAGATAGTCAAGATGGACTTGCCTGCTCAGTCTATCTACCGGGAGCGCGCATCGGGATCGAATCGGTATCGCAAGCTGCCTAACATCTTGAGATATGCACTAACTTTCCTTAAGATTTTGACTATATAGTCAAAATCTCACAGATTTATCTCACCGTATGTACACACCTTTAGGCTCTGGGATGACAATATTTACCACTGCAAGTATTACGGTACGTTGCAGTACTGTTTAGAAATTGGCAGCCGGTGCGTTATTCCGCCCGTCCACTTTGCAGCCGCCATTACTTCCACACCGTGCCCCCCCCCTCCCCCCCACTTAGGGCTGCTGGGAGTGACAGCTCCTCCTAATTAGATGGGGATGCTGGGAGCCCGACGCTGACATCATGACGTCACATCACACTCCCTCTTCTGGTGGATGGTACAAGGAGGAGCATGGAGCACATTTCCTGCGGCGTCCCTTGCTGGCTTCACCATCCTCCTCGTCACCTCCTCAGAGTGACTGAGAGACAAAGAGATGGGCCAGCAGAAGCTGTCTGTGCCTGCCGGCTTACTGGAGGCACTGGTGGAAAAAGAAAATGGGCATAGAGTTAGACACCTAATAATTAAACACAATCAGCTTAAAGAGCAAATCAATACAGTATAGAGTGGATTTAATCGGCATGCAAATCAGCAAAGTTTACTATTAAAAAATTCCCATCTGAAAACGCAGCTTTTTATTATTTTTAATGATTTATAAAAATAAAAAAAGAACTGTTATGTTATCCTATTTCTCTTCTTAGATGGGATTTGCAGGAAAAAAGCAGTAAAAACTCTGCTTTGGTTTTTTTTTACCACATTTCCCATATGTACTAAGCCCGACAATGCCAGGCTTGATTGGCTAGCCTTACCCTATAGAAGCCTATGGGCCTCTTTCCGCATTGTACTGTCAGAGGGATCCAATCGGATCTCTCCCAGCACCCCCTGTGGTCACCCCATCACTTCATAAACCCGGAAGTCCAGTGACTGGTGATTGCAAAGGGCAGCTCGTATCGGGAGAGCTGTCCCTTGCGATACTAATCTCCTATATATTAGGCTACATCTGTGACTGTGCCTGCCGTAACGCTGGGCGGAGTCAGAGTCACAGATAGGATCCGGCTGCCAAAACAAATCACGTGCCTGCCTCCCCCGCTGGAGATTACACTGTGCCCTGACGTCCACCACCCAGGATACACTGAGCCGCGGGCAGCTATGTCCAATACCCACACTCCTACCCCCGCCAACGGAGTGTCCCCCCCAGGCGCCCGCTAGCGATCCAGTGAACCCCCGCCCGCTCCCTATCCCTCGCCGCCAGAGTTGCAGGGACTTCAACACCCCCCGTATCCCCCGCCAGCGGACCTGCATGAACTTCAACACCCCCCCCCCCCCCGCTCGCGCGCCCGCCAGCCCGCCCGCCGATACAATGCCTTTTCCCCGGCAGCTCGGACTCTGAGCTGCAGCTGCTGCTCCCGCACACAGCTACAGCGTTTGCCGAGCAGGGCAGCAGGAGAGCAGGCAGCTCATCTACAATGCTCCTCTGCATGCCACTCGCTGCACAGTGCACGCCTCCTCCGCTCCACTGCCGACTCCGCACAGCTGCTCGGCTGCCAACGGGTGTGGGGCAAGCAAAGTTTTGTGTGTGGGAGGGGGGCAGTCTGCAGTGTGTGTGTTGGGGGTGGTTGGGAAGGGTGTTAGTCTGTAGGCTGAGGGTGTGTGTGGGGGGGGTATTCTGCTGTCCATGTGTGCTGTGCAGTCCCTGTGTCTGTAATCTGCAGTCCGTGTGTGTTTGGGGGGCTGAGGGGGTGTAAACTGCAGGCAGTGTGTGTGTAGGGGCGTTCTGCTGTCCATGTGTGTTTGTGTGCTGTGCAGTCACTGTGTCTGTAATCTGCAGTCCGTGTTGGGGGAGGGGGGGTTGTTAGGCTGCAGGCTGTGTGTGTGTGTGGGGGGGGGGCATTCTGCAGGCCATGTGTGTTTGTGTGATGTGCAGTGTAAGTGTGTGAGGGAGGGAGCAGTTTGCAGCCAGTGTGTGCGTGTGTTGTGGGGGGGGGGGGGGGGGGGGACATTCCCCATGAGGCCACATACCTATATTTTTAACACAGATAGTGGCGTGTCCTCTCCCTGCCCCGTGCTAGAGGAAAGGTCACTGGCCTTATCTGACAAAAGCCACCAACTCCTGCAGGATGTCCCGGCCACAGGGCTCATGAGTGTGGGCTGGCCGGGGCGGCAGCGCAGGAAGCGGCCCAGGTGAGTACCGGACTCCAGAGGCCGGGGCTCCCCGTACTCCCCGCTCAAATTGCTCTCTTCATTGCCACACTTCAGCGGCTACTGCCTTAGTGCTGAAACACACTACCCGGCTTTTGGCGGCCGGGAAAAAGCCGGACGGCTTTTTCCCGTGCCGGCATTGTAGTTAACAGTGTGAGGGCTAGGGTCCCTTCACACCGCACGGCCCCGGCCCGGCTGCCGGGTTGCAGCCGGGTCTCACCACTGTCTCTGCAGCCAGTAAACCATGTGTGTGAAGGGGAGCTTTCACACACAACGTTTTTTTCTGAAGCCGTGTCTGATGCTGCGCATGCGCACAGCATCACACACGGCTCAAAGCCGTCCTGTGTGAGCGACTCTGCCGGTTTCTCCCGGATGGCAAAAAGCCGGACAAAGTTTGTCCGGCTTTTTGCCATCCGGGAAAAACCGGAGTGTGTGTTACAGCCCTTACAGCACTACATTATCCCGCACACGCCTGGCCTGTCTGTCATCACCAGGTGCATGTATATAATTTGTGTGTGTGTGTATTTATATGTGTGTACACCCGCCCCTCTCCCACCCCGGCTCTCCTGCACCCGCCCCTCCCACACCTGCAGCATTAAAATTATTGCACGCCCCGAGGGCGTGCAAGGGTTAAGGGGGCGTAGCCCCTTGCGATGGTGTGAACAGCGCCCGTAGGGCGCGATGAATCACCTAGTTGCATATATTAGTGCATATGAGATTATTATCAGCATGATTTGTGGCGGTATATACAACAAGAATTTAGTATATTCCGCCCCCTGGCTGACAGTGCATGTCCCCAGAGTGCAAATAAAAGGGGCTGTGACGTGTGTCAACGCTCCTAGAGATGTGTGGCCACACCCCTAGTGACATGTGACCATGCCCCTAGTAATGTGTGGCCACAGCCCTAGTGACATATAGGAGGCGATAGAGAGCAAAGAGCCAGAATCTTTGCTTTCACTGTGCAGTACCATCACTGGGAGGATGGCGCCGTGGAGGAGGGACCCACTTCCTGAATCCAGATAAATACTCAGGAGGGGGATGGGGGGGGGGGGGGGTAGGCTGGGGACAGCGGACCAGGGCCCCGCCAGACCCCTCCAGCAAGCCTGGGCCCGGATAATTAGATGTACTGATCTGTACACACTGGCGCTCCCCCCCTCTTGGCGCCAGTGTGTACAGATCAGTGCACTCATTGCATCTCTGAAGCAAGATGTGTCTTTTACTGCAAATCCTCATTTGAGTATCTACTACAGCAATTGTTGTCCACTCCCTTCCATTCAGTATTTATATTAAGGGGAGAAGATCCCTAAATTCAGTGAAAACTGCAGTTTTTTTTCCAGATCTAGGTATTCTCCCTATTTCTGAAGCACCACAGCCTAGTGTGATGGTTTATTACTCAACTCAATTATTAAACATTTTTTGAACAACTTTTTCTTATGTCTATTTTTACATTTTATCTTTTTCAGTATCTACACTTGAAAGCCTGAGATCGAGCACCAGGTGCAGTCTTACCAGTCTTGTGGTACTGACCCATTTATGAGCGAGTCAGTAAATAAGCATTTGTTTTTCAAAAAGATCCCTCTGTAGCGATCAGGCAGACTTTGTATCACCACTTATCGTGGCTTTAAATAAAACAAAAAAATAAATCACCTTTCTCCGCACCTTGCAAAGAAAATGTCACCAGGGCAAATGAATGAAACTCAACTCTCCTGGCAGAACCGTCCCCCAGTGGTAAGGGCTAACTTGTTGGTTCGCCAGATTAGTCAGTACAGTTAAAAGTCCATACTTGAGGGTAGATTTACAAAAGTTTCTAAAACAACCAAGTGAAGGTGTACCATGTTGCCCATATGAGCCCATCAGTTTATATAATTTTCCTCCTACTCCAATTTTAACTTTTATAAGCTTTAGTAGGAATGGCCATTGGTGGGTTACCCATTGATGGTCACCATGGATGGTACCATTGATGGGTAGCCTCGATGGTCACCCCTGCTTTACTATTCATTAAGCTATGGGCCAATCAGGGACTGAGCTTCATGAGAGTGATGGGGGTGGAGCTAAGCTGCGTGTCCCGATACCTTGAAAAAACAACAACATTTGATGGTTGTGTATAATTGAAGGATGATCAGCCTCTGCACTGGGGTGGGAGGGGATGGGGACTGTCTTCTGAAGAGGACAACTGGAGAAGTCGATCATAGGAACCAATCAGATTGAGAATGATAGCTCGTATCTATCATTTTTCAAACACAGCCTGTAACATGGCAGTTAGGAGCTGATTGGCTGATACTTTGGGGTCTATGTTTAAAGCCTTGGAGAGAGATAAAGTGGATGGAGATAAAGAGGTATATTAATAAAGCAGTAAAAAGTGTGAAGTGAGCCAGTGGAGAAGTTGCCCATGGCAACCAATTAGCATTGAAGTAACATCTATAATTTGCATACTATACAATTGTACACAGCAGCTGGTTGGTTATCATGGGCAACTTCTCCATTGGCTCACTTCTCCACACTTTTCACTGCTTCATGAATAGACTAGAGATGAGCGGGTTCGGTTTCTCTGAATCCGAACCCGCACGAACTTCATGTTTTTTTTCACGGGTCCGAGCGACTCGGATCTTCCCGCCTTGCTCGGTTAACCCGAGCGCGCCCGAACGTCATCATGACGCTGTCGGATTCTCGCGAGACTCGGATTCTATATAAGGAGCCGCGCGTCGCCGCCATTTTCACACGTGCATTGAGATTGATAGGGAGAGGACGTGGCTGGCGTCCTCTCCATTTAGATTAGGAGAGAGAGAGAGAGATTGACCTGAGGCTGATACTGTAGAAGAGAGTGCAGAGTTTAGTGACTGACCACAGTGACCACCAGCAGTGCAGTTGTTTTATTTAATATATCCGTTCTCTGCCTGAAAAAAACGGTACACACAGTGACTCAGTCACATACCATATCTGTGTGCACTGCTCAGCCCAGTGTGCTGCATGCCTGCATCATCTATGTATATATTATATATCTGACTGTGCTCAGCTCACACAGCTTATAATTGTGGGGGAGACTGGGGAGCACTGCAGTGCCAGTTATAGGTTATAGCAGGAGCCAGGAGTACAAGACAGTCACATACCATATCTGTGTGCACTGCTCAGCCCAGTGTGCTGCATCATCTATGTATATATTATATATCTGACTGTGCTCAGCTCACACAGCTTATAATTGTGGGGGAGACTGGGGAGCACTGCAGTGCCAGTTATAGGTTATAGCAGGAGTCAGGAGTACATATTATATTAAAATTAAACAGTGCACACTTTTGCTGCAGGAGTGCCACTGCCAGTGTGACTGACCAGTGACCTGACCACACTGACCACCAGTATAGTTAGTAGTATACTATATTGTGATTGCCTGAAAAAGTTAAACACTCGTCGTGTGACTTCACTTGTGTGGTGTTTTTTTTTTTATTCTATAAAAAACTCATTCTGCTGACAGACAGTGTCCAGCAGGTCCGTCATTATATAATATATATACCTGTCCGGCTGCAGTAGTGATATATATATATTTTTTATATCATTATTTATCATCCAGTCGCAGCAGACACAGTACGGTAGTTCACGGCTGTAGCTACCTCTGTGTCGGCACTCGGCAGTCCATCCATAATTGTATACCACCTACCCGTGGTTTTTTTTTCTTTCTTCTTTATACATACATACTACTACATCTCTTTATCAACCAGTCTATATTAGCAGCAGACACAGTACAGTACGGTAGTTCACGGCTGTGGCTACCTCTGTGTCGGCACTCGGCAGTCCGTCCATAATTGTATACCACCTAACCGTGGTTTTTTTTTCTTTCTTCTTTATACATACATACTACGACATCTCTTTATCAACCAGTCTATATTAGCAGCAGACACAGTACAGTACGGTAGTTCACGGCTGTGGCTACCTCTGTGTCGGCACTCGGCAGTCCGTCCATAATTGTATACCACCTAACCGTGGTTTTTTTTTCTTTCTTCTTCATACATACATACTACGACATCTCTTTATCAACCAGTCTATATTAGCAGCAGACACAGTACAGTACGGTAGTTCACGGCTGTGGCTACCTCTGTGTCGGCACTCGGCAGTCCGTCCATAATTGTATACCACCTAACCGTGGTTTTTTTTTCTTTCTTCTTTATACATACATACTACGACATCTCTTTATCAACCAGTCTATATTAGCAGCAGACACAGTACAGTACGGTAGTTCACGGCTGTGGCTACCTCTGTGTCGGCACTCGGCAGTCCGTCCATAATTGTATACCACCTAACCGTGGTTTTTTTTTCTTTCTTCTTCATACATACATACTACGACATCTCTTTATCAACCAGTCTATATTAGCAGCAGACACAGTACAGTACGGTAGTTCACGGCTGTGGCTACCTCTGTGTCGGCACTCGGCAGTCCGTCCATAATTGTATACCACCTAACCGTGGTTTTTTTTTCTTTCTTCTTCATACATACATACTACGACATCTCTTTATCAACCAGTCTATATTAGCAGCAGACACAGTACGGTAGTTCACGGCTGTAGCTACCTCTGTGTCGGCACTCGGCAGTCCGTCCATAATTGTATACTAGTATCCATCCATCTCCATTGTTTACCTGAGGTGCCTTTTAGTTGTGCCTATTAAAATATGGAGAACAAAAATGTTGAGGTTCCAAAATTAGGGAAAGATCAAGATCCACTTCCACCTCGTGCTGAAGCTGCTGCCACTAGTCATGGCCGAGACGATGAAATGCCAGCAACGTCATCTGCCAAGGCCGATGCCCAATGTCATAGTACAGAGCATGTCAAATCCAAAACACCAAATATCAGTAAAAAAAGGACTCCAAAACCTAAAATAAAATTGTCGGAGGAGAAGCGTAAACTTGCCAATATGCCATTTACCACACGGAGTGGCAAGGAACGGCTGAGGCCCTGGCCTATGTTCATGGCTAGTGGTTCAGCTTCACATGAGGATGGAGGCACTCAGCCTCTCGCTAGAAAAATGAAAAGACTCAAGCTGGCAAAAGCAGTAGCACCGCAAAGAGCTGTGCGTTCTTCGAAATCCCAAATCCACAAGGAGAGTCCAATTGTGTCGGTTGCGATGCCTGACCTTCCCAACACTGGACGTGAAGAGCATGCGCCTTCCACCATTTGCACGCCCCCTGCAAGTGCTGGAAGGAGCACCCGCAGTCCAGTTCCTGATAGTCAGATTGAAGATGTCAGTGTTGAAGTACACCAGGATGAGGAGGATATGGGTGTTGCTGGCGCTGGGGAGGAAATTGACCAGGAGGATTCTGATGGTGAGGTGGTTTGTTTAAGTCAGGCACCCGGGGAGACACCTGTTGTCCGTGGGAGGAATATGGCCGTTGACATGCCTGGTGAAAATACCAAAAAAATCAGCTCTTCGGTGTGGAACTATTTCAACAGAAATGCGGACAACAGGTGTCAAGCCGTGTGTTCCCTTTGTCAAGCTGTAATAAGTAGGGGTAAGGACGTTAACCACCTCGGAACATCCTCCCTTATACGTCACCTGCAGCGCATTCATAATAAGTCAGTGACAAGTTCAAAAACTTTGGGTGACAGCGGAAGCAGTCCACTGACCAGTAAATCCCTTCCTCTTGTAACCAAGCTCACGCAAACCACCCCACCAACTCCCTCAGTGTCAATTTCCTCCTTCCCCAGGAATGCCAATAGTCCTGCAGGCAATGTCACTGGCAATTCTGACGAGTCCTCTCCTGCCTGGGATTCCTCCGATGCATCCTTGCGTGTAACGCCTACTGCTGCTGGCGCTGCTGTTGTTGCTGCTGGGAGTCGATGGTCATCCCAGAGGGGAAGTCGTAAGCCCACTTGTACTACTTCCAGTAAGCAATTGACTGTTCAACAGTCCTTTGCGAGGAAGATGAAATATCACAGCAGTCATCCTGCTGCAAAGCGGATAACTGAAGCCTTGACAACTATGTTGGTGTTAGACGTGCGTCCGGTATCCGCCGTTAGTTCACAGGGAACTAGACAATTTATTGAGGCAGTGTGCCCCCGTTACCAAATACCATCTAGGTTCCACTTCTCTAGGCAGGCAATACCGAGAATGTACACGGACGTCAGAAAAAGACTCACCAGTGTCCTAAAAAATGCAGTTGTACCCAATGTCCACTTAACCACGGACATGTGGACAAGTGGAGCAGGGCAGGGTCAGGACTATATGACTGTGACAGCCCACTGGGTAGATGTATGGACTCCCGCCGCAAGAACAGCAGCGGCGGCACCAGTAGCAGCATCTCGCAAACGCCAACTCTTTCCTAGGCAGGCTACGCTTTGTATCACCGGTTTCCAGAATACGCACACAGCTGAAAACCTCTTACGGCAACTGAGGAAGATCATCGCGGAATGGCTTACCCCAATTGGACTCTCCTGTGGATTTGTGGCATCGGACAACGCCAGCAATATTGTGTGTGCATTAAATATGGGCAAATTCCAGCACGTCCCATGTTTTGCACATACCTTGAATTTGGTGGTGCAGAATTATTTAAAAAACGACAGGGGCGTGCAAGAGATGCTGTCGGTGGCCAGAAAAATTGCGGGACACTTTCGGCGTACAGGCACCACGTACAGAAGACTGGAGCACCACCAAAAACTACTGAACCTGCCCTGCCATCATCTGAAGCAAGAAGTGGTAACGAGGTGGAATTCAACCCTCTATATGCTTCAGAGGTTGGAGGAGCAGCAAAAGGCCATTCAAGCCTATACAATTGAGCACGATATAGGAGGTGGAATGCACCTGTCTCAAGCGCAGTGGAGAATGATTTCAACGTTGTGCAAGGTTCTGATGCCCTTTGAACTTGCCACACGTGAAGTCAGTTCAGACACTGCCAGCCTGAGTCAGGTCATTCCCCTCATCAGGCTTTTGCAGAAGAAGCTGGAGACATTGAAGGAGGAGCTAACACGGAGCGATTCCGCTAGGCATGTGGGACTTGTGGATGGAGCCCTTAATTCGCTTAACAAGGATTCACTGGTGGTCAATCTGTTGAAATCAGAGCACTACATTTTGGCCACCGTGCTCGATCCTAGATTTAAAGCCTACCTTGGATCTCTCTTTCCGGCAGACACAAGTCTGCTGGGGTTGAAAGACCTGCTGGTGAGAAAATTGTCAAGTCAAGCGGAACGCGACCTGTCAACATCTCCTCCTTCACATTCTCCCGCAACTGGGGGTGCGAGGAAAAGGCTCAGAATTCCGAGCCCACCCGCTGGCGGTGATGCAGGGCAGTCTGGAGCGACTGCTGATGCTGACATCTGGTCCGGACTGAAGGACCTGACAACGATTACGGACATGTCGTCTACTGTCACTGCATATGATTCTCTCACCATTGAAAGAATGGTGGAGGATTATATGAGTGACCGCATCCAAGTAGGCACGTCACACAGTCCATACTTATACTGGCAGGAAAAAGAGGCAATTTGGAGGCCATTGCACAAACTGGCTTTATTCTACCTAAGTTGCCCTCCCACAAGTGTGTACTCCGAAAGAGTGTTTAGTGCCGCCGCTCACCTTGTCAGCAATCGGCGTACGAGGTTACATCCAGAAAATGTGGAGAAGATGATGTTCATTAAAATGAATTATAATCAATTCCTCCGCGGAGACATTGACCAGCAGCAATTGCCTCCACAAAGTACACAGGGAGCTGAGATGGTGGATTCCAGTGGGGACGAATTGATAATCTGTGAGGAGGGGGATGTACACGGTGATATATCGGAGGGTGATGATGAGGTGGACATCTTGCCTCTGTAGAGCCAGTTTGTGCAAGGAGAGATTAATTGCTTCTTTTTTGGGGGGGGTCCAAACCAACCCGTCATATCAGTCACAGTCGTGTGGCAGACCCTGTCACTGAAATGATGGGTTGGTTAAAGTGTGCATGTCCTGTTTTGTTTATACAACATAAGGGTGGGTGGGAGGGCCCAAGGACAATTCCATCTTGCACCTCTTTTTTCTTTTATTTTTCTTTGCGTCATGTGCTGTTTGGGGAGGGTTTTTTGGAAGGGACATCCTGCGTGACACTGCAGTGCCACTCCTAAATGGGCCCGGTGTTTGTGTCGGCCACTAGGGTCGCTAATCTTACTCACACAGTCAGCTACCTCATTGCGCCTCTTTTTTTCTTTGCGTCATGTGCTGATTGGGGAGGGTTTTTTGGAAGGGACATCCTGCGTGACACTGCAGTGCCACTCCTAAATGGGCCCGGTGTTTGTGTCGGCCACTAGGGTCGCTAATCTTACTCACACAGTCAGCTACCTCATTGCGCCTCTTTTTTTCTTTGCGTCATGTGCTGATTGGGGAGGGTTTTTTGGAAGGGACATCCTGCGTGACACTGCAGTGCCACTCCTAAATGGGCCCGGTGTTTGTGTCGGCCACTAGGGTCGCTAATCTTACTCACACAGTCAGCTACCTCATTGCGCCTCTTTTTTTCTTTGCGTCATGTGCTGATTGGGGAGGGTTTTTTGGAAGGGACATCCTGCGTGACACTGCAGTGCCACTCCTAAATGGGCCCGGTGTTTGTGTCGGCCACTAGGGTCGCTAATCTTACTCACACAGTCAGCTACCTCATTGCGCCTCTTTTTTTCTTTGCGTCATGTGCTGATTGGGGAGGGTTTTTTGGAAGGGACATCCTGCGTGACACTGCAGTGCCACTCCTAAATGGGCCCGGTGTTTGTGTCGGCCACTAGGGTCGCTAATCTTACTCACACAGTCAGCTACCTCATTGTGCCTCTTTTTTTCTTTGCGTCATGTGCTGATTGGGGAGGGTTTTTTGGAAGGGACATCCTGCGTGACACTGCAGTGCCACTCCTAAATGGGCCCGGTGTTTGTGTCGGCCACTAGGGTCGCTAATCTTACTCACACAGTCAGCTACCTCATTGCGCCTCTTTTTTTCTTTGCGTCATGTGCTGATTGGGGAGGGTTTTTTGGAAGGGACATCCTGCGTGACACTGCAGTGCCACTCCTAAATGGGCCCGGTGTTTGTGTCGGCCACTAGGGTCGCTAATCTTACTCACACAGTCAGCTACCTCATTGCGCCTCTTTTTTTCTTTGCGTCATGTGCTGATTGGGGAGGGTTTTTTGGAAGGGACATCCTGCGTGACACTGCAGTGCCACTCCTAAATGGGCCCGGTGTTTGTGTCGGCCACTAGGGTCGCTTATCTTACTCACACAGTCAGCTACCTCATTGCGCCTCTTTTTTTCTTTGCGTCATGTGCTGATTGGGGAGGGTTTTTTGGAAGGGACATCCTGCGTGACACTGCAGTGCCACTCCTAGATGGGCCAGGTGTTTGTGTCGGCCACTAGTGTCGCTTAGCTTAGTCATCCAGCGACCTTGGTGCAAATTTTAGGACTAAAAATAATATTGTGAGGTGTGAGGTATTCAGAATAGACTGAAAATGAGTGGAAATTATGGTTTTTGAGGTTAATAATAATATGGGATCAAAATGACCCCCAAATTCTATGATTTAAGCTGTTTTTTAGTGTTTTTTAAAAAAAACACCCGAATCCAAAACACACCCGAATCCGACATAAAAAAATTCGGTGAGGTTTTGCCAAAACGCGGTCGAACCCAAAACACGGCCGCGGAACCGAACCCAAAACCAAAACACAAAACCCGAAAAATTTCAGGCGCTCATCTCTAGAATAGACCCCAAAGTACCAGCCAATCAGCTCCTAACTGTCATGTTACAGGCTGTGTTTGAAAAATGACAATTAGGAGCTGGTTGGTTGGTACTTTGGGGTAAATGTATTAATCCTCGTTATGGGGGAGAAGTGGTATCAGCACATGTTATGTGCATTGATACGCTTCTCCCCCATGTATTACAGTGGCGGAGTGTGCACAGTGACAGGGGCTCCCCTGTCCATATTGGCGCTGCTATCTAAAAGATAGCACTCCGATATGTGCTGGCAATGTATGAACGGTCAGATCTCGCGCATGCGCAGAGAAGCTGGTCGGGACAGGGAGACACAGTGCTTCAGCACTGAGCTGAAGTGCTGTGTGCTCAGGGGGACATTGCCCGAGGGGGGATCTTTCGCTTCCTGCTTCACCTCGGTAATGAGGCGGAGCAGGAAGTGATATATGCCGCTATAATACATTACCCCTTTATCTCCATTCACTTTATCTCTTTCCAAGGCTTAGTACATAGACCCCTTTTATCTCTCTCCACTTTTTCACACTCCAAGGCTTAGTACATCTGCCCCCAAGTGTCTTGTTTATGTGACTGTTCATCAACTTCAGCTTTTTACCTCACGATTTTACCTTCTCCAGTCCATCATCGTCAGCTCTTTTCCCGCATGGCCCGAACTCTCAGGCAGTGCTGTAACTACGTGTGTGCCTGGCACACAGCGCAGTCGCACTGAGGGCGCAACGGCCCCATTCCCTAAAGTCAGCCGCTTGTAATGAGTCAAATTGACTCATTACAAGCCGCCTGTGCCGGAGGAGGAGAGGGAGCAGCGGTGGAGGAGGAGGGAGGGGGAGGAGGGAGCCGCAGTAGCGCTATGTAATTGGTGACGGCGCCGCTGCAGCAGTCCCTCTCCTTCCGCATTGGCTGGCCGGCGCTGCTGTGAATGCTGGGATGCGCTTCCCTCATCCCAGCATTCACAGCGGCGGTGGCCTGCCAATGTGGAAGGAGAGGGACAGCTGCATGCAGCGTCGCCAGCAATTACACTGCGCTGCTGCAGCTCCCTCTTCCCCCTCCCTCCTCCTCCTTCTCCCCTGCCCCCGGAGCTGCCAGCACCGAGGAGCCTGACTGCCTGAGCCAGCGGAGAGATGGTAAGTATCATCTATTCTGTTCTATCTATCTATCTATCTATCTATCTATCTATCTATCTATCTATCTATCTATCTACCTAATGTGTAAAAGGGGGACTCTGTCTGCTGTAATGTGTAAAAAGGGGACGCTGTCTGCCGTAATGTGTAAAAAGGGGGACACTGCCGTAATGTGTAAAAATGGGGATGCTGTCTGCCGTAATGTGTAAAAAGGGGACGCTGTCTGCCGTAATGTGTAAAAATGGGGACGCTGTCTGCCGTAATGTGTAAAAAGGGGGACGGTGTCTGCCGTAATGTGTAAAAAGGGGACGCTGTCTGCTGTAAGGTGTAAAAAGGGGACGCTGTCTGCTGTAAGGTGTAAAAAGGGAGTCGCTGTCTGCCGTAAGGTGTAAAAAGGGAGACACTGTCTGCCGTAAGGTATAAAAAGGAGAAGCTGTCTGCCATAATGTGTAAAAAGGGGACGCTGTCTGCCGTAATATGTAAAAAGGGGACGCTGTCTGCCGTAATGTGTAAAAAGGAGGCGCTGTCTGCCGTAATGTGAAAAAAGGGAGACGCCGTCTGCCGTAAGGTGTAAAAAGGGGACGCTGTCTGCCGTAATGTGTAAAAAGGAGGCGCTGTCTGCTGTAATGTGTAAAAAGGGAGACGCTGTCTGCCGTAAGGTGTAAAAAGGGGACGCTGTCTGCCGTAATGTGTAAAAAGAGGACGCTTTCTGCCGTAAGGTGTAAAAAGGGGATTCTGTCCGCCGTAATGTGTAAGAGGGGCTGTACCTGGTGTAGTGGCGCTACTGTGCAGCGGAATTTGAATAATAGAGACTACTATAATATGTAATATGAATTGGTATTATTTTGTGGCCACACCCCTTCCCCATGAAGCCACGCCCCTATATTTTTACATACGGGGGGGGGGGGGGGGGGCGATGCCCTATCTTGCACACAGCGCTAAAATGTCTAGTTTCGGCACTGCTCTCAGAACTATATAATTTTTCCGGATGTGCTAATAGCTGTGCCAGTTACAGTATGTAGTCCTTCCCTGGAGGAACCAATACTGTGACACTTTCTCTATAGTTTAGGGTATACATTTTTTTTTTCTTGCTGGATATGTCATTTAAAAATGTTTGGGCATTTTGTACTCCATTAACAGTTTCAGTATTTGCTAACCAGATTTCCATTTGACATATTTTGATACATATGTCGTATTTCCATAACAACATTTTGTTGCTATAGTTACAGTTCTTACAACAGTAATTATTTAAAATATTATTTAACAAATCCCATTTATTCTGTTTGCTTGTAAGACCATAAAAGCTTCGAAATTTTTCAGAACTGATAAGACTTTGTCATGCCATAATCCACAAGTTTACAATACATGTTTAACAATAAAAGAATTGGTGAACTAAGTATGTGACACTCATTTTCTATACCGTAGGTAGTTTACAGCAGTGCCGTAACTAGGCATTTTAGCGCTGTGTGCAAGAAATGACATTGGCGCCCCCCCCATGCAAGATAGGGGCAGTGCGCGTCGTAGGCGTGCAAAAAATTCATAGGGGCGTGGCTTCATAGGGAAGGGGCGTGGCCACAAAATAATACCAATACATAATAATACATTATATATTACGGCATAATACATTACGGCAGACCGCATCCACTTTTTACACATTACGGCAGACAGCATCCCTCTTTTTACACATTACGGCAAACAGCGTCTCTTTTTTACACATTACGGCAGACAGCGTCCCCTTTTTACACATTACGGCAGCCAGAGTCCCCTTTTTACACATTACGGCAGACAGCGTCCCCCTTTTTACACATTACGGCAGGCAGCGTCCCACGTTTTACACATTACGGCAGACAGCATCCCTTTTTTTACACATTACGTCAGCCAGTCCCCCTTTTTACACATTACGGCAGACAGCGCCCCCCTTTTTACACATTACGGCAGACAGCGTCCCCCTTTTTACACATTACGGCCGACAGCGTCCCCCTTTTTACACACATAGCCTGTTAACACCCCCCCCCACACACACACACACACACACACACACACACACACACACACCGTTCCCCCTCCAGTCCTTATACACACACAGCCTGCCCCCACTAGCCCCTAAATACACACACACACACAGCCTGTCACATCCCCCCCACCCCCCACAGTCCCTATATACACACATACGGTCTGTCCCCTCCAGTCACCGCACACTTTACCTCCAGGGTGAATGGCAGCAGGAATTGTCAAAAGGTGAGAGGACATCGAGCAGGTAGGGCTGCACACAATCTGCCCAGGCCCCAGGCCAAGTCAGGGGCGTGGCCTAATCGCGGATCTCCGTGACCACGCCCCTTTTTAAAATCAATTCCAACCCATAGAGCAGGCACCTCCGGCTGACCTGGCTGCCTGGGAGAGGTGATCCGGTAACGCAGGCAAGCACCTGCAATGCCCAGCACTGCAACACATAAGTTTAGGTCAGGTGCTCCTCTCAAGCTGGGCCGGCGTGGGGGCGTCACCAACAGGTGTTGCTGGGCGGAGTCTCCGCCTTGTTGTCTCGGGGACTTCTGCAGCAGGCAATTGTAAGGGGCGTTGATGGGGCTCCAGAGTTCACTTCCCCCTGCTCATCCCCTCACTCCGGCGGCAGCAGCCACAGCACACATCACGGGCGGCTTGTAGTGAGTCAGTCTGATTCATTACAATGCCGCACTCTTGAATGGGGATGCGGGTAGTTGCGCCCTCTGGGCGACTGCGCTGTGTGCCAGGCACACCTGGCACACACGTAGTTACGGCCCTGGTTTACAGCACCATTTACTTTATAAGGCAATTGGGGGATCA
This sequence comes from Pseudophryne corroboree, assembly GCF_028390025.1. Taxonomy (NCBI): domain Eukaryota; kingdom Metazoa; phylum Chordata; class Amphibia; order Anura; family Myobatrachidae; genus Pseudophryne; species Pseudophryne corroboree. The sequence continues at coordinate 1,157,352,367 of NC_086444.1, forward strand.
CCATCTAGTATCTCAGTTCATACCAGGAGTTCAGATGGAAACTATTATGAATTTTTCTCTAACGTCCTAGTGGATGCTGGGGACTCCGTAAGGTCCATGGGGAATAGCGGGCTCCGCAGGAGACTGGGCACTCTAAAGAAAGATTTAGTACTATATGGTGTGCACTGGCACCTCCCTCTATGCCCCTCCTCCAGACCTCAGTTAGAATCTGTGCCCGGACAGAGCTGGGTGCTTTTAGTGAGCTCTCCTGAGCTTGCTAATAAGAAAGTATTTGTTAGGTTTTTTTATTTTCAGAGAGCTTCTGCTGGCAACAGACTCTCTGCTACGTGGGACTGAGGGGAGAGAAGCAAACCTACTAACTGCGGCTAGGTTGCGCTTCTTAGGCTACTGGACACCATTAGCTCCAGAGGGATCGAACACAGGACCTGACCTTGTCGTCCGTTCCCGAAGCCGCGCCTCCGTCCCCCTCGCAGAGCCAGAAGACAGAAGCCGGCAGAAGCGGAGAAGACATCGAAATCGGCGGCAGAAGACTCCTGTCTTCACATGAGGTAGCGCACAGCACTGCAGCTGTGCGCCATTGCGCCCACACTAACCCACACACTCCGGTCACTGCAGGGCGCAGGGGGGGGGGGCGCCCTGGGCAGCAATTGATACCTCCTGGCGAAAGCTGCATATAGACAGTGGGACACTGTTATATGTATGAGCCCCCGCCATTTATTTTACAAAAAAATCGCGGGACAGAAGCCCGCCGCTGAGGGGGCGGGGCCTTCTTCCTCAGCACTCACCAGCGCCATTTTCCTTCCACAACTCCGCTGAGAGGAAGCTCCCCAGGCTCTTCCCTGCAGAATCACGGTAGAGGGGTAAAAAAAGAGAGGGGGGGGCACATAAATTTAGGCGCATTAATAATATTACAGCAGCTACTGGGTAAACACTAAGTTACTGTGTAATCCCTGGGTTATATAGCGCTGGGGTGTGTGCTAGCATACTCTCTCTCTGTCTCTCCAAAAGGCCTTGTGGGGGTCCTGTCCTCATTTAGAGCTTCCCCTGTGTGTGTGGTGTGTCGGTACGCGTGTGTCGACATGTTTGACGAAAAGGGCTATGTGGAGGCAGAGCAAGTGCAGTTGACTGATGTGTCGCCGCCGACGGTGCCGACACCTGATTGGATGGATATGTGGAAGGTGATAAATGATAATGTAAACTCCTTACATAAAAGGTTGGATAAAGCTGATACCTCGGGCCAGTCAGGGTCTCAACCCATGCCTGATCCTACAGCGCAGAGGCCCTCAGGGTCTCAAAAGCGCCCACTATCCAAAATGGTTGACACAGATGTCGACACAGATTCTGACTCCAGTGTCGACGACGATGATGCAAAATTGCAACCAAAAATGACAAAAGCTATACGTTACATGATTATAGCGATGAAGGATGTTTTATACATATCAGAGGTAAACCCTGTCCCTGACAAGAGGGTTTATATGTATGGGGAGAAAAAGCAAGAGGTGACTTTTCCCCCTTCACATGAGTTAAATGAGTTATGTGAAAGAGCGTGGGATTCCCCAGATAAGAAAGTCCTGATTTCCAAAAGGTTACTTATGGCGTACCCTTTCCCGCCAGAGGACAGGGTGCGCTGGGAATCCTCCCCTAGGGTAGATAAAGCTCTCACACGCTTATCTAAGAAGGTGGCCCTGCCGTCGCAGGATACGGCCACCCTAAAGGATCCTGCAGATAGAAAGCAGGAAAGTATCCTGAAATCTGTTTATACACATTCAGGGACTCTACTGAGGCCGGCAATTGCGTCGGCGTGGATGTGTAGTGCTGTAGCAGCGTGGACAGATAATCTGTCTGAGGAAATGGATACCTTGGACAGGGATACCATTATGCTGACCCTGGGGCATATAAAAGACACTGTCCTATATATGAGGGATGCCCAGAGGGACGTTTGCCTACTGGGCTCTAGAATTAATGCAATGTCAATTTCTGACAGGAGGGTCCTGTGGACTCGGCAGTGGACAGGTGATGCAGACTCCAAAAAACACATGGAGGTGTTACCTTACAAGGGTGAGGAATTGTTTGGGGACGGTCTCTCGGACCTGGTTTCCACAGCTACTGCTGGGAAGTCAAACTTCTTGCCATATATTCCCTCACAACCTAAGAAAGCACCGTATTACCAAACGCAGTCCTTTTGCGCACAAAGAAGCAAGAAGGTCAGAGGTGCTTCCTTTCTTGCTAGAGGCAGGGGTAGAGGGAAAAAGCTGCACCTTACAGCTAGTTCCCAGGAACAGAAGTCCTCCCCGGCTTCCACTAAATCCACCGCATGACGCTGGGGCTCCACGGGTGGAGCAAGGAGCGGTGGGGGCGCGTCTCCGACATTTCAGCCACCAGTGGGTTCGCTCACGGGTGGATCCCTGGGCTATACAGATTGTGTCTCAGGGATACAAGCTGGAATTCGAGGTGATGCCCCCTCAACGTTACCTAAAATCGGCCCTGCCAGCTTCCCCCATAGAAAGGGAAGTAGTGGTAGCGGCAATTCACAAGCTATTTCTCCAGCAGGTGGTGGTAAAGGTTCCCCTTCTTCAACAGGGAAAGGGATACTATTCCACAATGTTTGTGGTACCGAAACCGGACGGTTCGGTCAGGCCTATATTAAATTTAAAGTCCCTGAACATTTATCTGAAAAGATTCAAGTTCAAAATCGCTCAGAGCGGTCATTGCAAGCCTGGAAGAGGGGGATTTTATGGTGTCTCTGGACATCAAGGATGCTTACTTGCATGTCCCCATTTATCCGCCTCCTCAGGAGTACCTCAGATTTGTGGTACAGGACTGTCATTACCAATTCCAGACGTTGCCGTTTGGGCTCTCCACAGCACAGAGAATATTTACCAAGGTAATGGCAGAAATGATGGTGATCCTGAGAAAGCAAGGAGTCACAGTTATCCCATACTTGGACGATCTCCTCATAAAGGCTAGGTCGAGGGAGCAGTTGCAGATCAGCGTAGCGCACTCTCAGGAAGTGTTGCAACAGTATGGCTGGATTCTGAATATCCCAAAGTCGCAGCTGATTCCTACGACGCGTCTGCCCTTTCTGGGCATGATTCTGGACACAGACCAGAAGAAGGTGTTTCTCCCGACGGAGAAGGCTCAAGAGCTTGTGACTCTAGTCAGGGACCTCTTAAAACCGAAACAGGTGTCGGTGCATCACTGCACGCGAGTCCTGGGAAAGATGGTGGCATCATACGAGGCCATTCCCTTCGGCAGGTTCCATGCGAGGATCTTTCAATGGGATCTGTTGGACAAATGGTCCGGATCGCATCTTCAGATGCATCGGCTGATCACCCTGTCCCCCAGGGCCAGGGTGTCTCTTCTGTGGTGGCTACAGAGTGCTCACCTTCTCGAGGGCCGCAGGTTCGGCATACAGGACTGGGTCCTAGTGACCACGGATGCGAGCCTCTGAGGGTGGGGTGCAGTCACTCAAGGAAGAAACTTCCAAGGGTTGTGGTCAAGTCAGGAGGCTTGTCTGCACATAAATATCCTGGAACTAAGGGCCATATTCAACGCCCTGAGTCAAGCGGAGCCCCTGCTTCGCAACCAACCGGCAGAGTCGCGATGGCGGAAGCCACCAGGATTCTTCGGTGGGCGGAGAATCACGTCCAAGCACTGTCAGCAGTATTCATTCCGGGGGTGGACAACTGGGAAGCAGACTTCCTCAGCAGGCACGACCTTCACCCGGGAGAGTGGGGACTTCATCACGAAGTCTTCGTTCAGATTACAAATCGATGGGAACTGCCACAGGTAGACATGATGGCGTCCCGTCTCAACAAAAAGCTACAACGGTATTGCGCCAGGTCAAGAGACCCTCAGGCGATAGCTGTGGACGCCCTGGTAACACCGTGGGTGTTCCAATCGGTCTATGTGTTTCCTCCTCTTCCTCTCATACCCAAGGTGCTGAGAATCGTAAGAAGAAAAGGAGTGAGAACAATACTCATTGTTCCAGATTGGCCACGAAGGCCTTGGTACCCGGAACTGCAAGAAATGCTCACAGAGGACCCATGGCCTCTGCCTCTCAGACTGGACCTGTTGCAACAGGGGCCCTGCCTGTTCCAAGACTTACCGCGGCTGCGTTTGACGGCATGGCGGTTGAACGCCGGATCCTAGCGGAAAAAGGCATTCCGGAGGAAGTTATTCCTACGCTGATAAAGGCTAGGAAGGACGTGACAGCAAAGCATTATCACCGCATATGGTGAAAATATGTTGCTTGGTGTGAGGCCAGGAAGGCCCCTACAGAGGAATTCCAACTGGGCAGATTTCTGCACTTTCTACAGTCTGGAGTGACTATGGGCTTGAAGTTGGGATCCATAAAGGTCCAGATTTCGGCCCTATCCATTTTCTTTCAAAAGGAACTGGCGTCTCTTCCTGAAGTTCAGACGTTTGTTAAGGGAGTGCTGCATATTCAGCCCCCTTTTGTGCCACCAGTGGCACCTTGGGATCTCAACGTGGTGTTGGGTTTCCTAAAATCCCACTGGTTTGAACCACTTAAGACCGTGGAGCTAAAGTATCTCACGTGGAAGGTGATCATGCTATTGGCCTTAGATTCGGCTAGGCGTGTGTCAGAATTGGCGGCTTTGTCATGCAAAAGCTCTTATCTGGTTTTTCATATGGACAGGGCAGAATTGCGGACTCGTCCCCAATTTCTGCCAAAGGTGGTGTCATCTTTTCATTTGAACCAACCTATTGTAGTGCTTGCGGCTACTCGTGACTTGGAGGATTCCAGGTTACTAGATGTAGTCAGGGCTTTGAAGATTTATGTAGCCAGAACGGCTGGAGTCAGGAAAACTGACTCGCTGTTTATCCTATATGCCCCCAACAAGTTGGGGGCTCCTGCTTCAAAGCAAACCATTGCCCGCTGGATCTGTAACATGATTCAGCAGGCTCATTCTGCGGCGGGATTGCCGCATCCAAAATCAGTGAAAGCCCATTCCACAAGGAAGGTGGGCTCTTCTTGGGCGGCTGCCCGAGGGGTCTCAGCTTTACAGCTTTGCCGAGCTGCTACTTGGTCGGGTTCAAACACATTTGCAAAATTCTACAAGTTTGATACCCTGGCTGAGGAGGACCTTGAGTTTGCCCATTCGGTGCTGCAGAGTCATCCGCACTCTCCCGCCCGTTTGGGAGCTTTGGTATAATCCCCATGGTCCTTACGGAGTCCCCAGCATCCACTAGGACGTTAGAGAAAATAAGATTTTACTCACCGGTAAATCTATTTCTCATAGTCCGTAGTGGATGCTGGGCGCCCGTCCCTAGTGCGGACTTTCTGCAATACGTGTACATAGTTATTGCTTAATAAAGGGTTATGTTATGTTGGCATCCATTGTTGATGCCCTGTTGTTGTTCATACTATTGACTGGATAAGTGTATCACAAGTTATACGGTGTGATTGGTGTGGCTGGTATGAGTCTTACCCGGGATTCCAAAATCCTTTCCTTATAATGTCTGCTCTTCCAGGCACAGTTTCCTTAACTGAGGTCTGGAGGAGGGGCATAGAGGGAGGAGCCAGTGCACACCAGATAGTACTAAATCTTTCTTTAGAGTGCCCAGTCTCCTGCGGAGCCCGCTATTCCACATGGTCCTTACGGAGTCCCCAGCATCCACTACGGACTATGAGAAATAGATTTACCGGTGAGTAAAATCTTATTTTCTCTGCACTACAAAAAATTTTTGATTTGCCATTTCGTAATCAGTTCTGCTGCGTGGCATGGCTGGCGAAACGCGTAAACTTTGATTTCCAAATGAAGAATGAGGCAAATATTCTGGGGAGGGGATTTTTGAAAATGTTGCTATTCCCTTTACATTACTTATATAACTTCTACAAGATATTTGCAAATGCATCATAGATTCCTCTAGTTTTTTTTTACTACCACTTGCAAAAACATTTTGAAAATAAAATTTGGCTTCCATTGCCAGATCCATTGGTTTCATTGTCTCAATTTATATTTAGGTATTTATGTTCGCTTACCAGGAGGATAACATTTTTCTTTGCCTCTCCTTTTATTTATAATAAAAATGTTAGAATAGTGCCAACAATCACCAACTGCCTGGAATTGTCACTTTATCTGTATCTTCAAATACTTGGGGCCAGGAACTAGCACTGTAACAATGGTCCCGGGATGGTCATAATGAACCAGGCGGGCTAGTAAACTATCAGACCTGTTGGCCTGCATGTATATAGAATTGGAGCAAAACATAAGACTACGAGAGTTTTTATCCGCCAAATGGGCTAACCAAGCTGACTGAGCCAACAGCCAGCGGGTCTTGGTAGAGGGTGACTTATCTCTCAGATATTGTATCTCTAAAATCAGATTTCAAATCTTTCTCAGTACGCCGCCTTGAATATTTAATGGCTGCAATTTTCCTAGTAAACGTGCCTCGCATGAAAGCCTTAAAGGAGTTCCATACAACCGTTGTATGGGCTGAATCAACATTATCGGCAAAAAAACCCTCCCACGTCTCCACTAAGTCAGTATCCACCCCAATCTGGGTCAACCAGGATGGATGCAGTTTCCAGTATGAGTTACCCCTTTGGCATTCAACACTGAGGGATCACAATAGAGGGGAATGGTCAGAGACTCCCCTAGCCTCATAATGAACAGAAAAGTAACCTCAAACTTAGAAAGCGCTATGCTCTTGTGTGTGTCAGCTGTGCAGCTCCTTAATAATAAAATACACCTCTCAATTGTGCACTGCTGCTTTCAATAATGGGTTTGTTGAATCCCAATAGTTTATATGTAAATCAAAGAAAAAGGTTGAAAGCGCTGTCCACAATAAAGGAGTTTTTTATTTGATTAAAAAATTATAAAATCACTATTCACATATAATCACTAATCAATACTGATCTACAGGTTTAGACATCAAAACATATTACGGACCATAGCTATTTTCCAGTGGTACCTATTAGTGAAACAGTTTCAACACAGTGGATACACTTGCATTAAATTGACACACTCTACATCAAATTAAACAATTGTGTTAGATGTCATATACTAATCCACTCAGTGTTTATTTCCTTTTTGATAGTTCACTCCTTTGAGCAGCCTCCTATAAACGTAATTGGAAGGGTTAAATGTTCACAGTCCCAGACATATCCGGAGAGATATGTTCACCATGAATCTAATTTATATATCTCCTCCCGCTGGGACAATAATCCATCCAACACCACAGATTTGAAGCACGCAATATCTGAATTGAGGAGAGAAAGTAGCTACTTTTCTTAATACAGTCCCTTAATTGGCGGCTATTAGAACTGAATAAATTGCCGTTCTGACGGGCGTCCCGGTCTGGTGATGAAAGTTAATTATATACAGTAGGACTCCTGTTTATATAGGCATGCTCCACAGTTCATTCGTGAGTTCTTAATTCAATAAATGGAGGCCGCATACACGGCTATTCTCACACAGCTGCTTCTCCTGCACCAAGACTCTCGCGGACCGCCTCTCCCAAAACAGTACCACAGAAAACTTACGGTGGTGTGGTCTGTCGGGCTAATTAGCTCCGGCGGTGTCTGTCAGCGACTGCGCGCTGTTTTCACAGTTCCCGAGATTTTGCCAGGTGTCTTTGCCGACAGGGGGGAGCTCATAAGCTGTTTTCACAATTAGGTCCACACACGCAAGGGGCACTCTTGACGCGTTTCTCAGCCGTATGTCTATGGCTGTTTCCTCAGAAGAAACGTCATTAATCCTAGGAAGAAGAGAAGGGGAAACTAAGGCCAGGTCAATCCTGGAGAAAGAGCCATGTGTTTTAGAGAAGCAGGAGAACTGTTGTAGTAACAGGTTACGGTGTCTCCATGCGTCCACCCAGCCTACACTACCAATATATCCAGCGAACCTTGAGGGGCCAGTATTAACAATCGGGGTGGAGGATGGCCTCCATTTATCCAGAGAAGAATCTAGAAGGTTATTAAAATCACCCAAACAGCGGACAGGAGTACAGGGGGAAGAGGCCACGAAGGTGGCAGCTTTGTGCAGCACATCATACGAAAGGGGGGGAAGGGACATAAACAGCCTAAAGAAAAGTCGGTTGCGAGTACAGTTTGCAATTAATAAATACAAATCTACCACGAGGATCCGTCTGCAATGATACCAACTCAAATTGTACTGATTTTTTAATCAGAACAGACACGCCCCTAGAAAAGGAGGATTGTGATGCATGATATGCCCATCCAATCCATGGTCTTCGAAGCAGCAGCGATCTATTACCCTCCAAATGAGTCTCACTAAGGCATGCAATGTCCGGGTCATATTTCCGGAGCATTTTAAGAACCAATGAGCGTTTTACTCTATCATTAAGACCCCGGACATTCCATGCAAGAAGCTTCAACCCAGACGTAATCACATAGAGATAAATAAATACATCCAAAGGATAACCACATTTGACAGATAGAGAGAGATACCCTGGAAAACATCCATAAATATTTCAGTATAGTTCAGAACATTTGAGTATAAAAATCGAATGAGCAAAAAGTCAGCATTGAAATAACAATAGCAAGAAAACAAAAAAAAACAAAAAACAAACAAACCCCTACTACCCCCCACCCCGTATACCTCCCTGAACAATGGCATACTTAATTCCCTAAACTAACCAAGTGCCCAAAATATACGCTAAATCGCCATTGCAAGTGGCAAAATCAGCGCATAACAGAAAAGAACAATAAACCAAGGACACAGATACCACCAAAGCATGGGGGCTCCCCAGAACTAATCATAGAAATCCAGAGCAAAATATCAATTAAACAAAACAAACAGTCAAACATTCAGTCCGGGGCCATTTGACGGCCACCCGGCGCATAGCGATCAAGCCAGACGGCTGCCTTTCGAGGAGAATTAAAGAACTTAGAACTCTGCCACCACACGAAGCCTAGAGGGAAACAACATGGAATAAGAAAGATTAAGTTCTCGAAGACGTCTCTTTATGAGCATGAACTGAGCCCGGCTCTTTTGGACGTCAACGGCAAAGTCAGGAAACACAGATATTTTCACCCTGTTACTGAGGAGCGGGCCTTGATTGCGCCCCAACTGAAGGACGGTGTCTCTATCTCTGTAGTGCAGGAATTTAGTGATGAAGGTGCGCGGAGGGGCACCAGGTGGCAATGGACGGAAAGGGATCCGATGAGCACGTTCCACCGTAAATTGAGGGTTGAAGGAGGCCACTCCATACAATTCCTTGAGCCAGGTTTCCAGAAAATCTTTGGGGTTGGCACCCTCCTCCTTTTCAGGTAGGCCAACAAACCTGCATTGTTTCTACGCAGGCATCCCTCCGTATCAAGTAACTTAGTTTGAATGGAGGAGAGTTTCTGAGACAGAGAAGAGACAGTTTGTTTCAGGGGACCACTTGCGTCCTCCAATGTAGAAACTCAGGTTTCAACCTCCCCAATGCATTCATGGATGCGCTGCACATCTTGCCGCAATAGTGAGAGATCGCACTGTACTTTCTCTATTTTGTCAGAGAGGCGCTTTTCAGTGCCTGCAATGGCCTTGAGTATTTGCTGAAGAGACTGCGGAGACGGTGAGGAGGGGCTGGGACCCGTCGCGAGGGGGGGGTCTGGATGAGCAGTCTGGCCAGACATAGGAGGAGAGGCATTTGCCGGAGGTGCAGATTGTCTTACAAATTTATCCAAATTTTTGGCCGCAGCCGACCCGCCTTTCACCATGATGCACAATATTATAATCCGGTCAGGAATAAGGAATTCCAGTGGAAAGCCTAGAACCAGTGTTACAAGTAATCCAAATAGAAGGTGTAACACTACAGGACAATTATCAGGATACAGTTAGGTAGCACAGGAGAAATAAGCCGCAACATAACAATGTAGAGCTAATGAGAAGAGTAGACTGTTACTCACTGTATACTGCGCAGCCTGGTACAGGGTTAGGGTATAAACCTAAAGTGTAGGCCCAGCCAGCTGGTATAGGTATAGGCTGCTTTCAAGATGGCTGCCAGGCACACAAGCACTCCGTCCCCAAAATGCTCCCAGCAGTTATGAGAGGGATCCAGGATCACAGGACTGCACAGACCTGAAGGATACGGCACCCAGCAGAGGAGTCAGGCACGCAGCATAGATAGAAGCCGGGCAGAGGATCGCGGCACCGCCGGAGGGTTTAATGGTGTCAACAGCGCAGTCCGGAGGCAAGCCGCCGTGTGTAACAGAGGCCCTGAGCTGAGGAGAAGCACGAGTGAGAGTGGGGGTGGAGAGCGCCGGACCCCGCCGCCGTGCGAGGAGTCAAGCAGCCGCCGAGAGCACAACTGGAAGTGCCACGGAGCTCCGGAGGCCTCCGGCGCGTGCAGACCTCGTCGCGGCGGTGAAGGTAAAATCTCCAAACTGGGGGGGACACAGCGGCACTGCAGCACTCCCACCACCTTCACAGGGATAGACTGAAGGTGTGTGGCGGATATCAGCTCTGGAGGCTAGGCAGGATGGACACTGAGGATGGTGGACTGGGGAGCTCCAGGGACACACGTCCTACTCCGTAGGTGCCGTGGCCCCCGCGTCCAGGAACTAGCACAGACCCTTTATGCATGAACATGGATCACCCCCAACAGCGCTAATTGTTATCGAACTGACCATGACCAGCACCTGCTTGGTGAGCAACCAACTCTTCTCAGATTTGCCAATCCTGCTCACTTGTACCTCATCTCTCACACTGACCCAAACTAGCGCCTGTTGCATGTTGGCAATGGATCTTAGTGTTGCTGATACTGGTCTCCTATACGTTATCTCTCACACTGACCGAAGTCTGCACCTGCTCAGTGAGAGGTTATTTCCTCTTCATGTTGTCAGTGGATCTCTGTGTTGTCAGTAGCCTCTTTAGATTCAGAACCTGGGCTTACAGCTGAGCAGATTGGTCATGTCAAAGTCGAAAAATATCATGCTTCACGTTGCCATATGTTAACCCCATGCGCTTGCCCGCTGCACGTGCACATTCTCTCCCGTGCATGCACATATTCGCAGTTGCATAATGGAGCTTCTACGGCCGTGCGCATTGGCACGTGGTATGTGCATTTACGGTAGAGTTTGTGTGCGTCTGGTGGGCGACTCGATCGTTACATAGTTAATCCGAATAGTATGTTTTATAGGTAATGGTCCCCTTAATAATAACTGTAAGTTTGTTTAGTATAACTGGTTCATGAACAAAGGAATTCCTCTTTGCATGATACGAAGGGTCAGATAGGGTCTGAGCGATGGTGTTTGGTACCTAACCGAAGAGTATTTTATTAGAAACAATCCGGTGCTGGTTAGGTAGAGATTAATTGCTCCTGCGTATAGTTATGTCTATAAATAGTTTCTGGACATTTACTGTATTTTGCAGTTCATTGTCCATGTGGTAGGAATCCTGAGATTCCCTCCCACCTGAGCAGTCTGGAATAGTCACAGCCCACCTGTTCAAACAAACCTATGACCTTTTGTTGTAATGTGAAGACAGATTCCTGTGTCCAATGAACAATGAGATATAGGTCCCTTTGTAGTGTACTGTATGCAGTGTACATAAGGAACAGCCAGTTTGGGCCAGCTTAGTCTACTCTCCACAAAAGGTTTTCATCACTGACTAACTATGGAGCTGGTGAGCAGGACTGCGCAGCGATCATTCCCCAGTGTGTAAGTTTTTCTCTGTAGCCAACTTGTTCTCTGTTTGTATTTGCCATACTCTCTCTCTCTCTGTTATTGTTAAACTGTTGTATATTGTATATGTGTAGTTATCATGTTTAGGTATTGATGTTAGTCTGTAGTGTATAAGATGTTAACTGTATTTTTCCCTTTTTACATAACTAAATCTCGTTAGTAAAGGTTTTGGAACCTCAGCAGGGTGTCTGTGTTTCTCTAGCTAGTACAAAGGGTTTCAATGTATCTCAATCACTCAAACAGCTTGCTTAAATATCCAGGTTAACCAGTGGTAAATCATTGCAGTATCTCAATACTAAGACTTACAGTATAATCAGGCTCTGTGTTTAAAGTTTATAAAAGTACTGTCTGTGTGTACGCTCGCTGTGTGTATTCCATACACCCAGCATAGCGTGTGTACGTAATTTGCGTACCACGTGCGAGGCCTTCATACGCAAATAGCGTACGGAGGGCGTAGCACGTGCACGTGGTTTAGCGGCCATTACGGCTACACGGTATTAGTATATAGCTAATGTTAAAAGGTAGATAACTGACTCTATCAATTGGGGGCTCAAGTCAGGTCCACCTCATATCCGCAGTCAGGCGAAAACGCGCAGACTTTATCGATCAGCAAAGGGAGGAAAGGTAGTATCTTGTACTGCTGATCAGATGAAAGTCTGCGTCTGATTCTTTTGGTTTGTAGGGATGCTGGTGGAATCCGAAGAAGGTAGGAACATTAAGCTATTGTCTTTTTAAATCTGGTTTTTATTTCTATTTGGTGCCAACTGCACACGCAGATTGGATTGCTTGTCTGTTTAAATTGGTTTAAAAGTATTTTTGGTCGCTCTGCATGGCTTGATAGTTTTATTTTTAGCTCAGGCCTAGAATAACTTAAGGGGCTGGAATGATGATTTTCTTTGTGACAAAAGAAGCCGCATGGTCTGTCCTCCATTTTGTGTAAACCTCATGGATATGGAAGGGGGAGGAGCAGCGGCCATTTTGGGAAGGTCAATTTTTTTTCTCTCTGAATGGCTGATTTTCAGTTGACTCGGGAAATAATCAGCCATCCATTGTCAAAAAGAAATCATAATTTAATGAGTTTTTAATGCATTTATTTAATCCATATCATAGTCAATCATAAGTGGTTCAGATAGAGTTTAATATAAGTTTATAGTAAAATGAATATTTGATTTAGGAAATACACAAATAAAACAAAGTTGTGGGTTTTTTTTTCTTTTTTCTTTTTCCCTCCCTTCAAGAGCCTGTTTAACTCTGCTACTTGTGAGATGGGCCATTGAAATGCAAATGAACCTGTGTAACTGGGTTTTGTTTTTGTTTTTCTCTCCCAGCAGTGAAAGAAATAGCCTTCACAGATGGTTAAAAAGCACATTCATATGCAAATTAGAAGCACTGAATAGGGTCTCATAGATGTAATATCTATATGTGCATGCTTACATTACTGTATGTCATTAGATTAATTTAGAATTGCATTTTCACCTGTGTATTTTCACATATCTCACTTTCCTGTTTGCCATTTATCATTGATAACGTGCTGAGAAAGATTTGTTGCTATTGGTAGTTAAAATAATACGTAAAGGAGTAATTTGTAAAACACGCACGCGGCTTTGCCTAAAGATACAAGGAAAGATCTGTGTGGTGCTCGGTAGATGATTACAGTTAAAGATCATTTACATTGATATAAACGTGTTAGTTGTATTTTTGTGGACGTGTCTGGCCTGTGTACACGTGTCCCTAACAAAGGGCGGGACAAGCGTACGCGACGGCTTACACACGTAGCGTATATTACGCAACGGAGCGTATGGGTATGCCCACATAATACAAATCACACGATAGTGTTTTAGTAGGCGATACGGAAGCAACGCGATAATAGCACAAATTGATTTCAGTTTCCAAAATTTAGTTTAAATACCTTACTTTACTGTAATGCCTCTGGGGAGAGCTATCAGATTACGGGAAATGATTATTTTTTTTCTGATCAGAAAACTATAGAATGATAGTGGGTTGAAAATGGTATGAGTGTATTGAACTCCTCTTGGTGAAGTCTTGGTGAAATCTTGGTGAAGTCTTGGTGAAATCTTGGTGAAGTAAATCTTGGTGAAGTCTTGGTGAATCACGGTCTAGGTGAATACGTGATGAGCACGGTCTAGGTGAAAACGTGCGTGCACGGTCTTGGTGAACACGTGCGACGAAGTGTGATAATTTTGTGGTATTACACTCCGGCTGTTCTGGAGCACAGTAGGGAGACTCCAATGATCCTACCATTTATAGGCAACAAGTGTCTATAAGTGGTACGATTGGACCGCACGGTTGTATGTGTGACCAATAACGCAACGTGATATGAGGTCGTATATTTAAATTGCCCTCATGCGTGTTGTAGGGAGCACATGCAAGCATGATTTGTGTAAAATATAAAGGTAAGGAATTTTCGCTGGTAGGGCCTGCAACGATTACGTGGGTCTGCTAAAAGGGGCGGATTCGTTGTACTCGGAGCAGAAGAAGCTGGTGGAAGAGCTTGGAAAACTTCCACCGTAGACTTCTGTGTTTGGTGCATTTTAGGAAGTTGTTTTCTGTGTTAAAAAGGTCCACAATGGAAGCCAAGTGCACAACACAGGGACGTTTAGCAGTCAGGGTTCAGACTGAAGAGGCTTGCAGACCCCGAGGGTCTGCTCGGTTAGTAATGTGGGGGAAGTATGGTCCCCACACTGAGACCTTTTGTGATGAATGGACACGAATGACTGTGGGGGATAAAGCACCATTTCCTGGGATAGGTAGTTTTGACTCAGAGGTATTGCATAATTTAAGGCGAAGGATCTGTCTCATAAAATCCGGGAAGCAACGAATTAAACATTATGATTGTTTACAAATATGGCAACAGGAAGGTTAGATACAAAGGGAATTAGCTTACACAGCTGACTCTCACTTTGGTAAGAAAAATATGGCAACAAGAGAGAGAGTGGTTACAGAGAATGGCACATTGGGGTATGATAAACATGCACTTAGTAACTGTATAGATGATAAGAATAATTGTAACGAATGTAACAATGATAAAAGTAAAACTGTTAAATGTACAACTGTTAACCCATGCAAGTGGTACTCCATGTTAAACTTCCCTCAGGATTACAAGCAAGAAAGTGAGCCCAGCACGAGGTCGGCACCATTTCCAGCAGCCATCATACAAGACATCCAGGTGGACGCGACCAAATCGGTAAAGGCAGTAGTCAAACCCCCTTACGGAGGGTCAGGTGAGGTCGTGTCCACAGGTACGTACAGTGTTATATATCACGCACAAACAAATGTATCTCATATTGTAGAACCAACACAAGATGATGTTATAATTGAATGGAACATCAAAAGACACCTGGAGTCACAGGGCAGTAAGCAAATGACAATCAGTAGACAAGCCCTGACAACGAAGCCACACCAGCTTTAGCCCCAAACCCCTGTGAGAAATTCAAATGTGATAGTTTGTTATCATTGTCACAAAGAGGGACATTTTGCAAGAGATTGTAGATCAAGAAATATACAAAAGTCATATCAACCCCCTAGACAACGACATGACCATGATATCCAAAGAAACAGGGAAGCACAGGGAGGTAAGAAGCCTCAGATCCCTGTGGGTAAGTCAAAGGTGATAAGATGTTATAATTGCCAGAAGGAAGGTCATTTTGCACGAAGTTGTAGGTTTAAAGATCCACAAAAGGTATATCAACCCCCTAGACAAAAAAAAAAACACGAGCAAAGTCATGATACACGAAATTGTAATCAGGGATCACATAAGAAGAATTTTGGGCCGCACCTGTAATATGCAGTCAGGAAAGTTGATCATTAGGCCTGGTAGTAAACCTGAGGTTACAGTTAATGATATTGGGAGGTCAGTTCCGTGTAGACACAGGAACGGCCGGGTAAACTTTGTAATTTATCTGTAAATGTTTCTTTCTCCCCATCTCTGACGTTCATCGGCAGAACTCAAACATCACATAGCTACTTGGTCTTTGCAGAAGTCTATCTAACCCCAGTGTGACCTACCGACATCGGTGTGTCCTGGCCAGGCACAAAAGGGTGAAGTGTGGAAATACTGGTGGGGGAGACTGCGCAAAGATACCAATGGATGTGTTGGTGTGACAGCCTGATGGTGAACGGAAGATCTGACAATGTTTTTGTTTGTTGTTGTTTTATGTAACATATATATGAATTGTTCTCACTCTCTCTTTTGTTTTTTTTTCCTCATGTTTTCATGCTTTACAGATGGTATGTCACACATCAGTTAGACAAATGGTAATGCAAGATTTTTGCTCCTTACAGAAAGATCGCAGATTTGGAAGGAATATTGTATCACCAGAATGTTCGTTTGGAAGACTGAGAGACAGCACCTTTGAGATGACGACAGAGCAAGAAGAACAACAAGACAAAAGCATCGTAACATTTTTCTTTCCCCTCAAATTATTTTTTGTACCCCCATTACAAATTTCTCCTTCTCCTCCTGTAAGATGGACTTGCCCCAAGAGACTGTGATCCGGATTTTCCTGTTGACCATGTTGTTGACCAGAGCAGTCTGTTTCGGTGAGAGTACAATGGAGGTCGAGAAAGGATCTGGAATGGGTTCTGATGACCAGGATGGAGGCGTAGTTTTCCAAGAGCAACATAATCACCGAGTAAAGGCGTAGATTTCCAAGAACAACATAATCTCCGAGTAAAGGCGAGTATCAGAAAACGATCTGGTAGCATTGACAATAGAAGGAATTGTGAAGGATTGTTAGCTGAAGAAAACTGCATCTGTAGGCATTGTGATAACATAGTTGAGGATGGGTGCATCAAGAAATGCCAGTCCAGTTTTAATATCCACATGGACCGGCATCCATTGAGTGACTATCACTCCTTAGTGGGTAAAGTGTTAAACCAGACAGACTGTTGGGTATGCTCTCAAGTACCTCAAGGTCACAGCAAATCAGGGCTAGTACCATTCCCTTTAACTATAGGAGAGGTACTTGAGTTAAGTGGTGGGAGGCCGGTGGACAAGAGGTTTATTATCTCTAGTCCTCCTAGTTTGAAGCTCCACCAATATCATGTGGATAAGTCCTTAGTATGCATTAACATTTCCAATCCCCGAAAGCCAGGAAATTGGGAAGTGTCATGGAGTAATCAAACCATGACATTTTTATATAGAGCCGATAGAATGCCCATAGACACAGAGCTTATACGCCAGATAGCCGACAGTGGAAAATATTTCCGGTATAGGTATACTCTAGGAAGTAGGACCATGCGAGTTGGAGAAGTATCACCAGGATACTGTGCACATATCGTACAAACTGATACGTGTACTAGACAGATGGGAGAGTTAGGGTTAGGAGATTTCACATGGAAAATTTGTAACATGGTAATGTCACACTCCGTCCCATATGTTCTCCCCGATGATTCATATTTCATATGTGGGAGAAAGGCGTATAGGTTCCTTGCCCCAAACTCAGAGGGATTGTGTTACATTGGAAAAGTACTGCCTGAAGTAATGACTGTATCCCATATAAAAATTAAAGACATTCACCGCAGTGCCCAAGCTCCTTATACTCACACTCATTACGAGCACGTCGTTAAACGGCACCTGATAGAAAGAACAGAGCATCCGGCCTCTGACCTGATCCATGAATCCACCGGGATTCAAGTCCTACTCGCGTTAGATATCACTCGTACCGCCAGAGGAGTGTTAAACTATAGATATATATCTGCGCTAGCAAATTTGTTAGACAATATCACCGAAATGTATGACGACACATTCAGGTATACTGGGAGAGAGTTACAAGCCTACAAAACAGAACTGGTTCAGCATAGGATGATTCTCAATTACCTCACAGCTGTGACAGGCGGGTATTGTGTTACCCTAGCAACTCAACATGGAATAAAGTGCTGCACGTACATTACAAACAGCACGGAGGACCCAGCCGAGGTCATAGACCAAAAGATGGATGACATTTTGCAATTGAAGTGGGAGTTTCGAAGGAAACACAATCTCACACTCGCTGCTGTGGGTAATGAGCTGACCAGTTGGGTGTCATGGTTGAACCCACGAAATTGGTTCTCTGGTTTAGGAGAATGAACCCAAGGTATTATAATGGACGTAGGGAAATTTCTCTTGTGTATTCTGGGAGTCGTCATATTGGTTGGCCTGATATTTAGATGCGTTCGGACTTTAACGAAGTGTAAAGGTAGTACCAGAGTGATGAGTCTGAGGAGCAAGGACACTGTAATAACAACAACTAATTTGATTTATGACCCAACGATAGAGACGATGTTGTGATGAAAATGTGATTCCACGGTCCATTTCTTTCACCCGTTTCTCCTTTGTTTTCCTCCAAGGTACAAAGACATCCGCTTGGAAGAAGAATTTGACAACCTCTTTTATACAGACCATTGATGAACTATGCCACAAGCCCCCAATATCCCTAGTGACTTTAACTTTTACGATAGCCAATACTTTAAAAACTGTAATTTTATGGACAATGGAAAAGCTTTTGCTCGCTATTTATAGCAAAAGCACCGAGAGACATCAGACAACATGTACATCAAGACAAGACATCAGACAAGACCTCAATCGGCGACTGTTTATTTAAACTCACATAGTTTACGACTGCATTTATAACAATTGTCTCTTATCTTCATCTCTACAACCTCCAGGTAGTATCTCACATAGTCGACAGGTGATTCTCACATATTAGCACTCACATGTTCCCCCCCTTCATGTATCATCAACTAAATGTGCTCCCCCATTTGTTGCAACCAAAAGCCGAAAAGAGCTCGGTAAAGTTTGACAGCCCATCCACAGACCCTTGATACGGGATAAGAAGGATTCAAATGTATACTTCGCAATACCTTAAAGCTTGATTTAAAACACGTACGGCACGATGATACATGACCCCTCAAACATGGATTCATACACACACGCTTCTACTATCTCACTAGGTCATATTTTTCCCACCTTCTCCCCTCCTCCCTTTACCCAATCATAAAAAGGTATTTACATGATGACATATATTTTTCTGTTTGAACTGTTTTAGGAAGTGGCAGTTATTGATGACTGCCAAAGGGCGGACTGTCAAAGTCGAAAAATATCATGCTTCACGTTGCCATATGTTAACCCCATGCGCTTGCCCGCTGCACGTGCACATTCTCTCCCGTGCGTGCGCATATTCACAGTTGAGTAATGGAGCTTCTACGGCCGTGCGCATTGGCGCGTGGTATGTGCATTTACGGTAGAGTTTGTGTGCGTCTGGTGGGCGACTCGATCGTTACATAGTTAATCCGAATAGTATGTTTTATAGGTAATGGTCCCCTTAATAATAACTGTAAGTTTGTTTAGTATAACTGGTTCATGAACAAAGGAATTCCTCTTTGCATGATACGAAGGGTCAGATAGGGTCTGAACGATGGTGTTTGGTACCTAACCGAAGAGTATTTTATTAGAAACAATCCGGTGCTGGTTAGGTAGAGATTAATTGCTCCTGCGTATAGTTATGTCTATAAATAGTTTCTGGACATTTACTGTATTTTGCGGTTCATTGTCCATGTGGTAGGAATCCTGAGATTCCCTCCCACCTGAGCAGTCTGGAATAGTCACAGCCCACCTGTTCAAACAAACCTATGACCTTTTGTTGTAATGTGAAGACAGATTCCTGTGTCCAATGAACAATGAGATATAGGTCCCTTTGTAGTGTACTGTATGCAGTGTATATAAGGAACAGCCAGTTTGGGCCAGCTTAGTCTACTCTCCACAAAAGGTTTTCATCACTGACTAACTATGGAGCTGGTGACCAGGACTGCGCAGCGATCATTCCCCAGTGTGTAAGTTTTTCTCTGTAACCAACTTGTTCTCTGTTTGTATTTGCCATACTCTCTCTCTCTGTTATTGTTAAACTGTTGTATATTGTATATGTGTAGTTATCATGTTTAGGTATTGATGTTAGTCTGTAGTGTATAAGATGTTAACTGTATTTTTCCCTTTTTACATAACTAAATCTCGTTAGTAAAGGTTTTGGAACCTCAGCAGGGTGTCTGTGTTTCTCTAGCTAGTACAAAGGATTTCAATGTATCTCAATCACTCAAACAGCTTGCTTAAATATCCAGGTTAACCAGTGGTAAATCATTGCAGTATCTCAATATTAAGACTTACAGTATAATCAGGCTCTGTGTTTAAAGTTTATAAAAGTACTGTCTGTGTGTACGCTCGCTGTGTGTATTCCATACACCCAGCGTAGCGTGTGTACGTAATTTGCGTACCACGTGCGAGGCCTTCATACGCAAATAGCGTACGGAGGGCGTAGCACGTGCACGTGGTTTAGCGGCCATTACGGCTACACGGTATTAGTATATAGCTAATGTTAAAAGGTAGATAACTGACTCTATCAGTCACATCTTGCTCCGCTAACCAGATGACACTACCTATACTAACTGCAGGTTGTGGTACCTATACTAACCTACACTAACGGCAGGTGTGGTACCTATACTAAGTTAACTGCAGGTTGTGGTACCTAAATAACTGCAGGTTGTGGTTACCTATACTAACTGCAGGTTGTGGTACCTCTACTAACTGCAGGTTGTGGTTACCTATACAAACTGCCGGTTGTGGTTACCATATACTAACTGTAGGTTGTGGTTACCATATACTAACTGCAAGTTGTGGTACCTATACTAACTGCAGGTGTGGTACCTATATTCAGGTTGTGGTACCTATACTATTTGCAGGTTTTGGTTACCTAACCTATACTAACTGCAGGTTGTGGTATCTATACTAACTGCAGCTGAGGTACTTATACTATCTGCGGGTTGTGGTTACCTATACTAATGGCAGGTGTGGTACCTATACTAACTGCAGGTGTAATATCCAGTGGTACAAGTATGTGGGTACGCTCGGGTACGGAGTACCCTTAAGAATATGGCAGCGGGTACTCCGTACCACCTGCCACACACTTTGCACCCGTGACCGCCATTACCACAATAATAATGCACCACAAAGTAACAAGATCATGGTGCTTGGCAGCATGACAGCACCTCCCAGTTTGTCAGGGTTACTGGGAGCGCAACGTGACATCATGAGATCACATCACACTTCCTCCTCTGGCGGCTGTGGCTGGCGTGAAGAGAGAGGAGCCTGATTGCACTTTCCCGCAGCATCCCTTGCTGGGAGCATTAATTTCTAATAGAAATGTGGACACTACTATATATGTCTATTATTATGGGGGTATTACTACATATTTCTATTGTAATGTGGACACTACTATATATTTCTATTTTACCAGGGGCACTACTACACTATATATTCCTGTTATAATGGAGGCATTAGTATATATTGTAATTACATTGGGGGCATTACTATATATATTTATTATACTGGGGGCATTACTATATATTTCTATTATACTGGGGGTATCACTATATATTTCTATAATACTGGAGGTAGTACTATATATTTCTAGCCTTGCCTCCAGAGTGCAAAGAAAAGGTTCTTTGTAGTGTCGCTATGCCACTAGTGTCATGTAGCGACTCCCACTTGTGGTATGTGGCCACGCCACTCACAACACATGACCCAGCCCATTTTCGACACTCAGTACCACTAAGAAAATATTTCTACTTGCACCACTGGTGATGCCTATACTAACTGCAGGCGTCGTACCTATACTAACTGCAGGTTGTGGTACCTATGCTAACTGCAGGTTTTGGTTACCTTACGTATACTAACTGATATAGCGCTA
The DNA here is from genome assembly GCF_028390025.1 of Pseudophryne corroboree. Lineage (NCBI taxonomy): Eukaryota > Metazoa > Chordata > Amphibia > Anura > Myobatrachidae > Pseudophryne > Pseudophryne corroboree. The sequence goes on from NC_086444.1 coordinate 1,157,373,763, forward strand.
GGGACCCCAAATATACAGAGACGCCTTGATGCGGCTTTGGGGCTTATTCATACATGTGCGCAAATATATGTAACCAAGCTCTCTGAATTCTAATATTGTGTGGGATTTACATCTGGTTACTGTTATCATTCAGGGTGCTGGGGGAAACAAAATGCCTTTTTTTTTCATGGTACATATACTAACTGCAGGTTTCTTAAGCCTTATGAAAAAATATTCTCTAAAGTAAAGAAAAACACAAGAAAAGAAAAAGCAATGACTATTTGTTAGCTGGTCATAGCTAAGACAATATAGTTGTACGAAGTAATAATACAATACTGCAGAACTATGGGGGTCATTCCGAGTTGATCGCTAGCTGCCGTTGTTCGCTGCGTAGCGATCAGTGTAAAAAACGGCTAATCTGCTCATGCATATGCTCCGCAATGCGCACGCGCGTCGTACGGGTATAAAGTCCACTGTGGTTTTGCACTGGTTCTAGCGACGATTCCAATCGCACAGTCGGCCGCAAGGAGATTGACATGAAGTGGGCGTTTCTGGGTGTCATCTGACCGTTTTCAGGGAGTGCTTAGAAAAATGCAGGCGTGGCAGAAAAAACGTAGGCGTGGCTGGGCGTTCGCTGGGCGGGTGTGTGACGTCAAAAGCCGTCCCTCTGTCGTTAGAATCAATGCACACGAAGAGTAACTACAGGGCTACTCTTGTTTTGCACAAAATGATTTTGCAGGCGCTCTGCTGCACAAGCGAAAATACACTCCCCAGTGGGCGGCGACAATGCGTTTGCACGGCTGCTAAAAACTGCTAGCGAGCGACCAACTCGGAATGACCCCCTATGTCCATACATTTACTCTTTACATAGTTGCCAGGAAATGGAAAACCATCCACAGCTCAGAGACCTAGATTGGTTTTGCACTTAAGATTTCTCCCTCTGCTAGAAGCAAGTCAAGTCCATACAAATAATTACAAGACAAAGCTGCCTATGTAACTTTAGCCTAAGTATCAAGTAGACCAGCAGTGCCTGAATAAGCGTGATCACTGCAATGGCATGCTCTTATATAAAAGTATCCCATGCTTTCATCTCTGGACCTTTCACATTTGCATTGGGTTTTCTTCATACGTTCACTTATATTACACTCACGAGACCTGTGTTTGTGCTGCCGGGGCGGGTAGCTGCAGTCATGCAATACAAACTTTCCCTACCAAGTCTGCTGTATGTAAGCCTAACCCCACTGAACATGTGTTTCTAATCTGCATTGTTCGGTGTAGACCTCCATGTTTACCTGACTGTAATATGAATGTGTACACAGGACTGCCAGATGCAGGCGGATTGAATAAAGTCCTGCAATGACTTTTTTAGCTTTGCAGTTATAAAAAAGCAAAACAATCGCATAACATTAACAGCAATGATCTTATAATCACAGTAAAGATTAGACATCATTTTTATTTTCGCTGCCATAGTTCTTAAACATACATACTCTATATTACAACATGCAGTTTTCACCTGGTATACAGCGGTTTGCTCCCATTTATCCCAAACCAGCGGGGCTGCGGCAGCACAGAGGGGCAGATTTATTAAGCCTGGTGAAGTGATAAAGTGGAAGGTGATAACGCACCAGCCAATCAACTCCTGTCATTTTTCAAACCCAGCCTGTAACATAGAAGTTAAGAGCTGATTGGCTGGTGCGTTATCACCTTCCACGTTATCACTTCCCCAGGCTTAATAAATCTGCCCCTCAGGTAGCAACCCATGGCGCTGATTTATCTGTGTGCCAGGTCTTGCCAGTGATAGCAATTGTAAAGCGCAATGCCATTTTCTGCGCTATATAAGAAACTGGTAATAAATAAATAATTATCCTTTATGTATATGGCGCCACAAGTGGTCCACAGCACCTTACAAAGTACAAAAACAGAAACAGTATGGACAAAACAAGACATAAAAGTGACCTACAGTACTGCAGGACATGAACAAGATGTCTTATGCCCAGATTTATCAAGCTTTGGAGAGTAATAAATAGCACGAGATAAAGTACCAGCCAATCAGCTCCCAACTGTCATATTTCAAACACAGCCTGTAACATGATTAATTGATAAATGGGCCCCTTTATACTTAGATAAGCTGCAGGGTGGCAGAACCCAAGGGTTAGATGCTGCTGTAGGGGGTGGGGAGGAGATGATGGTAAATGTGAGGGAAGGAAAGGTATCTGAGGGAAGAGGGTCCTGCTGGTGAGAGTATAGAGGAGACGGACATGAATAATTTCTTATTTGAAGTATCCTTAATGTTGGTGCCTCCTCTTGGTAGATTTTCCTCCTCTTGGAAGTAATCTTATTTTTCCATAAATGTATTTATTAATAGTTTCTTATATAGCGCAGCATTGTCAAAGTCGAAAAATATTGCAGTACACACATCAAGTACAAACTACACACAGATGGCCTCCGTGCGCGTACTTATTCTGCCGTGCGTGCACATATTCGCATTTGCGTATGGTCGCTCCCGCGGTCTTGCGTATTAGAGCGTGGTATGAGTATTTACGGTAGTGTTTGTAGTCGCATGGAAAAGCCATAAAAACACATTACATATTTAATCCAAATAGTGCACAATGTACACATAGTCTCCCTGCATCACACCAGCAAGTTACAACAGTTTAAATGGTATCAGAACAAAGGGATTCACCTTTACAGGATAGGAGGGGACAGAACAAGATTATAAGGTGGTGTTTGGTATCCAGCTGTATGGTAATTTAAGGGCAATATTCCGGTGTTGGTTTGCAGAAGATCGCACGCTCCTGCGTATAGTTATGCGCAGGAGCAGAATATAAATATTAACTGTGTTTACTGTACATTTGGTATGTGGCGGGAACCCAGAGGAGACCACCTGCAAGGGCACCTGGAACAGACATCGCCCACCTATTCAAACCAATCTATGACCTCTCCTGTACTGTAAATGACCATCCCTGTGTCCAATGGACAAAGAGATTACAGTATCCATTGTGTTAGGTTTTGGAATATTGTATAAAAAAGCCAGCTGCATGCCCGGCCAGTGCACAGACTCTGAAGGTCATCTACCTTGATGACTGAGGACCAGACTGGGAAGCGCAGGCGAAAGCAAACACGTATGTACCATTGATTGTAGCCATTCTTCTATTGTCTTGTATTGTATTGTTTATATTGTAACCCCCTGCAAGTAAAGAACCGTTGGTGGGTTAGACCCCAACCTAGTTTTGAATTACAATTGGTTTCGTGTCCCATTTCCTTGCTAAGGTTTAAAGTGTATTTACAGCCACTCAGGCTGCTGCATTGTGCTAACAGTGTGTAGGCTTGTGTACGCAAACTGTGTAGTCACTACACCCTTTCGGCGTACGTACACAGAGTGCGGACACTGGGGGTCATTCCGAGTTGTTCGCTCGTTATTTTTTTGTCGCAACGGAGCGAATAGTCACTAATGCGCATGCGCAATGTCCGCAGTGCGACTGCGCCAAGTAAATTTGCTATGCAGTTAGGAATTTTACTCACGGCATTACGAGGTTTTTTCTTCGTTCCGGTGATCGTAATGTGATTGACAGGAAGTGGGTGTTTCTGGGCGGAAACAGGCCGTTTTATGGGAGTGTGTGAAAAAACGCTACCGTTTCTGGGAACAACGCGCGAGTGGCTGGAGAAACGGAGGAGTGTCTGGGCGAACGCTGGGTGTGTTTGTGACGTCAAACCAGGAACGACAAGCACTGAACTGATCGCAGATGCCGAGTAAGTCTGGAGCTACTCAGAAACTGCTAAGAAGTGTCTATTCGCAATTCTGCTAATCTTTCGTTCGCAATTTTAATATGCTAAGATTCACTCCCAGTAGGCGGCGGCTTAGCGTGTGCAAAGCTGCTAAAAGCAGCTTGCGAGCGAACAACTCGGAATGACCCCCACTGTACGATCTTGTGTACGTAAGGTTTGTGAACAGTATAAGGGTGAAAGGTTAATTACAGCGGCCGCAGCGGCTCAATATTAAAGTGTATCAAGTGTGTTTAAAGTATAAGCTTTTTAGTCCTGTAAGTAAATCGACGTTTACAATTGAGGGCTCGATCCAGTTTTCACATGCTCACGGCCTAACAGGTCATAGCAGACTTAATCTATCAGCAAAGGGCGGAAAATTATCCTACGTAACCTTTTCCTGGTCAGTGGATGTGCTGAAAACTCTATTTGTGTGCTGTTAGATTGCGTCTGCTCTGTCTGGTCTGCAGAGGTGCTGATAGAACCCGTAAAACAGGAAAAAAGCTATTTAAAAATCTGTGAATTTTTTTTGGCGCCAAAAGCGTACACAAAGGGCACCGATACTTTGTATACCCTCTCACATTGTTGCCGCAAGATTTAGATTGCTAGATTTGTTTAGATCTGTGTGAAATCGGATACATTTGTTGCTATATAGTTACATTTGAAATAAAAGTATTTAAGGAAGTAAAAATAAAGCACAACACGCAGGTCTGGCCCTGTCGTTAAATATTACACAGAACAAGCGGTTGTGCTTGTGAGCGAGTATAGTTAGCATTGCTCACATTTATAGAGTTGTGTGATTTGTTTTATTGCGTACGCACATTGGTACACGTGGTACGGAATGTGAGGACAGCATACAAAAACGTGCACGTGGCGCAAGGCCACACTCGTGGCATAGGGGTACGCATGGGTGCGTAATTACGCAAGCTTGCATAGGGTTGTGTGCGCATAATAAAACCACACGATAGTTGTTCAGTTAAAAGGTGGGACAGTAGCCATACTACAATAGCACATAACTATCTGGTTTCAAAAGCAGATTAGTAGAAAACTTTTGTTTAAACTGTAGTGCCTCTGGGGGTAAAGCTGACGACCAGAACGAGTGAAAATTTTCTGTACAGAATAACAAAGCGTATTTGAGTGAGTGAAAGCGGGAGTGGGTTGAACCCCGGAATTCGGGATCCCGTCGTTTGGTACACCAAGTGAGTGGAGGCTTGGTGGCGTGAGGCGGCTGACTCGCGTTAGTATAGGATTTGGAATACGTAAGTCATGAGGAGACTTACACAGGAGCATGGTAGGGAATTTGTGACCCATATAGTTTTGTTGATACGCTCCGGCTGATGTTTCGCAGCTTGTGATTCGATTCCAGTGGTCGTAGGGCAGATAGGTAACAAGTACCTATACGCTGTGCGATTGGACCGCATGTTTGTGGGTGCGATACATAGCGCAACTTGATACCCTTTTTACGAGCTTTTGCGTAAAATCGCGGTATCATTAGCGCTGTATAGAGCATATGCAAGCGTGATTTGTGTACAAGTGCATAAAGGGAGTTTTTGCTGGTCTCTCTCGGGAAAATCTCCAATGACAGATATTTACTGGAAAGGGTGAGTTATTCCTAAAAACTTCCAGTAAATATAGGTCAGTTAGGGGCCCTAAGTTGGGTACATCGCCTTCGCTATCGACAGTGTATGGTAGTACCGGCCAACATGGGCGAGAGTGGGTGAAAGCGCTCAGAGAACTTTCACCGTCGGCTTATATTGAGTATTTTGGTGTTTGTGGGAAAAGGCCCACAATTATGGGAGCCAGTTGCTCAACTAAGGGACATATGGTAGCCAGGGTTCAGGTTGAATAGCCGCGGCCCAAGGGGTCAGCGAGGTTTATTATGTGTGGAAAATATGGTCCACATGCTGAAGTTTATTGTGACAAATGGGTACGTATGACTGACAACAATAGGGTATCATTCCCTAGGGTGGGCAGCTTTGAGCCAGAGGTACTGCAGAATGTAGGCAGTAAAATATGTCTGCTTAAATCCAGAAAACAAAGGATTAGACATAACGATTGTTTAAAACTATGGCAACAAGAGGGGGAGATGCAAAGGGAACAAACTCGCAAAGCAAGTTCCAAACCTAGCAGGAATAAAGACACAAACACACCATTATCGACACAGGTCGAGAGGGAAGAGATGGCTACAGTCAATGGTATATCTATGAATGATAGTAGAATGCAAGACAAATGTATTAACCCTAATTTTTACAAGATGTATCCTGTTTTGAAGTCTTTTCAAGGTTATAGGTCACAGGAAGATGAAGGACCCAGCCAAATCGCAGCTCTCATTAAGGCAGTCACCTTGCAGGAAACTCAGGTGGGGCCTGTCCACCCAGTTAGAACAGTAACAGTATTCCCCACTGAAAGAACTGGTGAGGTCACAGCTACCGGTAAGTGTGAGACGGGTCATTGCATAGAGACAACAACAGCTTACAGCAAACAAATTAAGAACGGAATGGTAGGATTACATCCTGTCTTGGAAATAGTAACTCCCAATGGGGGAACCGATAGTCAGGGAGTAATCCTCACCAGGAATAATGCAATGTATTGCCCGTGGTCCAGAGCTGAGCTGCTGTCAATTATTTCAGAATTCCCTGATCCCCGGAAGCATTTAGCCAGATGTCAGAAGTTTATCAGAGATCTGGGTAATGCTCATGAACCAGCTAACAAAGATTGGCGGATATTTTTGAAAGCGTGCCTACTCCCTAATATTGACACCCAAAAATGTATCACTGATTGTAGATTAGACTCGGATAGTCCTATGACTGATGGAAACAATCAGGAGAATGTGGAACGAATTAACAGGCAACTAGAGTTGTATTTCCCCACTACTGTTAAGTGGAGAAGAATTTTCTCCATAAAACAGAGGGAAAATGAAATGGCATCTGAATATTTCCATCGGGCCCTGCAAATAATGGATAGATACATTGGGATATCAGATACAGGTAACGATGCGAATTACAGGGAGGTGGCTGTCTCTGTGCTAATGGACGGACTCAATAAGACAGTAAGGGACAGGGTACAAACATCTTTGCCTAATTGGAGAGGGGCCACAGTAGCTTGTTTTAGAGAGTGCGCAATGGAACACCACAAGAATATTGTTAGGCGCAGAGAACAACAGGAGGAGAGGCTGAGGACTGAAAATATACAGGCTCTTGCAGCAAAGCCTCATCAGCTTAAACCCCAAAATCCTGGTGGTAAGAAAAGACCGATAATATGTTACATTTGTAGAAATAAAGGGCATTTTGCCAGAGACTGTAGGAGTAGTAGGACACATAGTCAATATAGACCCCTAGACAGAGAAAACAAGCCACATTATTAAACACATAGACGGGATCAAGGGACATATAGTAAGGAATCACGAGCCATATAGAAAACACAGATTCGGTTAATGGGAAGAACGGAATAAATGCAACTTTACCCTTTTGACAAAACTTGCTGGGGTTAAGATGAGGCCTCTAAACTTTTGCTTCTTTCTCTACCAGAAATGGCCCCTGATTAACTTAACAGGAGTTTTGTTAGATATGGTATACATATAGAGTGCTCCCGCCCAGGAAGCACAAAGTATGTTGGATACCCACGAAGACTAATATTGCAATTCACTGTTCTAGATGCATGTCCATCACAGGTAGAGGAAATTATCTCACAGGTACCGGGTTCCCTACGAATTTATGATGGACAGGACACTGGATTGATGGCTGGGATAGTCCCAGTAGAGATATCACACATAGAATTTTTTTTAAGGGTATAGACAGTAGAGAATCACTTCCCCATAGTGCCCAATCCAGTTGTCAAATTTTATAAAATCCTCTTTGCCTCTACAAACTTATCTGTTACTAACCTCTATGTGATTTTTCTTCAAAGTTTCCTCCTCATCTCTTACGTTCACCGACAGGAGGGTACAATACATGGACCAGATTACAGTTCAAACGCCACATGCCTACTCGGTCCTTCAGAGTTCAGCCCAAATCCAGTATATCTCACCAGCACAAGGACACCAGTATTTATGCAGTGTGCCTGGTCATGCACAAAGGGTGGAGAATGAGAATACTGGTGAAGGGAGACTGTGTACAGACACCGATATGCATGATGGTGTGACAGCCTGTTGGTGAATGCCAAACCTGACATTTTCAAACCTGACATTTTCTTTATGTATTTACTATTTTTTCCCCTCTCTCCTCTCATCCAGAGACGGTTTACTTCACACAACTGATAACACACAACAGTTAAGCACATTAAAAATTTGTGTTCCCTACAGGAAAATGCAGTCTGGAGGGCAAAGGGGTATGGCCAGGAGTCCTCAGGACTTTGGCACGGTAAGCCAGTAGCCCCCAGAGCATATCTTCCAAGTCTAGCTGAGGTGGCACACGGTCTGACTCAGCTAGGCAAAGAGGGTTTGTGCAAGCTGGTAAGAGCCTACTGGTGTGCACCAGGATTCTCTTCTCATGCAGGTAAGAGAGACATGTTTTACTTGCTTGAGGAAGAATATTGGTAAGACAATACCAACAGAGCCATCCCATATCCCTCCGACAGATGGACCTTTTGAGGTAATACAAATCGACTCCATACAGTTACCACCCTGTAGGAATTTGAAATATGTGTTAGTTTGTATTGATGTATTCTCCAACTGGGTAGAAGCGTTCCCTGCTGCCACAAATACTGCTACGTTCACTGCAAAGAAAATTGTGCAGGAATTTCTGTGTAGATATGGTATCCCTAGAATGATTGAAAGTGATAGGGGTACCCATTTTACAGGTGAAGTCTTTCAGGTCATGTGCAAACTGATGGGAATTAATAGCAAGCTGCATACTCCGTACCGGCCACAGGCGAGTGCAAAGGTAGAGAGAGTGAACAGCACTATTAAGAACAAGCTGAGCAAATTAATAGCTGAAACTGGATTGTTGTGGCCAGAAGCTTTGCCACTAGTGTTGTACAGCATCAGAATCACTCCCAGGTCTCCACTTAACTTATCACCCTTTGAAATTCTTTTTGGTCGACAACCTCATGTAATGATAGACCCCCAGGATGATTTGAGATGTAATAATGAAGTGACTGTGAAATATTTGGTTGGGATGAGCCAGCAGCTGAGAAATCAACAAAGAAATCTAAAGCTGGTGATTCCTGACCTACCAAACAGTAATTGTCATGACATTGAGCCTGGGGATTATGTGATTATTCAAAATTTCTTACGCTCAGGTTGCCTCATAGACAGGTGGGAAGGACCATACCAAGTCTTGTTAACACGACAGCACGACGTGTAAGCACGACAGCACTACAGGTCGCCGAAAGAGAGACTTGGGTCCACTCGTCCCACTGCAAGAAGGTCGCTGACCCGGAAAAGACTTGTGACAAAGAGCAGATTGTAGAGAACCTCGTATCACTGGAGGGTTTGTTCCGGGACAGTTGAGAGGCAGGACTGTTGAAAGACACCTGAGCACGGAGAGCAACAAGATCTAGGACGGTTGTCGCACCATTTTCTTTTTTCACCCCTGCATTTTCCTTTCTTTTCTCCGTCTTATTTTCCTTCTTTCCCCGAACGAAATGAATCTATCACAAGAGACAGTGTTTTGGGTTCTACTAGTAATTCTGTTTTTGATCAGGACAATTTGTTTTGGTGAGGGTCCCAGAGAGGTTGAGCAGGGATCTGGAATGGGTTCTGATGGTGACTGAGTACGAATTTGTAGGATCTCAGGAGCAGCACATCACTCGAGTAAAGGCTGGTATCAGTAAGCGCTCTGGTAGTCATGGAGCTCGGAGGCACTGTGAAGGGTTATTGTCTGATGAACATTGTATTTGTAGGAACTGTGAGAATATAGTCGAGGATGGGTGCATCCAGAGATGTCAGTCCAACCTTAATATCGACATGGACCACCATCCGTTGAGTGATTACCACTCACTAGTGGGTAAGGTCTTAAACCAGACAGAATGCTGGGTGTGCTCACAGGTACCTCAAGGTCAGAGTAAGTCAGGATTAGTACCATACCCTCTAGCAATAGATGAGGTACTCGAATTACGGGGTGGGAGACCGGTGGACAAGAAATTCAATATCTCTAGGCCCCCTAGTTTGAAGCTCCACCAATATCATGTAGACAGGTCCTTATTGTGTTTTAATATTTCCAATTACCGAAAACCAGGAAATTGGGAAGTGACGTGGAATAACCAGACAATGACCTTTTCACACAGAGCTGATAGGATACCCATAGACTCTGAACTTGTACGCCAAATAGCCAACAGTGGGAGGTAGTTTCGGTATAGGTATACCCGTGGAAGCAAGACCATGTGGGTCGGAAAAGTGTCGTCAGGGTATTGTGCCCATATCATCCAGCCCGATACTTGTACTGAGCAGATGGGAGAACTAGGGATTGGTTTCTTTACTTGGAAAGTTTGCAATATGGTGATGTTACATTTTGTCCCCTATGTTCTCCCAGATGATGCCTATTTCATATGTGGGAGGAAAGCGTACAAGTGGCTTGCCCCGAGCTCAGAGGGATTGTTTTATATTGGGAGAGTACTACCAGAGGTCATGACCATAACCCATGATAAAATGAAAGACGTTCACCGCAGTGCTCAGGCTCCTTATACTCATACTCACTATGAACACATCATCAAGAGACACCTCATAGATAGAGCAGAGCAAGCAGCCTCTGATTTGATCCAAGAATCCACCAGGATTCAGTTCCTTCTCGCATTAGACATCACCCGTACTGCCAGAGGAACTATAAAGTATAAGTATATCCATGCGCTAGCGAACTTGATAGATAATATCACTGAGATGTTGTTAAGATTCCAGCACTCTGGTCTGAGGAGATCTTATTGCAAGGACCGGAGCACTGGAACGTAATGCTGGGGAAGGGTGCGGGAATGGAAAATAGCCCCTGGCGCCCTAACTCCGTTGTCTCGCCCGTGCTGTCAGAAATCCCCTGCGAGACTATGGTTGCTTGAGCCCATGGCAGCCGCGTTTGAAGGGCGGATTATGTCTGCCGAACTCCGATGCCCCCTCAGGTCTTAATGGGAGACAAAGGGAAATCCGAGACAGGGTGATAACAAGGGGCCCTCTGACTAAACAACCAGGCCAGGGGCTACAAGCTAACTGGAAACTAGAATATGTGCGGAAAAGCCGCCAGGGAAAAGGACAACCAAAATATCCACTTGTCCACTCTCCTACCCGGCACCGCCGAGTTCCGGAGAGGACTTGTGGAAGCGGAACCCTCCGCAAATGCTCCGAAACAGAATATAAAGATAAAGCGGCTGAGCTGCAACACACGGCAGAGCCGCAACTCACGAACACCACTCGATATTCTCTGGTGATCGATGAGGACTACAGGGGACCAAACGACTTCTTGAGATGAGATGACAACTCCAAGATACAGGACTTCTGAGGACAGGAATGACCGGACACAGCAGGACTGGAACAGACGTTCAGCAAACCAAAACAGCATGCAGGAAGCTATTACCGGCGTCTGTGTGAAGCACTGAGAAGCATTTAACAAAGAGTCCTCCAATCAGATGCCCCCAGTCTAATTGCCCCAAATGCTGTGCAGCTGCCCTGCTGCACGCCCAGAAGACCAGCGTGTATGTTGAAATCTGACCCTGCAACGGGGAACGCGGTCCGTCCATGGCGTCCCCGTTGCCAGGGTCCAGGCGGCTCAGCCGCTCGGCGTCCCTGTGTTGCTAGGGAGCCGGCGGCTACGTACGCACGGCGTCCATAGTTGCTAGGCGCCGAGCCGCGAGGACATCGCGGACCCCGGCGCCTAACAGTACCCCCCCCTTGAGGAGGGGTCAAGGAACCCCTAAAGCCAGGTTTCTGAGGAAATTCTCGAAAAAATGTCCTCTTGAGCCTAGGGGCATGAATATCCTTATCCAGGACCCAAGACCTTTCCTCCGGACCATAGCCTTTCCAGTGCACTAAAAAATAAAGCCGACCTCGGGACAATTTAGAGTCAAGAACTTTCTCTACCAAGAATTCCTGTTGTCCCTGTACATCCACTGGAGATCTACCCTGAGAGATCCTCTCATTGCAGTGCTTTGCTGCATAAGGTTTAGAGTGTAACAATATCATTGCATTGCATTACGAATAAGGTTTAAAGTTTAACAAGAGTGTGTGCGCACGCTGTGTGTACTTTGTACCCCCAGCGCTGCGTTTGTACGCTAAGTCCGTACGCGGTACGGGACTCTGTACGCAAATAGCGTACAAAGTACGTAGCGTGGGTATCAAGTGAAGCGGCCGCAGCGGCTCCATTATAAAAGAGTGTTTAAAGGTATAGCTTTATGGTTTAAGATAATATCGACATTATCAGTACGTACGCAGAGTGCGGACACTGTACGATCTTGTGTACTTAAGGTTTGTGAAAAGTATAAGGGTGAAAGGTTAATTACAGTGGCCGCAGCGGCTCAATATTAAAGTGTATCAAGTGTGTTTAAAGTATAAGCTTTTTAGTCCTGTAAGTAAACCGACGTTTACACCATATTCCGGTGCGCTTTACAATTAGGACAGTAATAGAACAAAACTGGGTAAAAACAGAGGTAGGAAGGCCCTGCTCGCAAGCTTACAGTCTATAGGGAAATAGGCATTGATACACAAGGATAGATGCTACCTATTGCATAATGGTCCACCAGATTGCTAGGTTCTTAATGGGTATGATATGATGATCACCCCGCAATGTTGGCCAAGTGTCAGGAGGGTGTGAGAGTAAAGAAAGACAAGATATGTGATGTTATTATGTGTACTGTACAGAGAGGATGTAATTGGATAGGGAAGCACTAAAGGTTATGTGGGTGGGTCTGGAATTTGATAGGCTTGTCTGAATAGGTGAGTTTTCAGGGAACGTTTAAAGGTTTGGAGTCTAGAGGCGAGTCTTATTGTGCGTGGGAGGGCATTCCACAGAGTGAGTGAAGCCCGGATAAAGTCCTGTAATTTTGAGTGTGAACAAGTGATGCGTGTGGATGAGAGACGCAGATCTTGTGCAGAGCGGAGAGGCCGGGTAGGGAGATATTTTGAGATGAGTGAAGAGATGTATGATGATGCAGTTTGGTTAATGGCCTTGTATGTAAGTAAAAGTATTTTAGATTTAATACGGTAGAATACCGGTAACCAATGGAGGGACTGACAGAGCGGATCTGCAGACGTTGAACGTCTAGCGAGAAAGATTAGCCTCGCAACTGCATTCAAAATGGATTGTAGTGGTGAGAGTCTATGTTTGGGAAGACCGGTCAGGAGACTATTACAATAATCAACGCGGGAGATAATGAGAGCATGGATTAGAGTTTTAGCAGTGTCTTGTGTAAGATATGGTCGTATTCTGGATATGTTTCTTAGATGTATGTAACATGATCTTAAGATAGATTGAATGTGGGGAGCAAAGGACAGTTCGGAGTCAAGAATGACACATAGGCAACGAGCTTGTGGGGTAGGGATGATTGCTGAGTTCTCAACAGTGATAGAGATATCAGGTTGGTAACTACTATTGGCCGGTGGAAATATAATTAATTCTGTTTTGGAAATATTAAGTTTGCATCTATGCACCAAAAAAGGCCACCCAATGTGTAGATTAAACAATGGATTAAAAATCCTTACAATAAAATTTTCAGTCAATTGCTTATCTCCCTGGAATCCACAGTCATCCAACCTCACGCAAATTTGAGTGCAAGCTCCTGGTACAGTAGGTACTGGCAAATCTCCAGTGACTCAATTATGGATCAGTAACCACCCATCACTTGTGTCAGCTTCATCGGAGATGTGTCTTTGCTCTCCATCGGAGGTACTTAAATAATGCATTAGTAATAAGCTGACTTTATATATAATTGTATTTTTATCTATTTTTAAAATGTCCTGGGCTCTCACTTCCACTGAATATACATGAGCTGGCTGGCCAGGTCACGTATGAGCATAGGCTTGTAGACAGGTAATTTAAACCTTACTGCTTCCAGGGGGATGTAGTCAATATCCCGGCACACAGCATACCGACAGTCAGAATCTTGGCAGCAGAATGACAATGCTCAAAATCACGATTTTAAGTGTTTGGGTTAGGAATAGGGTCGGATTAGGGTTAGGCACTAGGGAAAGGATGTGGTTAGGTTGTGGAAGAGGAGGTTTAGGGCTTGGCTGCGGGAGGTAAGAATCAGGGTTAGGGTTAGGCTGCTGGAGGGTTAGGGTTAAGTTGGGGAAGAAGAGTTTAGGGTTTAGGTTGCAGGAGGAGTGGCTTAGGGTTAGGCTGTCGAAGGGATGGGTTAGGCTGTGGGAGGGGTTGTGGTTAGGCTGCGGAGAGAGAGGGTTAGGGTTAGGCTGCAGAAGGGGAGGGTTAGGTTGTGGGAGGGGTGAGTTAGGGTTAGGCTGCAGGAGGGGAGGTTAGGCTTCAGGAGAGGAGGGTTAGGCTGCAGGAGGGGAGGTTAGGGTTAGGCTGCAGGCGGGATGGGTTAGGGTTAGGCTGCGGGAGGGGATGTTATAGTTAGGCTGCAACGCTCCATTTCCAGGGAGGAGACGGAGCGTTGCAGGGGCAGGACGACCCGAGCGGTGGACGGTGCATTGCGAAAGGGGGCGTGATGGGGGTGTGGTCGCAGCAGCTGCGTGACAGCACATGCAGCCGCCGCAACAGGTAAGATGGCGCCTGGACTCCTGCGGCCGCAGGTAAGCTGCGCCGGCAGGAGTCATCCTTAGTCTCCGCGGACAAGCAGAAATTGCGACGCGATCGCAATTTCTGCTTGTTGAAGGGGGAGAGGCGCCAGTCAGCATGTTGGGCGGCCTTGCCCAGCGATGGGCAGCCCCCAGCATGCAAGGAAAAGGATAGCAAATTCTGCTGATTAGCAGCATTTGCTAACCTTACTGAATTAGCCCCTAAACCAGCTATAATATGCGTCATCTGTAGTGCAGTGAGGAGGACATTTACTAAGCAGTGATAAGAGCGGAGAAGTGAGCCAGTGGAGAAGTGCCCATGTCAACCAATCAACACTGAAATAACAGCTATAATTTGCATACTATAAAATTATACAGAGCTGCTGACTGGTTGATGGGGCAATTTCTCCACTGGCTCACTTCTCCGCTCTTATCACTGCTTAGTAAATGTCCCCCTGAATGTCATAATTCCAAAAGCAATAGGGCCATCCTGCCTGAGCTGAATGTTTTTATTTCAGATTTAAGATCTCTGTGAGCTGCTGGCATGCCCCCTCTCCCTCTGTCTCCAGTGAATTCATCACTGCTCTGCTAAGCAGATTAGTGAGTGACAGGAGCCTCCCAACTACCCCCACCGCGGGACACTGCAGCCCGCAAGTGGGACACCGGGCCAGTCTAAAAAAAACAGGACTGTCCTGCGAAAATCGGGATAGTTGGGAGGTATGGTATAAGTACACATTGGTCTCCTTATGCACTGGATAGCGTATGTTGGGGGTAATTCCAAGTTGATCGCAGCAGGATTTTTGATAGCAATTGGGCAAAACCATGTGCACTGCAGGGGAGGCAGATATAACATGTGTAGAGAGAGTAAGATTTGGGTGGATTATTTTGTTTCTATGCAGGGTAAATACTGGCTTCTTTATTTTTACACTGCAAATTAGATTGCAGATTGAACACACCCCACCCAAATCTAACTCTCTCTGCACATGTTATATCTGCCTCCCCTGCAGTGCACATGGTTTTGCCCAATTGCTAACAAAAATCCTGCTGTGATCAACTTGGAATTACCCCCGTTATACAGTATTAATAATTACCCTATACATGGTCTATAGTAGTGCACTACTAACAGTACATGTTTTCCAGATCTCCTAGTTCGTGCACAGGACTTCTTCATTACTGGTTGACACATTTAAAAAAATGCACAGGTGGTGCTAATTATTTTATTTGTGATATTGGGATGATCTTGCAAATGTGCAGCTGTAGTAAAATTACATTTCATCTATTACTATTGTTGTCACGGTAAGGGCTGGGGGGCAACCGTAACCCCCCCCCCCTTTCCAAATTTGCCTATGTGTTGCGCCATCTATAGAGCGGTCACTCTTTGAGGAAAATGTAATAGGACACGAAACTGCGGCAATTTATAAATGATTGTGCTTTCCATGTTATTTTGGCCTCCATATTGCTGGATGTAATCGCTAACCCTATCTCGCCGGCCACGGCATCTCTCTTAGTTCATGATTTCTTTCCTGTCGCATTTTTGCCAGTTTTAAAAAAAACGCGACAATTACATCCGGCGCCTTGGACCTCTAACATAGACAAATCAGAACGCCAACTTGCAACAAGGTTTTGGTGGTTTTTTATATGTTGGGATCTGCCGATTTTGCTGCTAATCCCATTCTAATGAAATCGTCGATTTGTAAATCGCCGAAAAGTTATTTTAAGCCCAACACTTTTCCGAAATCAGAGGTTATTCCCCCGTGTAAATAAAGGTGGCCATCCACTACTCAGACTTGTCTGAACTGCAGATAGCATCAGATTTCTCTTGAACTCTCCCGGGAGCGTCCCGGGAATCGGATCAGACCCTGGCTTTAATTTTCATTACATTCACTTCAGATATATCTGAGGCAATATATCATGTGCCAGATCGCATCAGATATATCTGATGCACACATGCTAGATGTGATTGATCTGATGCTGCTGCTGCCGCTGTTCCCCCTCTTGGTGGGTGGGAGTGGTCAGGGAGATGCCAGTCAAGTGACGCTTCAGATGAATCTGATCAGATACATCTGAAGTTAAAAAAACAATCCGATGTGCACCTGTTTTCTTCAGATTCAGATAAATAGTTGGGGCAGCCTCAGAGATCTGTAGTTCAGACATATCTGACTCGGGAGTGAGCATTGGATCTGAAGAGCCATCCAATGTGACACTTTTCTTCAGATATGACGGTCAGATGCATCGAAATCTGAAGAAAACTGCCCAAATCTGACTAGTGGATGGGGTAAGTGTTCCATATGAAACGATGTGTCAGTCACGTGCTGCTTATCCCTTTACAGACATGACAACCGCACAATCCTGAGATCAGTTACACTCTCCTCTATAAAAGTACGCAACACAAACAGGATTTTTCTTTCATTCACGGGAATGTCCCTGTACGTGTTGCAAAGACCAGGCATGTCTAGCCGACCACCCAATCAGGCATTTAGCAAGATGAAACTTTAGCCCAGTATTTAGAGATCAAGTATCTCGCTGCTGCCCAAACTTAACCTTGGTTATTTAACATGGTCCCAATCATTGCATTGATTAATTATATATTGCAGGGCAGACAGTGCATTTGGTGAAAGAGAAAGAAAAACAAAATATTACCTCCTTTAGTGGAAGTAATTACGCTGCTATGTGAGTAAGCTGTGCAGGAATACTGCTGGTCAGGGATGAACATGAAAATGAATGAACGTCTTGTCTCTATTGTAAACAAAAGCAAATCATTTTTCTGTAAAGGACTATGTTGATTTTCTGTCCCAACCACAGTTAAAGTAACAATTGTTTTTATGTGTACAAAACATTTAGCTGTCCTGAAGAGCTTGCACTCTACGGGAATGCTATGGACTGCAGCAATTTTTCCTTTCAATTTACAACTGCAGTAACCTGGGTTGACGCAATTAAAGATACATCCATATTAACTAGGGGGGTAATTCAGAGTTGATCTCAGCAGCAAGTTTGTTAGCAGTTGGGCAAAACCATGTGCACTGCAGGGGGGGGGGGGGGCAGAGATAACATTTACAGAGAGAGTTAGATGTGGGCGGGTTATTTTGTTTCTGTGCAGGGTAAATACTGACTGCTTTATTTTTACACTGCAATTTAGATTTCAGTTTGAATACACCCCACCCAAATCTAACTCTCTCTGCACATGTTACATCTGCCCCACCTGCAGTGCACATGGGCCCTCATTCCGAGTTGTTCGCTCGGTAAAAATCTTCGCATCGCAGCGATTTTCCGCTTAATGCGCATGCGCAATGTCCGCACTGCGACTGCGCCAAGTAAATTTGCTATGCACTTAGTAATTTTACTCACGGCTTTTTCATCGGTCTGGCGATCGTAATGTGATTGACAGGAAATGGGTGTTACTGGGCGGAAACAGGCCGTTTTATGGGCGTGTGGGAAAAAACGCTACCGTTTCCGGAAAAAACGCAGGAGTGGCCGGAGAAACGGAGGAGTGTCTGGGCGAACGCTGGGTGTGTTTGTGACGTCAAACCAGGGACGACAAGCACTGAACTGATCGCAGATGCCGAGTAAGTCTGAAGCTACTCAGAAACTGCTACGAGGTGTGTAATCGCAATATTGCGATTACTTCGTTCGCAATTTTAAGATGCTAAGATTCACTCCCAGTAGGCGGCGGCTTAGCGTGAGCAACTCTGCTAAAATCGCCTTGCGAGTGAACAACTCGGAATGACCTCCATGGTTTTGCCCAACTGCTAACAAATTTGCTGCTGCGATCAACTCAGAATTAGGCCCTAGGTTACTCCCTGATGATGTGGAGGCTGGCAGACTTGGGGAGACCCTCTCATGGGTAACAAAGCGATCTCTCGCCTATATCTTCAGATGGCGGTAGCTGTGGGGGCCAATCTCCGGAACGCTTTGTATTCTGGAAGCTGGTAAATCTGGCAACGTTGCTTCCCCCGTAGAAACCTGCTGGTGAGTTTGGAGGGATACAGTTGGGGGGTGCTAAATATTTGCGGTTAACGAGTGTTTTTTTCAGGGATTGAGCCAGAAGTATTCAATAATAAATGGGCCCTTACACTGACAAGAGCTTCTAAGAAAGAGGGAATGTAGGCAGGGCTGTAACTAGGGGTGTGCAACTGGGTGGGACCTGTGGGTGGCACCGTCGCTGACCCACGGCACCTGCATGTGGCTTCCACTGTGCCTGGACAGGCCCCCTGCAGCAACTAGTGCTACTACAGAGGTTCCCGGAGCATCCAATGAATGATCCTGGAAAGCAGTGAGCAGCCGGAGCATCTATAGTACTCCCCGGGTAGAGCTCTACATATGTGAGCCGATAGTCCTACACCCTAGGCGTGACATCATTAAGTCATCGGTTTAGGGGAAATGACTGGCACAGGGCACACTGCCGTCCTGTTATGGCAATGAATGTAGGCAACAGTAACTTACTGCCAAAAAGCAGGTAAGTTCAATTGCAAAGAACCCATAGTAATTTTACATTGTGAGATGAGACTGTAGCAGAAAGTAATCTACAGATGGGTCCACATTTATCTTGACCTTTAATAGGATTAACTGAGACTGGCCAGTCGGACTTAATCCCCTGCTGTAATAACTTAATCCCCTGCTGTATTGTTCTCTGTAGATGAAGGGTTTATGCTAATAAGTCATGTTGTGGCTAGGCCTAGAAAACTAGTCAAGATAACTGTGGACCCATCGATATGTACCAATCTAAATGATTCTCATGGCTCACAATTTATGTGCAAAAATATGCTAAAGCCTCCATACAGATTCCCCGTCTGAAATAGCATGCGACGGACTGAGCAGATGTAGCTACACCCACTTCCCCTACGTCTGCATTGTTTGCAGATCCGCCGGGAACTGAGAACATACCAACATCAACGCAACATCAGACGCACATTGACTCCTTGAGTAAGTCCTGGGCTGCGCGGATTCCTGGTAAACTTTCTAGAATGGCCTCTGGTTCTCAGCCACAATTGCAGACACACCCCTGGAACTCCCATAACACTGCCACGGACCGGCCTCTTTTTCCTTCAGTTTTTGGCCACCTTTCTGTCTCCACCCAGAAATGCCCCTCGATCGCAGTGGTCTTCTCAGAACTGTGCGATCACGAGACATTGCTGACACTTGCAACAAAACGCTCCACTGCGATAACATGGGCATAGCGTACAACTGTGGGCCAAATTCAGATCTGATCGCAGCAGCAAATTTGTTAGCTAATGGGTAAAACCATGGGGGTCATTCAGACCCACTCGCTGCTGTGCGTTTTCGCACAGCAGCGATCGGGTCTGAACTGCGCATGTGCCGGCGGGAAAGGGGGTAGGGCCTGATATGCGGGGCAGACTAGCCCTGTGCTGGGCGTCCCCCTGCATGTCTAAATTTAGCACATCTACGATCAGGTCTGAATCATCCCACATGTGCACTGCAGGGGGGGCAGATATAACATGTGCAGAGAGAGTTAGATTTGGGTGGGTTATTTTGTTTCTGTGCAGGGTAAATACTGGCTGCTTTATTTTTACACTGCAATTTAGATTTCAATTTGAAGTGAACACACCCCACCCAAATCTAACTCGCTCTGCACATGTTATATCGCCCCCCCTTGCAGTGCACATGGTTTTGCCCATTAGCTAACCAATTTGCAGCTGCGATCAGATCTGAATTAGGGCCTATGGGGGGGGGTCTTCAGTATGCCGGCTGTCGGGATCCCAGCGCACAGTATACCGGCGCCGGGATCCCGACAGCCGGGATACCGACACTTATTCTCCCTCGTGGGGTCCACGACCCCCCTGGAGGGAGAATAAAATAGCGTGGCGCGCGTAGCGCGCCACCGTGCCCGCAGCGTGGCGAGTGCAGCGAGCCCGCAAGGGGCTCATTTGCGCTCGCCACACTGTCGGTATGCTGGCGGTCGGGCTCCCGGTGGCATACCATACTACACCCCTATGGGGGTCATTCCGACCCGATCGCACGCTACAGTTTTTCACAGCGGTGCGATCGGGTCTGAACTGTACATGCGCTGCGACTGGTGGGCAGCGTGGGACCTTACAAAGTAAGCGATCGCAGTGGCTATCGCAAGGTGACTGATAGGAAGAAGGCATTTCTGGGTGGCAACTGACCGTTTTCTGGGAGTGCCATGGAAAACACAGGCGTGTCCAGGCGTTTGCAGGGTGGGTGTCCGATGGCAATTCCGGGACCTGACAGGCTGAAGTGATCGCAGTGGCTGAGTAAGTTCAGAGCTACTCAGAAACTGCACAAAAACCTTTTGCACAGCTCCCCTGCACAAGCGATCGCACACTTGCTAAGCTAAAATACACTCCCCCATAGGCGGCGACTATCTGATCGCACGGGTGCAAAAAACTGCTACCGTGCGATCAACTCGGAATGACCCTCTATGTTGTGTCTATGCTGCAACATCATACACCCAATACAATGTAGGATTCATGCTACAGATTTTCCATAATTAGTGGAATTTAAGAATAGTAATTTAATAATGTGCAATTCAGTTCTGGAAACATTATCAAGTTACAGTTCACAACAAATTTTAACACTGTTTCTCTGTTTCTCCCTAAACATAAGAGATCAGATGTTACCTACAGTGCTGCCAAAAGATCGGTCGGGTCATGTTTTTAACTACCAAGGTGGGTGTAAAACTACGCCCTGCCAGGGACACTTTGTAATAGCACCATGCCAAGGGGGACATGGTTAAGCCTCCCTGGCAGTGTGAGTATTTTTGTATTCCCCCTCCCCCTCATCGTGCCCCATGTCACTTATTATTATTACCAGTTATTTATATAGCGCACACATATAGTTAAAGTGCTTTATAGAGAATATTTGGCCATTCACATCAGTCCCTGCCCCAGTGGAGTTTACAATCTATATTCCCTACCACATGTACACACATTCAGTGGCGGATCTTGCCACGGGCAAGCAGGACTTTTGCCCGGGGCGCCGCCTTCCGGAGGGCGCCGGCGCCATCCGGAGGGCGCCGCACCATGGCAAGATCCTCCACTGTCAGTGTGCGCCCCAGCAGTGTCCCCCCGCTGTGCCCCCCCTCCCGCTGTGAGAAGGGAACCAGACGCTATGAGTCTGGTTTCCCTTCGTGGCGCTGGTCCTCCCCCGCTCTGAAGGGAATCAGACGCTAAGCGTCTAGTTTCCCTTTATGGAGAGGACCTTTGGTGTGCGGTGCGCGATGACGTCATCGCGCACCGCACAGCATTGTGGCATAGACGCTAGGGGTCATAATTGACCTCTAGCGCTTATGCTGTGCTATGGGAGAGACGTCATGACTGACGTCTCTCCCATAGATCCGAGGAGAAGAGCGGCGCCGGTCTGCAGGGTCTGGAAACAGGAGCGGGGTACAGTAAGTATACTTTTTTTCTTTTCTTTCAGCGGCGCTACAAATGGGGGGCGTGACTGACCACGCCCCCATGTTAAGCCACGCCCCTAACTTTTGCCCTGGGCGCCGCAAGGGCAAGAACCGGCCCTGCACACATTCTCACTAGGGTCAATTTTTGTTGGAAGCCTATTAACCTACCAGTATATTTTTGGATTGTGGGAGGAAACCGGAGTACCCAGAGAAAACCCACGCAAGTACGGGGAGAATATACAAACTCCACACAGTTAGAGCCATGGTGGGAATCAAACCCATGACCTCAGTGCTGTGAGGCAGTAATTACACCATCCGTACTGCCCTTATGTCCACTTTTGTTAATTAGAGGTCATTCAAAGTCTAAAATAAAAAAACAAAATACTCCCATCCTGATTCTTTCAGGAGAGTCTCCCTTGGGTCTGGTGATTGACTTAAGGAAGTTATTTACCAAGTGTAACGACCCATCTAGCATGCTAAACAGCCCGGCTAGTATGATAATCACTCATGCTGCCTATCCCTGCTCTGTGGGGAGTATGAAGTAACCAGGTCAGGAGGTAGCTCTGGTCACTATGAAACGAATAAGCTTCATGGTCTTAGGACCTGCCTCATCCACTAGACTTTATTGAACTAATCATTCTGATACTTTGATTGTTGTTTTACAAAGCAGGATATTTTACCACTGGCCTATACAATCCATCCCAAAATCTATTTGGGCATCTTCTCTACTTGTCAACTTCTCCACTCTTCGAAGCTTTGATACATCTCCCTTTACAGAGGAACTGTAATAGCCTATGATCTGCAGGCGAGTTCCCTGGCAAGTGTGTCTGATGTTTTAAAATATTAGCAACCATTTCAAAGGCAAAACCAACTTTGTTTGATCCATAAACCATTACTGTAATGCTTCTGTCAGTGCTACATATGTAATTTCTGTACACTGAATTTATCATAATAAAATAATATTTAAATATTGTCAATATTTAAAGCAGCAATCCTAACAATGTTTTTTTCTATTAAAGAAGATTATAAGAAGTTATAATTTTGCATAGTCAATTGCCATGGCAACCACAGTCACTTGGTACATGACATTATTAGCAGAGATGCTTTGGAATGCCCCTCTGAGCTCTCTGTGCTTTGTGTACTGTACAGTCCTCCCCTTCCTTCTCCTCCCTCCCCCTCTGCCTTTACATGACATAATGAGAGCCTGTGTCTGTGCAACTGGCAGCCATATTTTGTAACCTCCAGAGAGATTTTTAAAAGAAGATAATAATTTGGATAAGTACGGCTAAGGAAAGCAGCTATCAGATGCATAGTTAAATGGCACTTAATTCGCTAGTAAAGTGGAAAAAAATCCATGGTAAAACTATGTAAATAACATACTGCCGTACTTCCCGCAGCACATACTCTGCATTTCTTAAGCATTCTGATTAAGCAGTTACTGGTGTCAGATTGTATAACCGGTTTCATTTACAGTATTTTATAAATGATGTGTCAACAGCTCTATACAACTTTTATCTGCATTACAAAGTATTTATGGTATGACGTCCAGGTGTAACGTACAGAAACCTGAGAATAAAAGTCACTGTAGGTTATTTATGGATTGGGCGGTGTTTGGCGGATGAACTAGCCTTTCACTTCTTTTCTTCTTCACAGATGCACCTATTTGGGTGCCGTGAAAGTTGCCTATTCTACCTTCAGGAGTACGGCACTTAGCACAAAATTTGCCATGCTTGAGTTCCATGCTAGAACTATGTATACAGATGTTTGATACCTCACAGTTCAACCCATAACTAGTTCTGGACCACCCTCTTCATTAATAATGTTTTTCTCACATTCATACCTTATGATAAGCGACATTGAGGCTGAATTTGTTTTATGTGTCACATTTGCACATTTAGTTTATTTGCCCATATAAATGCACTTTCTTATTTTCATTCATTATGATGCCCCCAAAACCTGCCTCACATTGCCTCATGTAAAGGTTCAATCCATGTGATGCTTGGAAACCCTCGATCAGGACAAGATAGATCCAGCCTTGCTTCAGTGCTCTGTAGAGCAGGAGTATTGGATTGTGGAATGGTGCCCACCCTGGAAACAAAACAAAAATATTCAACTCAGTCGAGCTGACCCTACTACCGTTTTCGCTCAGCTGGCGATCACTTTGGTGACTAGGCTTAGATGCCTTTAAACTACGTTGGTGGTACAGATGGGCTTAATGCCCCGCCTCTTATTAACAGGGAACTCTACTGACTTCACCTGGTGGCCTAAAGGGGCAAAATGACAAAGACCACTTACCTGCTCCACACAGGATAGAAGACAATAGTGTATGAGATTAATAGTAGCTCTTTTTTACTTCCACTATTACCTTCTTTACGTGTGCGATCCAACCGGAATTTTTGAGAAAAAGATGCGGGTGCATGTGCAGTGCCCGTCCTGTGCATGCACCCGCATTTTCTGCGGGGGGCTTCAGAAAATGCAATCGCCTCTGCCTGTTAATTAGGCAGAGGCAGTCGCGGGGTGGGGGTGTGTGCGGGCAACGCTCCGTTTCCAGGTAGGAGACAGAGAGTTGAGGGGGCGTTGCGGAACGAACGGGGGGCGGAGGTGGCCGAACAGGGGTGTGATCACAGCGGCTGCGTGATGTCACATGCAGCTGCCGCAATTAGGAAGATGGCAACGTGTCTCCTGCGCCAGGAGGCTTCCTTAGTTTCTGCTAACAGGCAGAAATTGCTAAGCGATCACAATTTCTGCTTGTTCAACAGGGGGGTGGGGGGGGGGGAGGCTCTGGTCAGCATGCTGGGCGGCCTTGCCCAGCGATGGGCGGCCCCAAGCATGCGATCCAAATTGCTAATTAGCAGAATTTGCTGTCCTTACTGAATTAGGTCCATAGTTTATTAAACTGCCGTCCTGTCTGCCACCGCTGTGCCGCAATGTTTCATACAGTAGATGTGCTATATTCTTTTAAACTGCCGTGTGTTTGTGCCGCTGCTTTTTTGCTTTGTTTAGCCAGCTAGCCTTTGGCCAATATTGGTGAACAATATTGTGAACAGTGAGGTGGTCAAACTTGACTGGAAATGCCTGGAAATGAATGTTATTGAGATTAGCAATACGGTGGGAACAAAAACAGCCCTAAATTACATGATTGTAGCTGTTTTTAGAAATTTAGGGGGAAAAATTCAGATCCAAAACCAAAACTCGTAATGGTGGTTTTGCCAAAATCGGAGAACACAACCAAAACACAGAGGGCGGTTTTGACAAAACTAAAACACGGGGGGTCCGCACACATCTCTACTTGGAAACATGATGTATGACATTTTTTTTTTTTTCAGGTGGACGCACTTCCTCTGTCCACATTTTAGACCAATAAAAAGTGTCTCTTAATCCAGAAAACATAGCTGTAAACATAATAAATACAACTGGTGTAAATAGAAATGTTTTTATGTTCCAGGTTTCCTATCTGTATTGCCTATATCTTCAGAATCGGATTTAGAGAACTTTGGGCCTGACACCCAGGTGGACGCAATGCTTATGTTTGTGGATTTCAGCGCTTTCTTTGTACTGTGCATGCACCAGATTACCAGCGGTGGTTGCAGTGAGGATTTGGACACAGAGTGATTGACAGCTGCTGAGCGTTTGTGAGAGGTATTGGGGAAGGGAGGGTCAAACGCAGGCTTGTGGTGGTGGCCATATTGGGATGTGTCATCCTGCCACTGAGGCTGTGTGCGCAGTTACAATGGCTCCAGCGGCTTACTTCCGTCGTACATTCTGAGGGTTACTCAGATGATTGATGGTGTGACGGACGTGCATCCGATTTTGCATCTCTGTACGCAAGTGTCAGATTAGGATGATGCAATTACAGTAGGGGTCTCTGCACAAATCCCAGCATCTGCAACATTAGCAGATTTTTGCGCACGGACTCACAGCCGCGATGAGATTTGTGTGTACCTCTGAATAAGGCCCTTTCTCTTTGAACGAGAACATCTTTTATTATACTTTGAGGATTTAGGTCTTGCACGTCCACATTATTCCGGTTTTATTTTATTAAAAAATAAATAGTTTTTTAGGTTTCTACAGTGTTATGGGTTGTGTATGATATGCCGGCGACTGCATCCCAATGGTCAGAATCCCGACAGGGGCTAGGTAAGTTTGCATACCTTCCCCCAATGCCCCCCTAACCCTCCCTTTCCGCAACCTAAACATAACCTCCTCCCCGCCCCCCCCCCCCGCACAGCCTAACCCTAGCCTTCCTCGATGGTGCCTAGACCTAACCCCCCATCGCCGCAGCCTATTCCTAACCTTCCCTTTCCCGGAGCCTAACCCCAACCCCCCCCCCCCCCTCCCCGCAGCCTATTCCTAACCTTCCCTTTCCCGGAGTCTAACCCCAACGTCCCCTCCCTGCGGCTTACCTGTCTGCAACCCCCATATATAGTGTGGCAGATGCTCAATTAGCTTAGTGATATCATTCAGGTGCTTGAAAGGGAGGGGTATTTCTAAGCAAGAAAAAAAGGCATTTTGTTTCTCCCAGCACCCTGAATGATAACAGTAACTAGATATAAATCCCACACAATATTAGAATTCAGAGATCTCGGTTACATATATTTGCGCAAATGTATGAATAAGCCCCAAAGCCGCATCAAGGGGTCTCTATATTTGGGGTCCCTAGCACTATATCTAGGTGCAGGGTGTGGCACCCCAAAAATCACCATAAGTCAGGAAGCCCAGGGCAGCATACCAGTGAAAAAACTATAGTGTTAATAAATTAGTGTTAGGAAACCGAAGCTATAGAGAAAGTGATACAAAAATGAGATGTAATTAAAATGGAGAAATAGTGTTAAAGAATTAGTGTGTGAAAAGTGTTAATAGAATGTAAAGGTATGCCACACTTAAGACATCCCCCTCAGCCAGTCCAGAGGCACCACACCTCACACCTCCAATACCCCAATCTGGGTCTAAGATTAACCAGCAAGGAGCCACATGATAATGGCTTCTTACTACAATATGTCTAAGCTAAGAGCTACCTACCTTGGAGCAACCCCATAATGTTCCATATGGCATGTCAGGGCCTGCACCTCCTCCTAATGCAGGAACCTCTCTGCCTCTCACAACAGACATATATAGTGGCAGATGCTCAATTAGCTTAGTGATATCATTCAGGTGCTTGAAAGGAAGGGGTATTTCTAAGCAAGAAAAAAAGGCACCAGCACACTGAATGATAACAGTAACCAAACTGTCTGCAACCCTGGTAAACCCTCGTTCGGGATCCCGGCGGTCCGAGCAGTGTCAGGATTCTGCCGTTGGTATTTCGACTGCCGGGATCCCCGACTGCCTGGATCCTGACCGGATCCCAGTGTTACATCTAGTATAGGGAAGTAGTTATTGGCAGTGTGTTATTGAGCACCGAATTAATATTATTCTTTGTTATTCTGAATTATAACAAACTGTCGTTATTGCATTGCACAGTAAATATAACATTCAACGCCCATCTTGTAAATATAACACATATCAAATTTACAAGTATAGAACGGACGTGGCTTTGTTCCCAGCTTCATTACTGGCTCAGTAATCCAGGGATGAAGCTTCCTTCTGCTTAGATGATCATTATGTGAAGTTACTGTGTTATAATCCTTTACCCTACAACAGACCTTCATCCCATACCATAAAAGCGAACAGCTCCACAGGTCGCCAGCCAGCTGTTGTAGAAGAGATACATGATAGTATGACTTATCAATCACAACAGCAACATCACATAGTTACTTTCTATTGAACCTTAACTTAAATTTATGATTCAGTCTGCCAGCTGACAGGAAACACTGATAGAGTATAGTATCTTGCTGTTCTAGGTAACTGAGGAATTACCAGTGTGGTTAATCATTACACTTTAATAGTACAGTTTAATCCACAGTTACCGTTTAATTAATAACTCCTACAGTTGGCCAGGTCAAGATGATTAATCATGGATGAAATATATTTTTTAGATTTCTCATGTCATGCATGCTCGGCCACACATTCCGAACGGTTGCCTTACACATTTTCTCAGAATAGATCTTACAAAAAAAGCAGAAAGAGATTCGGCTGTGTAGCCATATTAAATAATACATCTAATAGTCATTATTCTTACCTATCCGCCCATAAATCAATATCTCTATTAAAAAACCTCTCTGGAGGGCAAATAAAAATGGCTGCAAAACATGGACATAGGTCCTGAGTCGCACGCTTCTGCAGACACTTATCCCTATGGCCCTGGCATTGTGTTCACTTTCATATACTATTACAACAACTGGCCGAACGAAGTGCGCCTAAAAGTGCAAGCCTATCCTGCCCACTGTTATAGTATAGCAAGCCTAGTATCGCCACTTGCACCAACCGCATGCTAGGTGCAAGAGATCTGCCAGGAACAGACGTCCCTTTTGTCTAGGCACGACTTAGAATCTCACGGAGCTGTTCATACACGCCCATAACACTCCCATGGCACTCCTATCAGAAGTAGCCACCCAGTGTGTCTTGACACTCACCGCCCAGTTGCCAACCGGAAATGCCTACTTCATGTTGGTCTCTGTTTGCACAAGGTGTGGCACATACGCACCTAGTTGCAGGTTCAGACACATAGTGTGGTGCATGCGCACGCCATGTTTTGCAGTTCAGACACAGGCGCAGTCTACTAGAAAACTTATCTACCGCAGAATCAGGCCCATGGTCTGTGCAGGATCATAGCTCACAGCATGTCATGTGATAGCAGAGGAGAGAGAAGAAGAATGTCACAGCGCAGACAGCTGAGCTCAGATGGGTGTTCCAAAGCAGGGCCGTAACTAGGGGGGGGGGCTAAGGGGTCCCGGGCGCGGGAGTTCAGGGGGCGCGGGGAACATTGCCTGGCTACCTCGTCCAGCTGCTCCTCCTCTCCCGCCACCCGCGATTGCCTCCCGCACACGGTACTGCGCCGCTGCAGCCACTGCCGTCACAGTCAGCGGCAGCCAGCCTGCTTCTGCCGCTGCTGTCATTAACCGTCCCCAGCCTGCTTCTGCAAGAGTTTCCAGCCGCTCGCCACCGCCAGTCCCCCGCCGCCAGTGAAGACACATGTTAACTAGGCAGTAACTCTGGGGGTAGGAGGCAGCGCTCATGCTGGGAGCTACCAAGAAGCAGATGAGCTCCTCTTGGTCACCCGGGAGCACAGCCAGTAGTCATCACAGTTGATCAGGAGCTTCCCCTGGGACTTCCCTGAAGGTGTGAGTGGAGGCACTGGTGCGCCCATGACCCAGCGAGCAGCACAGTTGTTGCAGCGTTGGCCTCCACTAATTCTCCATTGAGGTACCAGTTCTGCGAAACTGCACACTCACAATCCCAATGCAGGAATGTGTCTGGTGGGAAGTTGGCGTTTTTTTTATATATATATATATATATATATATATATATATATATATATATGTATATATATATATATAATATATATATGTATATATATATATATATATATCTATCCTTGAATGTTATCCACTTTAGATGATGCGAGCATCTATCTACTTTATTGTGTGCTACAGCAAATTAATGCTTGATGCTGAGTAACTAATAATTGCACCTAACTAATAATTCCACAATAAAGTAGATAGATGCTCACATAATCTAAAGTGGATAACATTCAAGGATATATATATATATATATATATATATATATAGTTGTGCTTTTTGACGTGAATAATATATATGTATTTTTGTTCATATCTATACTTCTATACACACACACACACACACGCACACACACGCACACACACACACACACACACACACACACACACACACACACACTAGGACAGCACTCATAAACTAACTTGTAGATCTTGTATTTTTGTCCAAACTGTAATTATTTATTTTATTCTTTATTTTATTTATATATATTTATTTATTTATTTATTATTATTATTATTATTATTATTATTATATTTGTATTTATTTATTTAAAAAAAATTGTGGGGGGGGGGGGGAGAGGTAAATTACTGCCTTGCCCCGGGTGGTACATATCCTAGTTTCGGCCCTGTCCAAACAGAGCCGGTTCCGGGGCTTCTTGCGCCCCGGGTGGCATTAGGGGGCATGGCTTTATACAGGGGGCATGGTCAGTTACGCCCCCTGTACTGTAGTAGGATGTGCGGTGCGCGATGACGTCATCGCGCACCGCACAGCAAAGGTCCTCTCCACGAAGGAAAACTAGACGCTAAGCGTATAGTTCCCTTCGTGGAGAGGACATTGCTGTGCGGTGCGCGATGACGTCAACGCGCACCGCACATCATTACAGTAAAGGTCCTCTCCACGAAGGGAAACTAGACGCGTAGCGTCTAGTTTCCCTTCACAACGGGAAGCCGACGAAGGGAAACTAGACGCTACGCGTCTAGTTTCCCTTCACAGCGGGCAGCGGGACAGCGGGCAGTGGCAGCGGGGGGTACAGCAGCAGCGGATCTTGCAATGGTGCGGCGCCCTCCGGATGGCGCCGGCGCCCTCCGGATGGCGCCGGCGCCCCGGGCAAAAGTCTTGCTTGCCCGTGGCAAGATCCGCTACTGTGTCCAAAGTATCTCCGCTCACTACTTCATGTGACTGTGCTTTCCATGATACTATAGAATCATTCATCATTAATAGCATCCTAAAGAAGAAAAAAACAAAGGAAAATGGTAAATACTGACATTGTTGTATTAGCCTGACCTAGTAATTTATGATAAAAAAATAAATAAATCATGGGCCTGTAAGTTTAACTAATTTTTTTTATCCAGTGAATCCAAAGAGTTGTGGAAAGAGAGTGGTGAAAGAGTAATAACATATGCAACTCAGATGACTTTAGTTTATTGGCTTGTACATGCCGTACTTCAACATCTACTATATACGTGGTTTCTTTCTAGCTACAGCCTGTGTTTTACAGTCACACATTTTATATGTTTTATGGTCAGGCTCAGTTATTTTGTTTTTTTATTTTGTTGCTGTGGGATACGACACAATGCTGCTCTCTTGAACGGTATATAAAGCATAGTGTATAGTAGGGTAATAAAAATACACAACTGTGATGAATGATATATAAATACATTAAAAACAATGCACATGGAAGCCTCCCACAAAAAAAACTATTTAGTAAAGACTGTAAGGGATGTAGTTATGTGACCGACGGTCAGGAGACCGATGGTCACATTAACTTCCCCTGCATCCCAAAGCCTCTTCCCGGCCGCCGGTAACGCAGCCCCGACCCGACTGCAGGTGTACACGTACATGCCAGTAAATGAAAGTAACATGAAGGTGCAATACACCTTTAATTATTATTCTATATTGCTAGTTTTTGTTTCTGTTCTGGACAGTCAGTGGCAAACGCAGGATTTGCATGGGGGGGTTTCCAGAACTGGGCGGAGCCAATCACGGGGGTGGGGACTGAGGTGACCCAGTATATGCTGGGTCCGTAAAACTAGTGTGTGTGTGTATATATATATATATATATATATACACACACATACATATACACATATACATAGCATATGAAACATGCATACATATATATATATATATATATATATATGTACACACACATACAGTACACATTGCGCCACTGACAGTAGCCCTTTTGGTTGCTCAGTGTTGGCCGGTCACCGGATGTCTTCTGTCACCTCATGAAGATTGCCCCGCTGCGGGCAATTTAGGGCAAAGGGCCTAGTTCAGCATGGATCGTTATTCTGAGAAATTGCATCTGTCTGCGAGTAGAAAGACGCTGCCCTGACAGGAAGAAAAAACACCCCGTGCAGGTTTGCGAATGCATAGCAGATCGCCATCCATTCGCAGATGCATACGCAATTCCGGAACATCGAAGATTTTTTACCATCTGAGCAAATGTGAGTAGGTCTGAGGCTGCCACTAATCTGTGACTGAGACAACCTGGAAGTGGTCTGCGCTGGCGTCAGAGACCCTCCCCAAAAACACCTGGACACGCCAACGTTTTTTCTGACACACCCAGAAAACATCAGGTTTCTGCCCAGAAACGCCGGTTTCCTGTCAGTCAAACAGCGGCTACATTGTGATTATCATCTGTACGCAATTTCTGTCGCTATTTCCCTTTGCGCTTGTGCAATACAAGCGCTACACATGCGCAGTCATCCGATAATCGCTCAATTTGCGAATTCTCTCATTAGCGATCCATGCAGAATTAGGCCCAAGATACATAACAATCTGTTTCATTGATTAACAACGAGGTTATTCTCCCGTACCCTCTGTTTATATGTCTCTAGCAGAAGCTGATGTTTTGCGACACAGGCAGTTGGGCATTTAGGGGCCAAGACTGATCACTGAATTCCAAATACCACAGTTCCTGCACAGAGGATGTGGGAAAGGTGTGAAACCATTCCTGTCACAGCTAGGGGCTTATTTAATAACATGCAACAAAGAGCAATGATTAGTGCTCTAACCAACAACAACCGATCAGGTCAACTTTTGGCAGCCAACTGTAAATTCATTTGCGATGGGTTGTCACGGATTATAGCACCAGTGTTTTACTTACATTACTTTATTTAATAAGCCCATGTTATTGCTGGAAATTCTGTTTTGCTGACAGGAAATCTTTAACACATAATGCCGGGGGGGAGGAGCAGGTTCTAGGCTTTAAACACCTAATGTACCAAGATTAACATAATTATGGGAAATAGATACTTACCTCTTTTATTTAAGTTGGTTTCCCAAAAGAAGAACTCTGATATATTTGTACCTCCCCAATTTAATACCACATGGTTTTCCTGATTTTTAAAGTTATTGTGTTCCCTCTAGGATTTGTTGCGAGCCCGTGCCCCCCTATCGTTTCTGACTTCTTTTTTTTCAAAAGGAGAACAGCAGCAGCACTACTGCTGCTATTTCCATCAGTCAGATTTGATAACAGAGCCGGCAGGCACTAGGACCCGCCGCGGCTCTAACAGCAAGTCCGTGTGGTAACCAATGGGGAAGCTGAAGCTGCAGCTCCAGCCTCCCCCTGCTTACACCGCAACCTACCTCCCCCACTGCCAGCCAGCCAGAGTACAGCCCAGGCGCGGGGTTCAAATGCCAGCATCGAGTAAAGGCCCGTACACACTGGTCGATGTATCGGCCGTTCTCTTGAACGGCCGATACATCGCGGGACCGTCGGCCAGTGTGTACGGGCGATACGTCTGTGAACTCCGTCGTTCACAGACGTATCGCGTCGGCCGCGCAGCACAGCCGACAGCCAATATATCTAACGATATATTGGCGCGTCGCTGTGTGTGTACGGGGCGGTCGTCCGACCGCCCGTACACATGCTGCGGCGGCCGGCGGTGATTGACAGGTGAACTGGGCGGGTGCGAGCGCCCGCCCGCCCGCCCAGTTCATGACGTCAGTCCCCCGACGGATCGGGCAGTGTGTATGCACAGCACACTGCCCGATCCGTACATAGATATATCTGCAGATCAATTGATCTGCAGATATATCTAATAGTGTGTACCCACCTTAAGACTGTTACTTATGATGGCGCAGAAGGCTTCATTAGCCCTTACTGCACCGCACAGTTTCCCAGCACTTCCTCCTCCACTTCCTTTACCACCATGCTAGGTGCAGTCAAACTCAGCTCAGCTTTGAGAAGGCGGCCCATGTGATTGTGACAGGGCTGTCCTGCAGAAGTCTTATGCTGCTTGTTGGAGATCCAGCTGGCTGCTTCTGCTAATCAAAGATGGGCAGTTCGTGTCCTGCAGTCTGAGTCTCACTGCAGTGCCCAAAACAAGGTATGCTGCACCTACCACCACCAACTAAAAACTATAATAATTATGTTGTGCTGGGGTGACTTCCAGTCTCCCATAACTAATGGAACAGGTGACCAACATTTCAAGGCCCAATCAGCCTTTTCATCAGGGTGAAACACTGGCAATGAATAAACCAGGATGCGCTCCTACAGCCAATCATTACCTGATGGCGTATTCTGTGAGGCCACGCCCCCTGTGATACCACTCCTCTTATCTGGGAGCACGCGTGCCTTAGGTGGATGTAAATATAACTATTACAGTTCCCCTATCACGGTGCCCCCCTTTCATTTTCTTCTGGATCCGCCCCTGGGTGTGACCCAACCTACGGAGGTGCTGGGCTTCCCCCAAGCTCTCCCTTTAATGTGAATAGACGGCATGCACGTGCGCATGGCATCTATTCATGCGGTAGCAGCTAGCTAGCGGGCAGGCTGTTTTAGCAGAGTGCCGCTAAAGGGGAAGGGCGCATTTTGCCTCGCTAAAACAGCCTAGTGTGAGACTAAATTTCTATCCATGTAAAGTCATCATTTGAATTCAGTTTCTAGAAAAAGCTCTCCCATAGCACCGTCCAAACACTTGAACGTACTGTGTATTCATTGTCTGGTGATTTTGTGATTGTGATGATTTTATAAAGATCCTGTATCTTGCCTAGTATTTGTGTACCTTCCCAATTATTATGTGTCATCTCTTCCAGGCATTGCCTAGGAGCAACCTATGAAGTGCACACAAGATAACTGCCCCGCTTGGTAAATTCATGGGCCCAGATTTATCAAGCCTTGGAGAGTGATAAATATCACGATGGTAAAGTACTGTACCAGCCAACCAGTTCCTAACTGACATTTTTCAAACCCAGCTTGTATCATGGCAGTTATGAGCTGATTGGTACTTTATCACCGTGCTAATTATCACCCTCGAAGGCTTGATAAATCTTGGCCATGGTATGATGAATAATCCTTGGAATTACGTATGACCAAAAATGGCTGCTTCACCTCTGTCTGTGGCGTATGTACTAAGCTTTGGAGAGAGATTAAGTGGAGATCCGATTGGATCTGTCTTAGTGCACAACTTGGAAAGAAGCCCATAGGCTCCTATAGGGTAGTGCCAGCAAAAGCTGACGTGTTTCTCTGCAACGAAGCAGCTTAGTACATATGGGAAATGCAGCCAATGCCCGAAAACCGACTGTTGCCCGCATTTTACCTTTAGTACATTCTGGCCTAAATCCTTTATTGTCTTTCCGCACCCGGCCTGTTTTATCAGCTCCGCTTCACAGCTGAAACCGTCTCAGTTGCATTAGAAACAATTACTTGTCAAAGTCGAAAAATATTGTAATGCATGCCTAATGTACTAACCCCATGCACATGCCCGCTGCGCATGCACTCGCTCTGCCGTGCGTGCACATATCCACAATTTGCGTAACGGAGCTTTTCACGGCCATGCGCCTTAGCGCGTGGTATGCGCATTTACGGTACGTTACATATTTAACCCAAATAGTGTACATTTTAGATATAGTTCCCCTAGACCATGTCAGCGAGTATTACTAGTTTAAACAGTTCCTGGACAGAGGGATTCGCCTTTGCATGATAGGAAGGGTCAGATAAAGGTTGGAAGGTGATGTCTAGTATCCAGCTGTAGGGTATTTTGAGGGTAACATTCCGGTGTTGGTTAGAGAAAGATCGCTTATTCCTGCGTATAGTTATGTACAAAAGTAGAATATGAACTTTAACTGTATTTACTGTATTTTATGTATGCGGCGGGAATCCAGAGGATACCACCCACAAGAGCAGTTGGGGAAAGACATCGCCCACCTATTCAAATCCACCTATGACCTCTTCTGTAATGTAAAGACACATCCCTGTGTCCAATGGACAATGAGATTACAGTGACCATTGTATTGTGTATGCATGTTGTGTATAAAAAGACCATTGTTGCCTGGCCGGCCAGAAGACTCTAAACGCTATCTGTATGACCAGCGGAGGACCGGCTCAGGTTGCGCTTGCGAACATTCTCACGTATGTACATTCTCTGTAGCCATTATTCTGTTTAGATTTACTTGTTAGCCTGTAGTGTATAAATTGTATTGTTTACCTTTTGGAATTAATCCACTGAGGCCTTAGAACCCTGTGGTTGCAACTACAAATCAGTGTTGTGTTTTCACTTTCCTGCATGGGCTTTAAAGTAGATTTATCTGTATAAGGTGTATAAGCATTGATAAGGTGTACGCACTGCGGGTACTTAGTATTGCCAGCGCTACTTAAGGTTTTAAGGTATAACATCATTACAGTACTTTACTGTTAAGGGTTTAAAGTGTAAGCATATCATTACATTGTACCATTAACAAGGTTTAAAGGTTATCCATTGTGTGTGCGCACGCTGAGCGTACTCCGTACACTCAGCGCAGCGTGTGTACGTCAAGTACGTACCACGTGCGGGACTCTGTACGCAAATAGCGTACAAAGTGCGTAGCACGTGTATTCAGTCTAGCGGCCATTAACGGCTCCTCGGTAATAGTGTATTTAGAGGTATAGCATTGCGGTCAAAGATAATATCAACATTATCATACTGTAGCAGTTGTTGAGTTCCGTCTGCTCATAGTGGGTAATTCAGAGTTGATCGCAGCAGCAAATTTGTTAGCTGTTGGGAAAAACCATGTGCACTGCAGGGGTGGGGGGGGGGGCAGATATAACATTTGCAGAGAGAGTTAGATTTGGGTGGGGTGTGTTCAAACTGAAATCTAAATTGCAGTGTAAAAATAAAGCAGCCAGTATTACCCTGCACAGAAACAAAATAACCCACCCAAATCTAACTCTCTCTGCAAATGTTGTATCTGCCCCCCTGCAGTGCACATGGTTTTGCAAAACTGCTAACAAATTTGCTGCTGCGATCAACTCTGAATTACCCCCCATAGGCCCTTATTCCGAGTTGATCGCTAGCTGCTTTCGTTCGCAGCGCGGCGATTAGGTGAAAAATCGGCATTTCTGCGCATGCGTACGGGACGCAGTACGCACGCGCAAAGTGCTTTCACACAAAACTATGCAGTTTTACACAAGGTCGAGCAACGCTTTTCTGTCGCTCTGTTGATCGGTGAGTGATTGACAGGAAGTGGGTGTTTCTGGGTGGTAACTGACCGTTTTCCGGGAGTGTGCTAAAAAACAGGGGAAACGGGGGAGTGGCTGGCCGAACGCAGGGCGTGTTTGTGACGTCAAAGCAGGAACTAAACTGACTGAGGTGATCGCAAGGTAGGAGTAGGTCTGGAGCTGCTCAGAAACTGCATGAACATTTTTACGAGCAGTTCTGCTAACCTTTCGTTCGCACTTCTGCTAAGCTAAGATACACTCCCAGAGGGCGGCGGCCTAGCGTGTGCACTGCTGCTAAAAGCAGCTAGCAAGCGATCAACTCATTATGAGGGCCAAAGTCATTTCATCCTCTTACTTCTAATAGGCCATCTATGGTCTGTCACTCAGAGCCTTGTTTACGTTATACGTTCAGTAACCGGCAGTACACCTCTGATAGTTATTCAGAAAACCACCTCCAACAGCAGCGCCTCAGGAATGTGAGGAGGCATTTTCAGGATTGTTAATGTAATTAGGTCTGTGTTCTTTATGCTCCATTAAGCAATATTCTACTTTATAGATTTATCATCACTGACTGACAGATAAACAGACCACCAGCACTTGGAATGCAAGGAAGCATTTAACCTCTACTGGTTAATTTTATAGGGGCGGATGTAATCACTGATTTTGCCTAGAAATAGCAGTAACAAGAGCAGTGCAAAGGTTACCTGTCCCGGGCCTTGCTGTGCAACTGTATTGCACCAAAGAGTAAAACATGCTGAACAAACAGCGCTTTATAGGGCTAGGACAACAGCAATCAGTTGTACCACCACAAATAAACGAGAATAGTTTCACCATGGTGCTGTAAAATGAAATGTGGGGTCTGATTCTGAGTCACAAGTGATGCTACGGCAAAAGACCCCAAAGCAGTTGCTACAGCATGACAGACCATGTGACTGGAATATTAGCATGTTGTGGTGACAGGATGGAAAACAATATTGCAGTTAAGGAGTTGGTCAGCAAACTTTTGTCAGCAAACTTTGCAGCACGCCTGGTGAGGATTGGCCCTATGTCCCCTCAGTAATGGATGTATACATAAGCCACCAAAATAAAGACATGGAGAAATTAAACCATCCACTTCTTCTAAACTTACTTTTTTTATTTATTTAGCAGCACTTATATCTATAGCGCCAGCTTATTCCATTGCACTTTACACTTACTGTGTTTACTAATGAGTGTTTGCTTCCCGGGCCTTTGGTTCTCTAGTGCAGCCGCCTAGAAACAGACATGAGTCTCAGACCGGAGCACACTGTATAAAAGCAACAAGTGACCGTGATAAATACTTCAGTCATTGTTTTGCAACGGAATGGCTGCAGATTTACAGGGTGACACTATTTTTAATGCATCCTTTCTCTGTTTTCCATATGACAGGAAAGAGAGACAAACTGGACAGGAGACAAAAGAAGATGCACAATAAAACTTAACTCTCTCGGGGCCATGTGTCGGGAGACCGTCAGAAATGCACCTCATTGAGGAGCTGTTACAAGGAACAAGACAAGGAGCATTGTTGTAAGATAATGAGGGCCGCGGCTGATTACGTTTGGTGGTCACTAAGGCTCCAGTAATTTTCTCCTAAACTGGGCTTTAAAATGTTTTCTTTGTGTGTCTAGATTGAGTTCACAGCTACTTGTGGGTCCCACTTGCTGTAAATATGTGTACAGGCTTGAGGATGTGTCAGACTTTCTGTACACACCAGCAGATGCCTTATAACTACAAACAGCCCAGTGCCTTAACCCATGGAGTGGTATTATTGAAGATAAAGCAGGTACAGCCGTACTCACTGTTATACACACTGGTAGATGGAGCGGAGCGCCAGGGGCGCATCAAGAGAGGAGGAGGCCCATGTGCAGTCTCCATCCTGGCCCTCTTCTCTCTAGGTTGCAGAGCAATAAACTCTGGTCACTAGGAGACCATAGTGCTGTCCCAAATTCTAGTGCACATGTGCAGGTCTCCGGGAAATGGCGTGGTGACCAATTTTCCTACTATGCATGCGCGAAACGCCGGGAAAATGGCCACCGAGCCATTTTTCAGGTGGCTTTGCACCGCTGCTGCTGCCGACGTGGGACTCCAGAGGATAAGTATTTAAAAAATGTGTGCAGGGTGTGATGTGGCCCCCCCTGGACACCGTGGGCCTGTGTGCACTGCACTCACTGCATCCAGTATAGATACGCCTGTCATACAGCTCAAAAGCTAGTGAGTGTATGTAGGTGGAAACTTTTCTGTAACAACAGGTAATCGCAGGCAGTGTCAGACTGGGGCATGAAGGACCCACCGGGGAAATGCAGTGGTAGAGGCCCATTCTTAGAAGCTTGTCTAACCATTAGTGCATGGTCTGGGCCCCTTGATAAATAATATATTTGGTAAATACTGCTAGTCCATGCATGATACTGTACCAGATTAATAACAATAATGCAGTGTAGAAAATACACCATAGTCCTGTGCAGTATAATGTAACATATGAATAATGTATAATTGAGAGGGTGGGCCCCACCGGTGGTTTCCCCTGTACCCCTATGGGCCAGTCCAAGCCTGATCGCAGGTCTCCTGTTTACCACTTTAGCACTCTGACACAGTTTCAAGATGTCTCTGCACATGGTCAGTAGTAGCCTCTGTGGCCATCTTGGTACTGGGAATGAAGCTTCCCCGGATAAGCAACATGGAGTCTGCGCAGTAGCGCACTTCACTTTCAACACCACTTGCTGATTTGGTGACAGAACCTTTTAAACTTCCTATTAGTGTGTAAACCATGTCTCATAACGTTCACCACTGGCAAGCTGGACCAGTAAGGCCTTACCTACCCGATCTGCCCCAAAGTCATACCTAATTATTTTGGCCTACTGGAAATCAAGGCATAATGTGCTGGAGACGTTCCCCCTAACTTGTCAGCGACCAAGATTTGTCGGGACTCTTCAGTTTACATGAGTACAATTGCAAGGGTATCAAAACAAACCCAAATTTGGGCTGTGTACTCCCATTTGTCATGAGGTCATGCCTCAGAAAGCGAAAACAGTCCAGTTACAGTATATTTAAAAAAAAAAAAAAACCCAACAACAACAAAAAGAAAAACAGGCCTAAGGAGGCAGCCATTTTGTGAGCTGAGTCAACATCCATAGCACAATCTGATTAGTGTGCATGAGGGAAAACATTTTTGCACCTAGGCAAGTATTATTTACCTGAAAGTATGATTTATTTATGACATCAAGGATCGCCAAACAGGCTATGACATTTAAAAAAATAGGTTAAAGTTACACAGTAAAAGTTGCATAGCAATATCAAACATAAACATCAACAGCATATTTTACAACCTTCCCTGGTAGTATATGATTGCTAGTCACTGTTTGGAATTACAAATCCAATTCCACCTACTGCCAGTTGGCACACACCAGAGCAGAGATCGACCGATTGTCCAGAGTTGGCCCTTTAATAAGGTGCACATTTATTACGCAGTTCTGAGGCTGACTAAAATCATGTGAAATGGAGACTTCATGTCAACCAGCTACAGAATCTGTGTACATATAGGTTGCAGGCACCCTGCAAGCCAAATACCAGTGCCACTGGGGAGCGACTAAGTGGCAGCACTGTTCGGCCACCCTTAGTTACACACTGGCTCCAGGCAGTGGCGTATCTATAGTGGGTGCAGGGTGTGCAGTGCACACGGGCCCCTGGGTCCAGGGGTCGGCCCACACCGCACACCCTGCTTCAATACTTACCCCTCCAGAGTCCTACGTCGGCGGCAGAAGCGCTACAAATATCACCAGGAAAATGGAGAGGTGGCCGGGCACAGTAGGAAAATCACTGGGAAAATGGCCACCACATCATTTCCCCAGAGACCGGCACATGTGCACTAGACTCTGGTACAGCGCTAGGGTCTAGTGCTCAGAGTATATGCTCTGCTGGCTAGAGAGGAGGGGGCCCAGATGGGCCCATGCGGGCCCCCTCCTCCCTTAATATGCCACTGGCTCCAGGGGTGGCTTCAGTTTATACAATGCTGGCCGCATTTTATCATTTTTTTTATTGAACAGCAGTAGTATTAGTCATAATATTTTGGGGCTTAGTGTAACATACATGCCTGTACTGTATGTCACTATCATAGGCGTTTCTATAACGGGTGCAGTGTGTGCGGTGCACACGGGCGCACTGGAGATCCCCGGGAAGAAGGCGCGGGCGCTATGTTCCCGGAGACCAGCGCATGCGCAGTAGACTCTGCCATTATGCTAGAGTCTACTTGCTGCTGGAGAGGACGGAGCCTGCAACGGAGGCTGCAGGCGGGTACCCTCCTCGCAGGCCGGGTCCGCCCACTTCACTCACCAACTGGGCGGTGGGAGGAGGCCAGATCCATGAGACTTGGCAACTCTTCTGGGCGGCCAGGAGCACCTCATGATTTTAGCATGCAGTGCTGTGATATACTAACCATTACACCAAACAAGTGTGGGGCCAGCAGGAAGCGAGTGCAACATAGCCCCTTGTGGGCTCGCTGCACTCGCCACGCTGTAGGGCTTGGTGGCGAGCTTTGCTTGCCACAGGTTCTATTCTCCCTCTATGGATGTAGTGGACAGTATTGTCCGTGGCTGAGTTTAACCTCCCGTCAGGGGGAGGGGGTGTCTGGGCTGCAGTATATAATGTCCGATCCCCGCCGACAGAGTTACAGTGAGTGAATGCAGCCGAACAACTGAGCCGTGGGCTCAATGTCCTGAAGGGAAGGGTGGGATTGGGCATTGCTGGCCACAGCTATACAGCACTGTAACACCAGAAGGGGACTCTGTCTGCCATACTGTGTAAACGGGAGACTCTGCCTGGAGTAATGTGTAAATGGGACTCTACCTGGCGTAATATGTGACAGGGGCTCTACCTGCAGCAATGTGTAACAGGGGCTGTACCTGGTGTAATGTGTGTGAGTGGCTCTACTGTGCAGCATAAATTGAATAATGGAGACTTCTGTACAGCGTAATATGAATTGGTATTATTTTATTATCTTCCCCGTGAAACCATCACCCCTATATTTTTGGCGCGTGCATATGGTGTGCACTGGCCCTGTTTTGTGTGTGAAATGCGGGGGGGGGGGGGGGGAGATGCTGTTTCTTGCACACATCGCTAAAATGTCTAGTTACGACACTGCCCAATATATATTATGTGTATATATGGGTATTTTTTCTCTTTTCGTTATCCCTAGAGGCAAAATGAACACAAATTAAAGGTACACTTTGATAAACCATAAAATTACATATATGTGATCTCATTAACAAAATGGCTGATTCTGATACACAAAATTTCATAAAAGTCCCACAGAGGAACACAACATCTGTCACACACATGATGGCTTCTCCAGACCAGTCAGTGATATTGGCAGATGCTTACAGATTGGTAGGTGCATAGCGGAAGTGAGCAAGGAGATTAGTCCATACGTTGACTCCAAACCAGAATAGGTTTTAGTAAAGAACAGGATACAGATGATAGAAGATAAACAGCAGTCGATATGATAAAGTATCGATCTCTCATGGGCTAAGTACATTACAGCTGTACAGCACTGTAACGCTAGAATAACACAGTGACAGGCTTGGGCATATGCAAACCCTTTTATAGAGACTAGTAAATAACATGCACCTGCAGTCTATTCAGCCTGACCTTTAAGTCTGGTAACTCAGATGTGATGTTATTGTGGCTGATGCGCCATGCACAATAACACTTAATGAAAACACAGTGTGTAGCGTGTAACCATTTAACATTTTACATGTCATGTCAACAAGTTAAAATGGAAAATGGGTTTTAATAAATCCAAAAGTCCATTTAATGACCAGCCCAGTGTAGGCATGTGCAGATGTGAATGTGACCTCTTGCTCTGTGGCTGGCAAAAATGAAGAAGAAATACACTTTAGAAAATGCAACCAATCAGTGAGTGTGCTTGTGCAGTATGTTCAGAAAGTGGTGCACAATTTATTTGTAGGGATGTGGCCAGGGCCGGTGCAAGGGTGTTCGGCACCCTCCTGCAAACTATAAATTTGCGCCCTCTCTCCCATACTTAATAAAGGGACAATACAGTATGAAGTCTCACGCCGCAAAAAAACAGGTGGGGCGTGGTCACACAATAGTACCAATTCAAATTACTCCATACAGTAGCACAGTCTTGTTCACATTTACACCGCGCATAGCGCACAGAGGGAACTCGATTCACCGCTGTCGGTAGTCCGACTGTCATTTTACACTTTACGGCAGGCAAGAGTCCCCACTTTACACATTACGGCAGGCAAGAGTCCCCATTTTACACATTACGGCAGGCAAGAGTCCCCACTTTACACATTACGGCAGGCAAGAGTCCCCACTTTACACATTACGGCAGGCAAGAGTCCCCACTTTACACATTACGGCAGGCAAAAGTCCACATTTTACACATTACGGCAGACAAGTGTCCCCATTTTACACATTACGGCAGACAGGTGTCCCCATTTTACACATTACGGCAGGCAAGTGT
This sequence comes from Pseudophryne corroboree, assembly GCF_028390025.1. Taxonomy (NCBI): domain Eukaryota; kingdom Metazoa; phylum Chordata; class Amphibia; order Anura; family Myobatrachidae; genus Pseudophryne; species Pseudophryne corroboree. The sequence goes on from NC_086444.1 coordinate 1,157,416,850, forward strand.
CCCCACTTTACACATTACGGCAGGCAAGAGTCTCCACTTTACACATTTCGACAGGCAAGAGTCCCCACTTTACACATTACGGCAGGCAAGAGTCCCCATTTTACACATTACGGCAAACAGGTGTCCCCATTTTACACATTATGGCAGGCAAAAGTCCCCATTTTATACATTATGGGAGGCAGGTGTCCCCATTTTATACATTTCGGCAGGCAGGTGTCCCCATTTTACACATAAGGGCAGGCAGGTGTCCCCATTTTACACATTACGGCAGGCAAGAGTCCCCATTTTATACATTATGGCAGGCAGGTGTCCCCGTTTTATACATTACGGCAGGCAGGTGTCCCCATTTTACACATTAGGGCAGGCAGGTGTCCCCATTTTACACATTACAGCAGGCAGGTGTCCCCATTTTACACATTAGGGCAGCCAGGTGTCCCCATTTTACACATTACGGCAGGCAAGAGTCCCCATTTTACACATTACGGCAGGCAAGAGTCCCCACTTTACACATTACGGCAGACAAGTGTCCCCATTTTACACATTACGGCAGGCAAGTGTCCCCACTTTACACATTACGGCAGGCAAGAGTCCCCACTTTACACATTACGGCAGGCAAGAGTCCCCATTTTATACATTATGGGAGGCAGGTGTCCCCATTTTATACATTTCGGCAGGCAGGTGTCCCCATTTTACACATAAGGGCAGGCAGGTGTCCCCATTTTACACATTACGGCAGGCAAGAGTCCCCATTTTATACATTATGGCAGGCAGGTGTCCCCATTTTATACAGTATGGCAGGCAGGTGTCCCCATTTTACACATTAGGGCAGGCAGGTGTCCCCATTTTACACATTATGGCAGGCAAAAGTCCCCATTTTATACATTATGGGAGGCAGGTGTCCCCATTTTATACATTTCGGCAGGCAGGTGTCCCCATTTTACACATAAGGGCAGGCAGGTGTCCCCATTTTACACATTACGGCAGGCAAGAGTCCCCATTTTATACATTATGGCAGGCAGGTGTCCCCATTTTATACAGTATGGCAGGCAGGTGTCCCCATTTTACACATTAGGGCAGGCAGGTGTCCCCATTTTACACATTACAGCAGGCAGGTGTCACCATTTTACACATTAGGGCAGCCAGGTGTCCCCATTTTACACATTACGGCAGGCAAGAGTCCCCATTTTACACATTACGGCAGGCAAGAGTCCCCATTTTACACATTACGGCAGGCAAGAGTCCCCACTTTACACATTACGGCAGGCAAGAGTCCCCATTTTACACATTACGGTAGGCAAGAGTCCCCACTTTACACATTACGGCAGGCAAGAGTCCCCACTTTACACGTTACGGCAGGCAAGTGTCCCCATTTTACACATGATGGCAGGCAAGAGTCCCCATTTTACACATTACAGCAGGCAAGAGTCCCTATTTTACACATTACGGCAGGCAAGAGTCCCCACTTTACACATTACGGCAGGCAAGAGTCCCCACTTTACACATTACGGCAGGCAAGAGTCCCCACTTTACATGTTACGGCAGGCAAGAGTTCCCATTTTACACATTATGTCAGGCAGGTGCCCCCATTTTATACATTACGGCAGGCAGGTGTCCCCATTTTACACATAGATAGATAGATAGATAGATAGATAGATAGATAGATAGATAGATAGATAGATAGATAGATAGATAGCGGTTAGGTTCGGCACTCGAATGGGTATGTAGCGTAATACTTGCTGCGGTGCCCTCTGTGATCTATGGCAAGATCCAAGTAGATAGATGAGGTCGTCAGCGGCACTCAGCAGACGGGATAAACAAGTGATAAATCTTTATTGACGTCCTACGCCGTTTCGGGGACTAACCCCCGACTGATCTGTCCCTGAAGACGGGGGTTAGTCCCCGAAACGGCGTAGGACGTCAATAAAGATTTATCACTTGTTTATCCCGTCTGCTGAGTGCCGCTGACGACCTCATCTATCTAGATAGATAGATAGATAGATAGATAGATAGAGAGATAGATAGATAGATACTGCAGCTCTCTGCTCCCGGAGCCGTCCTTTGTCCGTCAGTCCCGCCCACACACCTCCCACTGCTAGCGCCACTGCGCTGGCACAGGACAGGAGGAGATTACTTCAGCGGACTGGCTGGAGTGGGGAATTGAAGAGCCGGTATGCATTTACCGTGATAGGCGCAGCTGGCAGCAACTGCGCACATCAAAGGGATGCAGAGCAGTGAGAGCGCCTCTCCAGGCATGCGCCTCCCTGCACTGCATCCCTTTGCTGAGCGGGTTCCGCCGGCTCTGGATGTGGCTATGGAAAAGAATTAGTGTGGCTATACCTCCCAAGTGTCATGATTGCGGTGCGACAATCCGGATTTTGAGGGACTGTACCACTGTATCGTGATATAAGGGGTACAGTGTCACATACAGTGGAGACAGTTTCTAGTAAAAATACAGTGCAGGGATGTGGCCACACCCACTATGATGTAATCATGCCCCCAGTGCACCATAGCCACACCCTCTTATGCCAATATCAAACTCCCAAATGTCAGGAGGTAAGGAAGTAATAAATATCCATCTGAATGTGTGCTGCACATGTATAATATGGAGGCAGTTCACCATGCGCCTCTCAGCCAGGGGTAGATCCAGTGATGGATGATAGGGAAATCAGAGATAGATAGATAGATAGATAGATAGATAGATAGATAAACAGTTTTTATTGATAAATTGTGATAACTGGCGATAAGAAACAATAACAGTTGCAGAGGCGGGGCTGCAGCACAGTCCAATATTCAAATAGGGGAGCCACACCCACTGCCAGTGAGTCCTGGCCGGCGATGTGTGGCAGTATTTGGGGTGACAGTTGGTGTGACTCTCCTATTTGAATTTTGGACTGTGTTGCAGCCCCACCTCTGAAGCCGCCACTGTTAAAGAAATCATTGCTACTGCAGCTTGTTAATAAATAGGCCCCTGTGGATGGCAACTGCAACACATATGGAAAACCCAAACAAACATGGGTAGGACATTCAAACTCTACACAGATAGGGCCCTGATAGGTTAATTGGTTGATTCGTTGATTGATTGGTAAATGGAGTAAAATTACTAAGGCTTCTGGTGTAGCCCATAGCAACCAATCAGATTCTGGCTATAATTTCTCTATTGCAGCCAGTATTAAGTTTTAGTAAAACCTACCCCTAAATTTCATCTTTGAGGATCCCACTAAGTATACTACAAGTTTGGTAGAACTGGGTACACGGGATGCGTTTATGTGACCGCAGGTCACGAGATTGCCGGTCCCAATACTGACGCCGGGATCCCAGCATTTGAAAATCCCGCCAGTCGGCATGCCGACCAACAGGGACTATTCCCACTCATGGGTGTCCACGACACCCATACAGTGGGAATAGAACCAATGGCGAGTGCAGAGAGCCACCGAGCACGCTGCGTGGTGAGCGCAGTGAGCCCGCAAGGGACTTTGTTGCTCTCCCCCCTCCCCCCCACGTCATCCAACAGCCGGGATCCCGACATCGGTATTGTGACCGCCGGTCACACATACCCAACCCAAGTGCACAGACTGAAATAAAACACCTTATCAAATCTTAGCTATTCCAAATTGTGAGACTTGTTTTATTATCCCATGAGGCTGGATTTGTAGCTTGTTTAACTATCAGATAATAATCTCAGAAACTTATTTTTGAATGTTTGGATGGATCTGTGTACTAATAGATGAAATACAATATTACAATAAAATATTTTTCTTTCTGTATTGCATGTGTTTTCTTTGTGGGTGGAGTAAGAATGAGAGTTCTTGGCTGAGAAATGTTTTGGGATCATTTCCAAGGAGCGTAGTTGTAGCATTACTCCACGTGACAAGAAGGTGCCCTTCTCTCATTGTTTTATTGTGCAGGGCACATATGAGCTGATGCCGCATGCACGGTTACACAACCGTGGCAGGAGGAATTGTGTGCTAGCAGCAGAAGGTGCAAATATGATTGATACACTGCAGATGTGCGAGTGATGCTGCTGCTAATGGCGCCACAATTTGACATGTAGGCATACCTCCCAACATGACCCTCTCCAGGAGGCACAGAATGCTCTGATTCTGGACTTCCCTCTTAATTTATGATTACTGACATCCTGTAATAAAACACCTTTCTCATCCAGTAACCTGTTCAACAAAGCTGCCGGCAATCATGCATTGAGAGTTCAGTCCAGAAGCAGATCATTTTGTCCCTCTTGGAGAGGGTCATGTTGGGGTGTATGTGTAGGGTGCCTGAAACAGTGTGTTATTGTGCATGACTCATCTGTCCAAATAATATCACATGTCTGAGTAATTATTATTCACCAAACTTAAAAGTTATACTGTCAGGTGCAAGACTTGTTTACAGGCCTCCATAAAAGTATCTGTATGTGCACAAGTCTGTCACTGTGTTATTGGAGCACCACAGTGCTGTATGGCTGTATAGTACTTAGCCCAATAGAGAGTGATACCCTATCCTATTGACTGCTGTTTGTCTTCTATCACGTGTATCCTGTTATATTCAATAAACCTAGTCTGGTTTAGAGTCAATTTGTGGACATGCTTATATCCAGTACGCACCTACTAACTAGAGATGTGCACCGGAAATTTTTCGGGTTTTGTGTTTTGGTTTTGGGTTCGGTTCCGTGGCCGTGTTTTGGGTTCGAACGCGTTTTGGCAAAACCTCATCGAATTTTTTTTGTCGGATTCGGGTGTGTTTTGGATTTGGGTGTTTTTTTCAAAAAACCCTAAAAAACAGCTTAAATCATAGAATTTGGGGGTCATTTTGATCCCAAAGTATTATTAACCTCAATAACCATAATTTCCACTCATTTTCAGTCTATTCTGAACACCTCACACCTCACAATATTATTTTTAGTCCTAAAATTTGCACCGAGGTCGCTGGATGACTAAGCTCAGCGACCCAAGTGGCCGACACAAACACCTGGCCCATCTAAGAGTGGCACTGCAATGTCACGCAGGATGGCCCTTCCAAAAAACACTCCCCAAACAGCACATGACGCAAAGAAAAAAAGAGGCGCAATGAGGTAGCTGTGTGACTAAGCTCAGCGACCCTAGTGGCCGACACAACCACCTGGCCCATCTAGGAGTGGCACTGCAGTGTCACGCAGGATGGCCCTTCCAAAAAATACTCCCCAAACAGCACATGACGCAAAGAAGAAAAAAAAGAGGCGCAATGAGGTAGCTGTGTGACTAAGATAAGCGACCCTAGTGGCCGACACAAACACCTGGCCCATCTAGGAGTGGCACTGCAGTGTCACGCAGGATGGCCCTTCCAAAAAACACTCCCCAAACAGCACATGACGCAAAGAAAAATGAAAGAAAAAAGAGGTGCAAGATGGAATTGTCCTTGGGCCCTCCCACCCACCCTTATGTTGTATAAACAGGACATGCACACTTTAACCAACCCATCATTTCAGTGACAGGGTCTGCCACACGACTGTGACTGAAATGACGGGTTGGTTTGGACCCCCACCAAAAAAGAAGCAATTAATCTCTCCTTGCACAAACTGGCTCTACAGAGGCAAGATGTCCACCTCATCATCATCCTCCGATTCATCACCGTGTACATCCCCCTCCTCACAGATTATCAATTCGTCCCCACTGGAATCCACCATCACAGCTCCCTGTGTACTTTGTGGAGGCAATTGCTGCTGGTGAATGTCTCCATGGAGGAATTGATTATAATTAATTTTAATGAACATCATCTTCTCCACATTTTCTGGAAGTAACCTCGTACGCCGATTGCTGACAAGGTGAGCGGCGGCACTAAACACTCTTTCGGAGTACACACTTGTGGGAGGGCAACTTAGGTAGAATAAAGCCAGTTTGTGCAAGGGCCTCCAAATTGCCTCTTTTTCCTGCCAGTATACGTACGGACTGTCTGACGTGCCTACTTGGATGCGGTCACTCATATAATCCTCCACCATTCTTTCAATGGTGAGAGAATCATATGCAGTGACAGTAGACGACATGTCCGTAATCGTTGTCAGGTCCTTCAGTCCGGACCAGATGTCAGCATCAGCAGTCGCTCCAGACTGCCCTGCATCACCGCCAGCGGGTGGGCTCGGAATTCTGAGCCTTTTCCTCGCACCCCCAGTTGCGGGAGAATGTGAAGGAGGAGATGTTGACAGGTCGCGTTCCGCTTGACTTGACAATTTTCTCACCAGCAGTTCTTTGATCCCCTGCAGACTTGTGTCTGCCGGAAAGAGAGATACAACGTAGGTTTTAAATCTAGGATCGAGCACGGTGGCCAAAATGTAGTGCTCTGATTTCAACAGATTGACCACCCGTGAATCCTTGTTAAGCGAATTAAGGGCTCCATCCACAAGTCCCACATGCCTAGCGGAATCGCTCAGTGTTAGCTCCTCCTTCAATGTCTCCAGCTTCTTCTGCAAAACCCTGATGAGGGGAATGACCTGACTCAGGCTGGCAGTGTCTGAACTGACTTCACGTGTGGCAAGTTCAAAAGGTTGCAGAACCTTGCACAACGTTGAAATCATTCTCCACTGCGCTTGAGACAGGTGCATTCCACCTCCTATATCGTGGTCAGTTGTATAGGCTTGAATGGCCTTTTGCTGCTCCTCCAACCTCTGAAGCATATAGAGGGTTGAATTCCACCTCGTTACCACTTCTTGCTTCAGATGATGGCAGGGCAGGTTCAGGCGTTTTTGGTGTTGCTCCAGTCTTCTGTACGTGGTGCCTGTACGCCGAAAGTGTCCCGCAATTCTTCTGGCCACCGACAGCATCTCTTGCACGCCCCTCTCGTTTTTTAAATAATTCTGCACCACCATATTCAAGGTATGTGCAAAACATGGGACATGCTGGAATTTGCTCATATTTAATGCACACACAATATTGCTGGCGTTGTCCGATGCCACAAATCCACAGGAGAGTCCAATTGGGGTAAGCCATTCTGCGATGATCTTCCTCAGTTGCCGTAAGAGGTTTTTAGCTGTGTGCGTATTCTGGAAAGCGGTGGTACAAAGCGTAGCCTGCCTAGGAAAGAGTTGGCGTTTGCGAGATGCTGCTACTGGTGCCGCCGCTGCTGTTCTCGCGGCGGGAGTCAATACATCTACCCAGTGGGCTGTCACAGTCATATAGTCCTGACCCTGCCCTGCTCCACTTGTCCACATGTCCATGGTTAAGTGGACATTGGGTACAACTGCATTTTTTAGGACACTGGTGAGTCTTTTTCTGAGGTCTGTGTACATTTTCGGTATCGCCTGCCTAGAGAAATGGAACCTAGATGGTATTTGGTACCGGGGACACAGTACCTCAATCAAGTCTATAGTTGGCTCTGCAGTAATGATGGATACCGGAACCACGTTTCTCACCGCCCAGGATGCCAAGGCCTCAGTTATCCGCTTTGCAGCAGGATGACTGCTGTGATATTTCATCTTCCTCGCAAAGGACTGTTGGACAGTCAATTGCTTGGTGGAAGTAGTAAAAGTGGTCTTACGACTTCCCCTCTGGGATGACCATCGACTCCCAGCAGCAACAACAGCAGCGCCAGCAGCAGTAGGCGTTACACTCAAGGATGCATCGGAGGAATCCCAGGCAGGAGAGGACTCATCAGAATTGCCAGTGACATGGCCTGCAGGACTATTGGCATTCCTGGGGAAGGAGGAAATTGACACTGAGGGAGTTGGTGGGGTGGTTTGCGTGAGCTTGGTTACAAGAGGAAGGGATTTACTGGTCAGTGGACTGCTTCCGCTGTCGCCCAAAGTTTTTGAACTTGTCACTGACTTATGATGAATGCGCTGCAGGTGACGTATAAGAGAGGATGTTCCGAGGTGGTTAACGTCCTTACCCCTACTTATTACAGCTTGACAAAGGCAACACACGGCTTGACACCTGTTGTCCGCATTTCTGTTGAAATACTTCCACACCGAAGAGCTGATTTTTTTGGTATTTTCACCAGGCATGTCAATGGCCATATTCCTCCCACGGACAACAGGTGTCTCCCCGGGTGCCTGACTTAAACAAACCACCTCACCATCAGAATCCTCCTTGTCAATTTCCTCCCCAGCGCCAGCAACACCCATATCCTCCTCATCCTGGTGTACTTCAACACTGACATCTTCAATCTGACTATCAGGAACTGGACTGCGGGTGCTCCTTCCAGCACTTGCAGGGGGCGTGCAAATGGTGGAAGGCGCATGCTCTTCACGTCCAGTGTTGGGAAGGTCAGGCATCGCAACCGACACAATTGGACTCTCCTTGTGGATTTGTGATTTCGAAGAACGCACAGTTCTTTGCTGTGCTTTTGCCAGCTTAAGTCTTTTCATTTTTCTAGCGAGAGGCTGAGTGCTTCCATCCTCATGTGAAGCTGAACCACTAGCCATGAACATAGGCCAGAGCCTCAGCCGTTCCTTGCCACTCCGTGTGGTAAATGGCATATTGGCAAGTTTACGCTTCTCCTCCGACGATTTTATTTTAGATTTTTGAGGTTTTTTTTTACTGATATTTTGTGTTTTGGATTTTACATGCTCTGTACTATGACATTGGGCATCGGCCTTGGCAGACGACGTTGATGGAATTTCATCATCTCGGCCATGACTAGTGGCAGCAGCTTCAGCACGAGGTGGAAGTGGATCTTGATCTTTCCCTATTTTTGGAACCTCAACATTTTTGTTCTCCATATTTTAATAGGCACAACTAAAAGGCACCTCAGGTAAACAATGGAGATGGATGGATACTAGTATACTTATGGATGACGAGTGACTGACGACACAGAGGTAGCTACAGCCGTGGACTACCGTACTGCGTCTGCTAGTTTAGAGATGATAATGATATAAAAAATATATATATATCACTACTGCAGGTATATATAATATAATGACGAACCTGCTGGACACTGTCAGCAGACTCCTAAACTACTAGTATGAAGAAGATAGAAAAAAAAAACCCCACCACAGGTAGGTATACAATTATGGACGAGCACTGACGACACAGAGGTAGCTACAGCCGTGGACTACCGTACTGAGTCTGCTAGTATAGAGATGATAATGATATAAAAAATATATATATATCACTACTGCAGGTATATATAATATAATGACGGACCTGCTGGACACTGTCAGCAGACTCCTAAACTACTAGTATGAAGAAGATAGAAAAAAAAACCCCACCACAGGTAGGTATACAATTATGGACGAGCACTGACGACACAGAGGTAGCCACAGCCATGGACTACCGTACTGCGTCTGCTAGTATAGAGATGATAATGATATAAAAAATATATATATATCACTACTGCAGGTATATATAATATAATGACGGACCTGCTGGACACTGTCAGCAGACTCCTAAACTACTAGTATGAAGAAGATAGAAAAAAAACCCCCACCACAGGTAGGTATACAATTATGGACGAGCACTGACGACACAGAGGTAGCCACAGCCGTGGACTACCGTACTGCGTCTGCTAATATAGAGATGATAAAGATGATAGAGATGAACAAAAAAAATATAACACTACTGCAGGTAAATATTTATATAATATAATGAATGACGGACCTGCTGGACACTGTCAGCAGAATGCGTTTATAGAATAAATTAAAAAAACACCACAGGAGTGTTTAACTTTTTCAGGCAGACAATATACTGGTGGTCACTGGTCAGTCACACTGGCAGCAAAAGTGTGCACTGTACTCCTGCTATAACTGCACCCCAGTCTCCCCCACAATTCAGCTGTGTGAGCAGTGAGCACTCAGCACAGTCAGATATACATAGATGATATTATCATGCAGCACACTGAGGCTGAGCACAGATATGGTATGTGACTGTGTATCGTTTTTTTTCAGGCAGAGAACGGATTATATTAAATAATAAATAAAACTGGTGGTGGTTGAAGAAGATAGAAAAAAAAACCCCACCACAGGTAGGTATACAATTATGGACGAGCACTGATGACACAGAGGTAGCTACAGCCGTGGACTACCGTACTGCGTCTGCTAGTATAGAGATGATAATGATATAAAAAATACTGTGTATCGTTTTTTTTCAGGCAGAGAATGGATTATATTAAATAATAAAGTGGTCAGTCACTAGTAACTAACTATCAGCAAAACTCTGCACTCTGAGTACTCCTAATGCTCCCCAAAATTACTAAGTAATCAACTCAAGTGTCTCTATCTATTCTAACGGAGAGGACGCCAGCCACGTCCTCTCCCTATCAATCTCAATGCACGTGTGAAAATGGCGGCGACGCGCGGCTCCTTATATAGAATCCGAGTCTCGCGATAGAATACGAGCCTCGCGAGAATCCGACAGCGGGATGATGACGTTCGGGCGCGCTCGGGTTAGCCGAGCAAGGCGGGAAGATCCGAGTCTGCCTCGGACCCGTGTAAAAAGGCTGAAGTTCGGGGGGGTTCGGATTCCGAGGAACCGAACCCGCTCATCTCTACTACTAACATGTAGGTATCTGCCAAAGCTGTGGATGGAAAACGGTTAGCTGACATTACCCTAGCTATGGTGGCGGCACATGCTCCCTGTGTCGCTTGTGATACTAGTGACCAATGGGGGTCATTCAGAGTTGATCGCACGTAGCAACTTTTTGCTGCCCGTGCGATCAACTAGACTCTGCCTATGGGGGGAGTGTATTTCTGCATAGCAGGGCTGCGAACGCTTGTGCAGCCCTGCTATGCAAAAAAAAGTTTCCTGTAAAAGAAAACCAGGGTAAGAGTTACTTATCCTGTGCGATCGATCCAGCGATGCAGGTCCCGGAATTGACATCAGATATCCGCCCTCCAAACGCCTGGACACGCCTGCGTTGGACTCGCCTCTTCCTGAAAATGGTGAGTTGCCGCCCGGATCCGCCTTCCTCCTGTCAATCTTCTTGCGGTCGCTGCTGTGACCGCTTTCTTTGCTAGCAGCGTCGCAGTCTGGCGACGGCCATCGTCAGGCAACGATGCGCCTGCGCAATGTGGCCACCGCGCATGCACAGTTCCGATCGATCGCACGGCTGTGAAGAAGCGCAGCGTGCGAACGGGTCTGAATGACCTGCAATATACAATAAATGAGCCTCCCAAGAGTCAAAATACCATACAGATAGCATCGTAATGACCGGTATATAATACAGATAACATTCTGGTGACAGGTATAAATAGAGAGCATCCTAGGAATTGAACTACCATGCAGGGAGAATCCTGGTGTACAGTATACAGTATGGAGAGCATATAAACAAATTGCATCCTAGTGATTGCCAAACAATACAGGGAGCATCCACATGAGAATGGTTTCCATATCAACACATCTACCTTAAATACCTGAATTAAGTCTCCTTTTCTTTATGCTTCAACCACATGTCATCACCTCTTCTTTCCAATACAGTGGACTAGTCCACAGGACTGAGGCCCATGAATCCTACGTCCTTGGAATTGAGAGCCAGGGGGTGGAGTTACTCTCTTTTTCAGCTTCAACCACTTCCACTTCCCTCTCTCCTCTTCTTCCTTCCCCTCTGACCTCTTCCTATTTATTGATAAAGAGCTAAAAGGCTAATAGACGTGTATCACCCCCTATGCCCCTTTACCATACATCTATGGTGTCAGGGGAGTTTGGACGGAATATCCCAGGGCTGACCTGGGGTACATGTAATAATGTGGCTGATCACTAGGGGAACAGCCCCCAGGAAGCTGACCTTTGTTGATGCTGGGCACTTATAGGCCAAGGCAAGTCCCAGTGAGCCAGGGAATCTCTTGTATAGGGAAGCCCAGGGGTTAAAGTGTGGGGGGGAACGGAGTGGAACTGAGTTCCACCACCTGCAATGGTAGGTGGAACTAGTTCCACCTCCTCCAATGCCCTGCACAGTAATTCTTACAGAAAAGCCCACGTCAATAGATGATGCAGGTGGCACTAGTGTCACTGACAAGCTGCAGCCACCTCCCCCTTTCTCAGGTCCATGGTCCTCCTTTATGTGTATAAGGGACATTACTACTGTGGGCATTATGGGTATAAGTGGCACTACGGTGGGCATTATGTGTATAAGAGGCACTATTTTGGGCATTGTGTATAAGGGGCACTACTGTGTGGCATAACATGTATAAGGGGAACCACTGTGTAGCGTAACATGAATAAGGGGCACTACTGAGTGATGTAATGTGAATAGGGGCACTACTGAGTGATGTAACGTGAATAAGGAGCATTACTATGTGGTGTAGTAAGAATAAGGGGCACTACATGCAGTGTAATGGGAATACGATTGTGCTACTGTGTAGTATAATTTGAATTGGGGTACTATTGTGTGACCATACCCCTTTCTTCTTTATAAATATGGGAGGTAAGGCACAAATTTATAGTTTGCAGGGGAGTGTCAAAAAAACTAGAACTGGCCCTGGCTATGCCTAGTGAAAGGAGTCGGAGGAAATGAGTTCCAATATCTCTCCAGGACCAGTTTAAGCCCTGGGGAAGCCTATGATGCAATTGCCCATGGTAGTGTAACACAAGGTAATGAGATAGAGAGAAAACTGTCTATTGGACAGATGAATTGCTTCTGTATTCTGTATGTTAGGCTTTAATTTTACACATAGATTAATAAGAAATCTATATGTAAAATAGCTAGACCTCTTTTTTCTAAAAGCAAAAGTCAAGGGGTAAAGAAATATGAGTTTTGCTAAAAATAAAATCACAATAATATCACCGCTTTCATTCCATGTTTATAAATGTTTAACAGGGAAATACTTTCCACCTAAGCTGAAATAATATTAGTGTAGGCATTTTATACAGAATGCATGGAACATTTGTACAACCTAATTACACATAAGATAACATAGAATGTTATAAAACTATAAAAAAAAAAAGGTAAAAAGGTCTTTAAAGAAATCCAGAAAGTGGAATCTCTAGCTCACATCTTCACAATAACATTAGACACAAACACTTACAGGAAACTGGAAGAGAAAATGAAAGCTTCCAACGTACAGCTAAGAATTCAGGGAATGGGTGTCTTTCCTGTGATACACTGAAAATCTCATCATTGAAATGAAGTTTCAAAATGACTTCCCTCTGGTCTATCTCAGGAGAAGATTTGGACTTGGGCAATCTATGTACCTCTTCTCTATCTCTTAGGTAGAGTTTAGGCCACAGAGGTCCTCCTACATACTGAGTCGTTGGGGGCTTGACTGCAACTCATTAACTTTTCAGGACCCAAGACATACGGGTGTAGTAGGGTATGCCGGTGGCCAGCATACCAACGCCGGAATCCTGACAGCCGGCATACCGACAGCTGGGTGAGCACAAATGAGCCCCTTGCGGGCTCGCTGCGTGCACCACGCTATCTATTCTCCCTCCAGGGGGTTCGTGGACCCCCAAGAGGGAGAAAAAGTGTCGGTATGCCGGCTGTCGGGATTCCGGCGCTGGTATACTGTGCGCCGGGATCCCGACAGTCGGCAAACTGAAGACCACCCAAGACATACAGGTACCTGGGTGCTTTGTTACAGCCCCCCTCTTACTCTTGACGGCCCTGGTTATTTCTGCCTCTCGTCCCTACCCTGGTCTATATAGTTGCAGTGATGCTTGGGAGAAGAGGCAATTCGAGTTTGGATAATACTTAAGCATATGCAGATGTGGGGTGGGAGGTAATGGAGTCAGAGATCACCGGAGGTGTTGGAGGCCGGTCGAGCTCAGACGTTTTTTAAAAGGGGCAATCACTTACAAGGCAAAACCATGACGAGACCGGCCGGCATCCCGCACCTCCGTCGATCTCTGACTCCATTTCATCACGCCGTTGGTCTCATTTTGTGCTTACTTCTGAAGGCCCAAAAATATCAGCAATCAATTGGGGCAATTTTCTGTTTTGCAGATGATTGTGCAAATAAACCTGCAATGTATGGGGTTCCCAGATCACGGATTCAGGCCAAAAATTGGTTGGGATTGTGAAATCAGGTTGTCCAACAGTGTCATGTTGGATTTCACACATCATTTGGAGCTGTAGATTGCTAGTGTATGGTAACAGATTTGCAGACCGTTTCTAGTAAAACTGATGAGCCTTTCAAGATTGGCAGATCTGTATTTGCTGATGTGCAAATCACTGAAATATATCTGTAATGTGTGGGTGCAGATTGGTAGATTGGGGAATCTTTAAATCTGGGGGAAAAAACCTCAGAATCTGCAGATTGTTTTATTGTTATTGCTGATGTATAGTGGCCTGTACACAGAGAGGTGGAGTAGGGCAGAAAGGGGGGCGTGCAAGCATAGGCCAAGCAAAGTAAGGGGAAGTTCACGCAAATGCGACTTAAACCAGACCACAACACATACACATACAGTATGCCTGACGGTGTATATCTGTTGGGTGTTTAATTCCATACTCATACTAATTACTTTTGATTAGCAGAATGCAACTTAATCACTTATACTAATGCTGCATAAATTATGAGTGTGGCAGCTGAGGTAAATTTACATTATTTCATTGATAATTTTATTTTTATATATATATATATATATATATATATGTGTGTGTGTATGGATTCAGTATGATATCCCGTCCACCATAATGCCGGCAGCGGGGCGAGCGCAAAGAGTCCCCTTGCGGGCACCTACGAGTGGGAATAGTCCTGTTTTGTCGGGATTCCAACTGGCAGTATCGGGATTCTGGCATCGGTATCCTGACCGCCGGGCACCTACGAGTGGGAATAGTCCTGTTTTGTCGGGATTCCAACTGGCAGTATCGGGATTCTGGCATCGGTATCCTGACCGCCGGGCACCTACGAGTGGGAATAGTCCTGTTTTGTCGGGATTCCAACTGGCAGTATCGGGATTCTGGCATCGGTATCCTGACCGCCGGGATCCTGACAGCCGTCAAATTGAATGTATACCATATGGGTAGTGCAGTGATCATGAGTAAGACCTTGTATAGGGTTGAAGCTGCTGCTATTTCTTAGTAAATAAATGCCGTGAAATAAAAAAAATAATAATAACTAGTGAATGCCTCTCTACTTATATATACATGAGAGAGAGAGAAAGAGAGAGAGAGAGAGATTTTGCCATAATGTCCTGGTGTCCTAGTCATACAGGGATTATGGAGGAAAAAAGTTGTAGGTGACAGAAAACCTGCGCGCTAAAGATTGGAAATCACCCAAAAGTGTAACAGCATAAATAATCAATTTTCTACTTATCTCAAAGTAATTCAGATTTGCTTAATGAGCTTCACTCCCATTAATCAGACGTGCATGGGCACATACGAATAGAAAAAGAAAAAGAAAAAATGCTCCACATAGTGAAATACAATCAGATTATGGGGGTAATTCCAAGTTGATCGCAGCAGGAATTTTGTTAGCAGTTGGGCAAAACCATGGTGGTCATTCCGAGTTGTTCGCTCGTTGCCGATTTTCGCTATATTGCGATTAGTCGCTTACTGCGCATGCGCAAGGTACGCAGAGCGCATGCGCTTAGTTATTTTACACAAAAGTTAGGTATTTTACTCACGGCATAACAAGGATTTTTCATCGTTCTGGTGATCGTAGTGTGATTGACAGGAAGTGGGTGTTTCTGGGCGTAAACTGGCCGTTTTCTGGGCGTGTGTGAAAAAACGCTGGCGTTTCTGGGAAAAACGCAGGAGTATCTGAAGAAACGGGGGAGTGTCTGGGCGAACGCTGGGTGTGTTTGTGACGTCAAACCAGGAACGAAACTGACTGAACTGATCGCAATGGCTGAGTAAGTCTGGAGCTACTCAGAAACTGCGAAGTAATTTCTATTCGCCATTCTGCGAATCTTTCGTTCGCAATTCTGCTAAGCTAAGATACACTCCCAGAGGGCGGCAGCTTAGCGTGTGCAATGCTGCTAAAAGCAGCTAGCGAGCGAACAACTCGGAATGAGGGCCCATGTGCACTGCAGGGGAGGCAGATATAACGTGCAGAAAGAGTTAGATTTGGGTGGGTTATTTTATTTCTGTGCAGGGTAAATACTGGCTGCTTTATTTTTACACTGCAAATTAGATTGCAGATTGAACACACCACACTCAAATCTAACTCTCTCTGCACATGTTAAATCTGCCTCCCCTGCAGTGCACATGGTTTTGCCCAACTGCTAACAAAATTCCTGCTGCGATCAACTTGGAATTACCCCCTATAGGTATAGATATACAGTAGGTGTCACAATAGACTGCATATTGGGGGTCATTCTGAGTTGATCGCTCGCTAGCAGTTTTTAGCAGCCGTGCAAACTCTAAGCCGCCGCCCTCTGGGAGTGTATCTTAGCTTAGCAGAAGTGCGAACGAAAGGATCGCAGAGCGGCTACAAATACAAATTGTGCAGTTTCAGAGTAGCTCCAGACCTACTCAGCGCTTGCGATGACTTCACACTGTTCAGTTCCTGTTTTGACGTCACAAACACGCCCTGCGTTCGCCCAGCCACGCCTGCGTTTTTCCTGGCATCCCTGAAAACGGTCAGTTGCCACCCAGAAACGCCCCCTTCCTGTCAATCACTCTGCGGCCAGCACTGTGACTGAAATGCTTCGCTAGACCTTGTGTGAAACTACTTCGGCCGTTGTGAAAGTACGTCGCGCGTGCGCATTACGCTAAATACGCATGCGCAGAAGTTCAGTTTTTTTGCATCATCGCTGTGCAGCGAACATTTTCAGCTAGCGATCAACTCGGAATGATCCCCATTGATCCTGTTACTATCGACTTCCAAGCCGGCCATCGATGTTCGCCATCGGCTTCTAGGCCGATCATCGCAGTTTGCTAATCACACTGGTTTCCAGACCAGCCCATTACCTGTGACTGTTATATTACCATTGCTCCAGTTGCTGTTCATACCTCTGTGTGCTAATTAAACATCACTGCGCACACGCGCAGTAACTTACTGCAGCCTCCTCGTTTCCTCCACCGCACCACCACTGTCCCACTAGTGCCCCGTCTGGGAACAGACACAGTTACAGATCTGACAGTAGCCCTCCAGCTGTTGTGGATCTACACATCCCAGCATGCCCTGCCTCAGTTTTAGCATACCTTAATAGCAAACCTGTGGCAGGGCATGCTGGGAGGTGCAGTTCCACAGCAGCTGGAGGGCCACAGGTTGAAGACCCTTGATCTAGTTAGTTTGCCTGTAGCAGATGCTGCAGTGTGTCTTTCATGGCGCTAGTCCCTGACCTTGAACCAGCTTTATTGTATCACCCATCCAACCAAAGAACCACTGAACAAAAGAAAAGACTGAAGAAGAAAAAAACTTTGAAGAAAAAAATAAAAGTTAAACATTTCTATGATTTTGTTTTTATTTCCGTCCAAGTCTTGCTCTGGTTTCAGCTCACGGGTTCCTTTAGAAGCAGATGGTCATTTTGAGAAGAGAAGCAGATGAGGCGGTGTTCTTGTAATCAGATCTGTATAATGTTCCCCCAGCTCTCTGTGCCTCTGGTCAGTCATCGGCTTTTCTTGCACAATTACTGGTTCATCAACAAGCCAAAGTTTGGAGCTTTGCCAGAATAATTATCTTCACGGCTCCCTGTTAAGGGCCAGAGGTGACATGAGTAGTTGGGGGGGGGGGGGGGGGGATTCGGCTAGGTCCAACTCTGACACATGATGTCACTGACTATATTTAATTTAGCCGAGCCACGAGTAAACAAATGAAGGATTAGTGGAGTGTGGTCAGAGTCAGCCTAAACCTTAACGTATTCCCCATTACCCAGATTTAACAGGTTGAGCTCCATTCAACATTTCACCCTTATTACACACGCCAGCACAATGCTTTATTGTCCTGTGCAAAGGAAGCACAGCTGTAGTTTTTCGGCATGCCTGCAATGGCCGCCTCTGCTTTGAGGGCTCAAGTTACTTTTCTCTAAGGATTATGCTACTTATTTTGCTAGGATTTTTAACCACTCTTTCTCTGTATTCATATGATGCTAGCATACTTCGCATTAGTCTAGAAGGTAGGGCAGACAATACAACAATAAGACATCTATGAAAACTCTATAAAGGAGTACTGTAACGCATGGCAATTGGAGATTTGTTTTCACTTCTCAAATTGCATGAGAAAGATGGCAAATACAATTAGAATCTGGCGGGTACACGACTCTTTCATAGTTACTTCTGTACTAGTTGTCATGGAACTGTTTTCTTGCTGACAAATCTGAATTTGCCTGAAGATCAGAAATGTAAGATACACCGGGTCTGCTTCATATTTATACGCAAACCCGATGGCTTGCGTACATATACAGTGTTTGGGGGTCTGCATAGGCGCATGTGCAGAGTGGATCTGCGATGTCACTTGCAGCTCCATCAGCCAAAGCATGATTGATATACTGCAGCATGTACCTCCATTTTGAAGGCATGACGGGTCCAGGGTCTGTATCGTCGGACGAAGTCTTCCTGGACCACGATGTCCTACGGCCATCCTGAGTAAGCTTCAGCTAACGCAGGCTGGCCGGTGCCTGTAACCATCGGTAATTGCGACTGATGGAATCGATGGTGATCCAAGGCTGGTTCATCATCAGACGTAATACTCGGATTCTCACTAATGCTAACAGGAGGCATTTATCTGCTACAGATGCCTCCTTCTGCGTTACAGTTAAAATTAGATGGTATTGCACAGCTGCTTTTTTTTGCAGCTGTGCAATTCCATAAAAAACTGAATTAGGCCCATAGTAATTCATAGTGTATACAGTATATATATATATATATATATATATATATATATATATGGGATAATGTAAATTAGAACAATGTGAAACGTCACAGAGGAGCCCCTATGCTAACGAAAATGGTTCAGTGATATAGTCACCTCATACTGTCTGTAATTAGCTTTTTTCTTCTTCTTCTAGTTACCAGAGTTCCTTCCATTGGCTGACTCCATTGGGTTACGCTACGTTGCCCCATATCATAAGAGTTTATGGGGGTAATTCTAAGTTGGTCGCAGCAGCAAGTTTGTTAGCATTGTGCAAAACCATGTGCACTGCAGGGGGGGCGATATAATGTGCTGAGAGAGTTAGATTTGGGTGGGTTATTTTGTTCCTGTGCAGGGTAAATACTGGCTGCTTTATTTTTACAATGCAATTTAGATTTCAGTTTGAATACACCCCACCCAAATCTAACTCTCTCTGCACATGTCATATCTGCCCCCCCCCCCCCCCCCCCCCTGCAGTGCACATGGTTTTGCCCAACTGCTAACAAATTTGCTGCTACGATCAACTCAGAATTAGGCCCTATGGCACTCATTCCGAGTTGTTCGCTCGCCAGCAGATTTTAACAGCATTGCACACGCTAGGCCGCCGCCCTCTGGGAGTGAATCTTAGCTGAGCAGTATTGCAAACGAAAGATAGCAGAATTACAAATAGAAATTTCTTAGCAGTTTCTGAGTAGCTCAGGACTTACTCCTACACTGCGATCAGCGCAGCCCGTTTCGTTCCTGGTTTGACGTCACAAACACGCCCTGCGTGCGGCCAGCCACTCCCCCGTTTCTCCAGACACTCCCGCGTTTTATCTAGAGATGAGCGGGTTCGGTTCCTCGGAATCCGAACCCGCCCGAACTTCATGTTTTTTTTCACGGGTCCAAGCGACTCGGATCTTCCCGCCTTGCTCGGTTAACCCGAGCGCGCCCGAACGTCATCATGACGCTGTCGGATTCTCGCGAGACTCGGATTCTATATAAGGAGCCGCGCGTCGCCGCCATTTTCACACGTGCATTGAGATTGATAGGGAGAGGACGTGGCTGGCGTCCTCTCCATTTAGATTAGAAGAGAGAGAGTGAGATTGATTTGAGACAGAGACACTTGATTTACTGGAGCTTAGGAGTACTGTAGAGAGTGCAGAGTTTAGTAGTGACTGACCACAGTGACCACCAGACAGTGCAGTTTTATTTAATATAATCCGTTCTCTGCCTGAAAAAAACGATACACAGTGACTCAGTCACATACCATATCTGTGTGCACTGCTCAGCCCAGTGTGCTGCATCATCTATGTATATATCTGACTGTGCTCACACAGCTTATAATTGTGGGGGAGACTGGGGAGCAGTGCCAGTTATAGGTTATAGCAGGAGCCAGGAGTACATATTATTAAAATTAAACAGTGCACACTTTTGCTGCAGGAGTGCCACTGCCAGTGTGACTGACCAGTGACCTGACCACACTGACCACCAGTATAGTTAGTAGTATACTATATTGTGATTGCCTGAAAAAGTTAAACACTCGTCGTGTGACTTGTGTGGTGTTTTTTTTTTTATTCTATAAAAAACTCATTCTGCTGACAGACAGTGTCCAGCAGGTCCGTCATTATATAATATATACCTGTCCGGCTGCAGTAGTGATATATATATATTTTTTATATCATTATTTATCATCCAGTCGCAGCAGACACAGTACGGTAGTTCACGGCTGTAGCTACCTCTGTGTCGGCACTCGGCAGTCCATCCATAATTGTATACCACCTACCCGTGGTTTTTTTTTCTTTCTTCTTTATACATACATACTACATCTCTTTATCAACCAGTCTATATTAGCAGCAGACACAGTACAGTAGTCCACGGCTGTAGCTACCTCTGTGTCGGCACTCGGCAGTCCATCCATAATTGTATACCACCTACCCGTTGTTTTTTTTTCTTTCTTCTTTATACATACATACTACATCTCTTTATCAACCAGTCTATATTAGCATCAGACACAGTACAGTACGGTAGTCCACGGCTGTAGCTACCTCTGTGTCGGCACTCGGCAGTCCGTCCATAATTGTATATCACCTACCCGTGTTTTTTTTTTCTTTCTTCTTTATACATACATACTACATCTCTTTATCAACCAGTCTATATTAGCAGCAGACACAGTACAGTAGTCCACGGCTGTAGCTACCTCTGTGTCGGCACTCGGCAGTCCATCCATAATTGTATACCACCTACCCGTGGTTTTTTTTTCTTTCTTCTTTATACATACATACTACATCTCTTTATCAACCAGTCTATATTAGCAGCAGACACAGTACAGTACGGTAGTCCACGGCTGTAGCTACCTCTGTGTCGGCACTCGGCAGTCCGTCCATAATTGTATACCACCTACCCGTGGTTTTTTTTTCTTTCTTCTTTATACATACATACTACATCTCTTTATCAACCAGTCTGTATTAGCAGCAGACACAGTACAGTAGTCCACGGCTGTAGCTACCTCTGTGTCGGCACTCGGCAGTCCATCCATAATTGTATACCACCTACCCGTGGTTTTTTTTTCTTTCTTCTTTATACATACATACTACATCTCTTTATCAACCAGTCTATATTAGCAGCAGACACAGTACAGTACGGTAGTCCACGGCTGTAGCTACCTCTGTGTCGGCACTCGGCAGTCCGTCCATAATTGTATACCACCTACCCGTGGTTTTTTTTTCTTTCTTCTTTATACATACATACTACATCTCTTTATCAACCAGTCTATATTAGCAGCAGACACAGTACAGTAGTCCACGGCTGTAGCTACCTCTGTGTCGGCACTCGGCAGTCCATCCATAATTGTATACCACCTACCCGTGGTTTTTTTTTTCTTTCTTCTTTATACATACTACATCTCATTATCAACCAGTCTATATTAGCAGCAGGCACAGTACGGTAGTCCACGGCTGTAGCTACCTCTGTGTCGGCACTCGGCAGTCCGTCCATAATTGTATACCACCAACCCGTGTTTTTTTTTTCTTTCTTCTTTATACATACTACATCTCATTATCAACCAGTCTATATTAGCAGCAGACACAGTACAGTAGTCCACGGCTGTAGCTACCTCTGTGTCGGCACTCGGCAGTCCATCCATAATTGTATACCACCTACCCGTGGTTTTTTTTTCTTTCTTCTTTATACATACTACATCTCATTATCATCCAGTCTATATTAGCAGCAGACACAGTACAGTAGTCCACGGCTGTAGCTACCTCTGTGTCGGCACTCGGCAGTCCATCCATAATTGTATACCACCTACCCGTGGTTTTTTTTTCTTTCTTCTTTATACATACATACTACATCTCATTATCATCCAGTCTATATTAGCAGCAGACACAGTACAGTACAATAGTCCACGGCTGTAGCTACCTCTGTGTCGGCACTCGGCAGTCCATCCATAATTGTATACTAGTATCCATCCATCTCCATTGTTTACCTGAGGTGCCTTTTAGTTGTGCCTATTAAAATATGGAGAACAAAAATGTTGAGGTTCCAAAATTAGGGAAAGATCAAGATCCACTTCCACCTCGTGCTGAAGCTGCTGCCACTAGTCATGGCCGAGACGATGAAATGCCAGCAACGTCGTCTGCCAAGGCCGATGCCCAATGTCATAGTACAGAGCATGTCAAATCCAAAACACCAAATATCAGTAAAAAAAGGACTCCAAAACCTAAAATAAAATTGTCGGAGGAGAAGCGTAAACTTGCCAATATGCCATTTACCACACGGAGTGGCAAGGAACGGCTGAGGCCCTGGCCTATGTTCATGGCTAGTGGTTCAGCTTCACATGAGGATGGAAGCACTCAGCCTCTCGCTAGAAAACTGAAAAGACTCAAGCTGGCAAAAGCACCGCAAAGAACTGTGCGTTCTTCGAAATCCCAAATCCACAAGGAGAGTCCAATTGTGTCGGTTGCGATGCCTGACCTTCCCAACACTGGACGTGAAGAGCATGCGCCTTCCACCATTTGCATGCCCCCTGCAAGTGCTGGAAGGAGCACCCGCAGTCCAGTTCCTGATAGTCAGATTGAAGATGTCAGTGTTGAAGTACACCAGGATGAGGAGGATATGGGTGTTGCTGGCGCTGGGGAGGAAATTGACCAGGAGGATTCTGATGGTGAGGTGGTTTGTTTAAGTCAGGCACCCGGGGAGACACTTGTTGTCCGTGGGAGGAATATGGCCGTTGACATGCCTGGTGAAAATACCAAAAAAATCAGCTCTTCGGTGTGGAAGTATTTCACCAGAAATGCGGACAACATTTGTCAAGCCGTGTGTTCCCTTTGTCAAGCTGTAATAAGTAGGGGTAAGGACGTTAACCACCTCGGAACATCCTCCCTTATACGTCACCTGCAGCGCATTCATAATAAGTCAGTGACAAGTTCAAAAACTTTGGGCGACAGCGGAAGCAGTCCACTGACCAGTAAATCCCTTCCTCTTGTAACCAAGCTCACGCAAACCACCCCACCAACTCCCTCAGTGTCAATTTCCTCCTTCCCCAGGAATGCCAATAGTCCTGCAGGCCATGTCACTGGCAATTCTGACGAGTCCTCTCCTGCCTGGGATTCCTCCGATGCATCCTTGCGCGTAACGCCTACTGCTGCTGGCGCTGCTGTTGTTGCTGCTGGGAGTCGATGGTCATCCCAGAGGGGAAGTCGTAAGCCCACTTGTACTACTTCCAGTAAGCAATTGACTGTCCAACAGTCCTTTGCGAGGAAGATGAAATATCACAGCAGTCATCCTGCTGCAAAGCGGATAACTGAGGCCTTGACAACTATGTTGGTGTTAGACGTGCGTCCGGTATCCGCCGTTAGTTCACAGGGAACTAGACAATTTATTGAGGCAGTGTGCCCCCGTTACCAAATACCATCTAGGTTCCACTTCTCTAGGCAGGCGATACCGAGAATGTACACGGACGTCAGAAAAAGACTCACCAGTGTCCTAAAAAATGCAGTTGTACCCAATGTCCACTTAACCACGGACATGTGGACAAGTGGAGCAGGGCAGGGTCAGGACTATATGACTGTGACAGCCCACTGGGTAGATGTATGGACTCCCGCCGCAAGAACAGCAGCGGCGGCACCAGTAGCAGCATCTCGCAAACGCCAACTCTTTCCTAGGCAGGCTACGCTTTGTATCACCGCTTTCCAGAATACGCACACAGCTAAAAACCTCTTACTGCAACTGAGGAAGATCATCGCAGAATGGCTTACCCCAATTGGACTCTCCTGTGGATTTGTGGCATCGGACAACGCCAGCAATATTGTGTGTGTGCATTAAATATGGGCAAATTCCAGCACGTCCCATGTTTTGCACATACCTTGAATTTGGTGGTGCAGAATTTTTTAAAAAACGACAGGGGCGTGCAAGAGATGCTGTCGGTGGCCAGAAGAATTGCGGGACACTTTCGGCGTACAGGCACCACGTACAGAAGACTGGAGCACCACCAAAAACTACTGAACCTGCCCTGCCATCATCTGAAGCAAGAAGTGGTAACGAGGTGGAATTCAACCCTCTATATGCTTCAGAGGTTGGAGGAGCAGCAAAAGGCCATTCAAGCCTATACAATTGAGCACGATATAGGAGGTGGAATGCACCTGTCTCAAGTGCAGTGGAGAATGATTTCAACGTTGTGCAAGGTTCTGATGCCCTTTGAACTTGCCACACGTGAAGTCAGTTCAGACACTGCCAGCCTGAGTCAGGTCATTCCCCTCATCAGGCTTTTGCAGAAGAAGCTGGAGACATTGAAGGAGGAGCTAACACGGAGCGATTCCGCTAGGCATGTGGGACTTGTGGATGGAGCCCTTAATTCGCTTAACAAGGATTCACGGGTGGTCAATCTGTTGAAATCAGAGCACTACATTTTGGCCACCGTGCTCGATCCTAGATTTAAAACCTACCTTGGATCTCTCTTTCCGGCAGACACAAGTCTGCTGGGGTTGAAAGACCTGCTGGTGAGAAAATTGTCAAGTCAAGCGGAACGCGACCTGTCAACATCTCCTCCTTCACATTCTCCCGCAACTGGGGGTGCGAGGAAAAGGCTCAGAATTCCGAGCCCACCCGCTGGCGGTGATGCAGGGCAGTCTGGAGCGACTGCTGATGCTGACATCTGGTCCGGACTGAGGACCTGACAACGATTACGGACATGTCGTCTACTGTCACTGCATATGATTCTCTCAACATTGAAAGAATGGTGGAGGATTATATGAGTGACCGCATCCAAGTAGGCACGTCACACAGTCCGTACTTATACTGGCAGGAAAAAGAGGCAATTTGGAGGCCCTTGCACAAACTGGCTTTATTCTACCTAAGTTGCCCTCCCACAAGTGTGTACTCCGAAAGAGTGTTTAGTGCCGCCGCTCACCTTGTCAGCAATCGGCGTACGAGGTTACATCCAGAAAATGTGGAGAAGATGATGTTCATTAAAATGAATTATAATCAATTCCTCCGCGGAGACATTGACCAGCAGCAATTGCCTCCACAAAGTACACAGGGAGCTGAGATGGTGGATTCCAGTGGGGACGAATTGATAATCTGTGAGGAGGGGGATGTACACGGTGATATATCGGAGGATGATGATGAGGTGGACATCTTGCCTCTGTAGAGCCAGTTTGTGCAAGGAGAGATTAATTGCTTCTTTTTTGGGGGGGGTCCAAACCAACCCGTCATATCAGTCACAGTCGTGTGGCAGACCCTGTCACTGAAATGATGGGTTGGTTAAAGTGTGCATGTCCTGTTTATACAACATAAGGGTGGATGGGAGGGCCCAAGGACAATTCCATCTTGCACCTCTTTTTTCTTTTATTTTTCTTTGCGTCATGTGCTGTTTGGGGAGGGTTTTTTGGAAGGGCCATCCTGCGTGACACTGCAGTGCCACTCCTAGATGGGCCCGGTGTTTGTGTCGGCCACTAGGGTCGCTTATCTTACTCACACAGCTACCTCATTGCGCCTCTTTTTTTCTTTGCGTCATGTGCTGTTTGGGGAGTGTTTTTTGGAAGGGCCATCCTGCGTGACACTGCAGTGCCACTCCTAGATGGGCCAGGTGTTTGTGTCGGCCACTAGGGTCGCTTAGCTTACTCACACAGCTACCTCATTGCGCCTCTTTTTTTCTTTGCGTCATGTGCTGTTTGGGGAGGGTTTTTTGGAAGGGCCATCCTGCGTGACACTGCAGTGCCACTCCTAGATGGGCCCGGTGTTTGTGTCGGCCACTAGGGTCGCTTATCTTACTCACACAGTCAGCTACCTCATTGCGCCTCTTTTTTTCTTTGCGTCATGTGCTGTTTGGGGAGGGTTTTTTGGAAGGGCCATCCTGCGTGACACTGCAGTGCCACTCCTAGATGGGCCCGGTGTTTGTGTCGGCCACTAGGGTCGCTTATCTTACTCACACAGTCAGCTACCTCATTGCGCCTCTTTTTTTCTTTGCGTCATGTGCTGTTTGGGGAGGGTTTTTTGGAAGGGACATCCTGCGTGACACTGCAGTGCCACTCCTAGATGGGCCCGGTGTTTGTGTCGGCCACTAGGGTCGCTTATCTTACTCACACAGCTACCTCATTGCGCCTCTTTTTTTCTTTGCGTCATGTGCTGTTTGGGGAGGGTTTTTTGGAAGGGACATCCTGCGTGACACTGCAGTGCCACTCCTAGATGGGCCCGGTGTTTGTGTCGGCCACTAGGGTCGCTTATCTTACTCACACAGCGACCTCGGTGCAAATTTTAGGACTAAAAATAATATTGTGAGGTGTGAGGTATTCAGAATAGACTGAAAATGAGTGTAAATTATGGTTTTTGAGGTTAATAATACTTTGGGATCAAAATGACCCCCAAATTCTATGATTTAAGCTGTTTTTTAGGGTTTTTTGAAAAAAACACCCAAATCCAAAACACACCCGAATCCGACAAAAAAAATTCGGTGAGGTTTTGCCAAAACGCGGTCGAACCCAAAACACGGCCGCGGAACCGAACCCAAAACCAAAACACAAAACCCGAAAAATTTCCGACGCTCATCTCTAGTTTTATCCTGGCACGCCTGCGTTTTTCCGCACACTCCCGGAAAACGGTCAGTTTCCGCCCAGAAACACACACTTTGGGGTTTATTTACTAAGATTCGTAATGTTCAGAATTAGTTTGAAGTTGAAACACGACTGACATCGGTAGTGTGAATTTGCAACTTTTTTTTTTTTTATGACTCATTTACTAAGCGTTCGTAATTTGTGTTTTCGTATTTTCCGATGTCGATGTCATTCGTAATATATTTTATGTGATCGGGGCCGACTCTTGTTTTTGCGGCCGTATTTTGTTGGCTTTTTACGAATTTGAATCTTTAATTTCCACGGCAGTGTTTTTGACCCTTCCCGGCCGCGTTATTTTCTTACTTTCGTTTTCGTCACTCGTCCGTGATTGGTTGTGTTTGTCATGGAGGAGTGTCTGTGCTCATTAGTATAAAAACGCCCCCAACCAGCCGCACCTCGTGGGTTTAGCTAGTGGAGAGGTGAGAGGAAGTTGGTGTTTTGGAGTTGGTGATTTGTTGGTCGGTTTTGGAGGTTTCTTGTGATTGTTGAGTGCTGTATTGTGTAGGGATGAGCGGGTTCGGTTCCTCGGAATCCGAACCCGCCCGAACTTCAGTTTTTTTCACACGGGGCCGAGCGACTCGGATCTTCCCGCCTTGCTCGGTTAACCCGAGCGCGCCCGAACGTCATCATCCCGCTGTCGGATTCTCGCGAGGCTCGGATTCTATCGCGAGACTCGGATTCTATATAAGGAGCCGCGCGTCGCCGCCATTTTCACACGTGCATTGAGATTCATAGGGAGAGGACGTGGCTGGCGTCCTCTCCGTTTATAGAGAAGAGAGTGAGACAGTAGAGAGAGACACAGTAGTAATTTTGGGGAGCATTAGGAGGAGTACTAGTAGTTACTTGCTGAAGTGATAGATAGTGTGACTGTATTATCTGACTTGTGGGGGAGACACTGACAGTGGGGAGCAGTTAGAGTCTGAGAGCAGGACTCAGGAGTACATATAACGTACAGTGCACACTTTTGCTGCCAGAGTGCCACACTGCCATTGTGACCACACTGACCACCAGTATAATATATATTGTGATTGTCTGCTTAGGAGTACTACTTGCAAGTTGCTTATAGTGTGACCACTGACCAGTGACCTGACCACCAGTTTAATAATCACCACCAGTGAGTTTAATATATATATATATATATATATATATATATATAATTGTATATAATATATATATAATATTGTATACCACCTACCCGTGGTTTTTTTCTTTTTCTTTCTTCTTTATACATACTACTATAGTAGCTTACTGTAGCAGTCTGCGGTGCTGCTGAGCTGACAGTGTCCAGCAGGTCCGTCATCAGTCATTACATAATAAATATATATACCTGTCCGGCTGCAGTACTAGTGATATTATATATATATATATATTGATTTCATCTCATTATCATCCAGTCTATATTAGCAGCAGACACAGTACGGTAGTCCACGGCTGTAGCTACCTCTGTGTCGGCAGTCGCTCGTCCATCCATAATTGTATACCACCTAACCGTGTTTTTTTTTTTCTTTCTTCTTTATACATACTACTATAGTAGCTTACTGTAGCAGTCTGCGGTGCTGCTGAGCTGACAGTGTCCAGCAGGTCCGTCATCAGTCATTACATAATAAATATATATACCTGTCCGGCTGCAGTACTAGTGATATTATATATATATATATATATATATATATATTGATTTCATCTCATTATCATCCAGTCTATATTAGCAGCAGACACAGTACGGTAGTCCACGGCTGTAGCTACCTCTGTGTCGGCAGTCGCTCGTCCATCCATAATTGTATACCACCTACCCGTGGGTTTTTTTTTCTTTCTTCTTTATACATACTACTATAGTAGCTTACTGTAGCAGTCTGCGGTGCTGCTGAGCTGACAGTGTCCAGCAGGTCCGTCATCAGTCATTACATAATAAATATATCTACCTGTCCGGCTGCAGTACTAGTGATATTATATATATATATATATTGATTTCATCTCATTATCATCCAGTCTATATTAGCAGCAGACACAGTACGGTAGTCCACGGCTGTAGCTACCTCTGTGTCGGCAGTCGCTCGTCCATCCATAATTGTTTACCACCTAACCGTGTTTTTTTTTTTTCTTTCTTCTTTATACATACTACTATAGTAGCTTACTGTAGCAGTCTGCGGTGCTGCTGAGCTGACAGTGTCCAGCAGGTCCGTCATCAGTCATTACATAATAAATATATCTACCTGTCCGGCTGCAGTACTAGTGATATTATATATATATATATTGATTTCATCTCATTATCATCCAGTCTATATTAGCAGCAGACACAGTACGGTAGTCCACGGCTGTAGCTACCTCTGTGTCGGCAGTCGCTCGTCCATCCATAATTGTATACCACCTTCCCATTGTTTTTTTTTTTCTTTCTTCTTTATACATACTACTATAGTAGCTTACTGTAGCAGTCTGCGGTGCTGCTGAGCTGACAGTGTCCAGCAGGTCCGTCATCAGTCATTACATAATAAATATATATACCTGTCCGGCTGCAGTACTAGTGATATTATATATATATATATATATATTGATTTCATCTCATTATCATCCAGTCTATATTAGCAGCAGACACAGTACGGTAGTCCACGGCTGTAGCTACCTCTGTGTCGGCAGTCGCTCGTCCATCCATAATTGTATACCACCTACCCGTGGTTTTTTTTTTTCTTTCTTCTTTATACATACTACTATAGTAGCTTACTGTAGCAGTCTGCGGTGCTGCTGAGCTGACAGTGTCCAGCAGGTCCGTCATCAGTCATTACATAATAAATATATATATACCTGTCCGGCTGCAGTACTAGTGATATTATATATATATATATATATATATATATTGATTTCATCTCATTATCATCCAGTCTATATTAGCAGCAGACACAGTACGGTAGTCCACGGCTGTAGCTACCTCTGTGTCGGCAGTCGCTCGTCCATCCATAATTGTATACCACCTACCCGTGGTTTTTTTTTTTCTTTCTTCTTTATACATACTACTATAGTAGCTTACTGTAGCAGTCTGCGGTGCTGCTGAGCTGACAGTGTCCAGCAGGTCCGTCATCAGTCATTACATAATAAATATATATACCTGTCCGGCTGCAGTACTAGTGATATTATATATATATATATATTGATTTCATCTCATTATCATCCAGTCTATATTAGCAGCAGACACAGTACGGTAGTCCACGGCTGTAGCTACCCCTGTGTCGGCAGTCGCTCGTCCATCCATAATTGTATACCACCTAACCGTGGTGTTTTTTTTTTCCTTTCTTCTTTATACATACTACTATAGTAGCTTACTGTAGCAGTCTGCGGTGCTGCTGAGCTGACAGTGTCCAGCAGGTCCGTCATCAGTCATTACATAATAAATATATCTACCTGTCCGGCTGCAGTACTAGTGATATTATATATATATATATTGATTTCATCTCATTATCATCCAGTCTATATTAGCAGCAGACACAGTACGGTAGTCCACGGCTGTAGCTACCTCTGTGTCGGCAGTCGCTCGTCCATCCATAATTGTATACCACCTACCCGTGGTTTTTTTTTTTCTTTCTTCTTTATACATACTACTATAGTAGCTTACTGTAGCAGTCTGCGGTGCTGCTGAGCTGACAGTGTCCAGCAGGTCCGTCATCAGATAATAAATATATCTACCTGTCCGGCTGCAGTACTAGTGTGATATTATATATATATATATTGATTTCATCTCATTATCATCCAGTCTATATTAGCAGCAGACACAGTACGGTAGTCCACGGCTGTAGCTACCTCTGTGTCGGCAGTCGCTCGTCCATCCATAATTGTATACCACCTACCCGTGGTTTTTTTTCTTTTTTTCTTCTTTATACATACTACTATAGTAACTTACTGTAGCAGTCTGCGGTGCTGCTGAGCTGACAGTGTCCAGCAGGTCCGTCATCAGTCATTACATAATAAATATATATACCTGTCCGGCTGCAGTACTAGTGATATTATATATATATATATTGATTTCATCTCATTATCATCCAGTCTATATTAGAAGCAGACACAGTACGGTAGTCCACGGCTGTAGCTACCTCTGTGTCTTTTAGTTGTGCCTATTAAAATATGGAGAACAAAAATGTTGAGGTTCCAAAATTAGGGAAAGATCAAGATCCACTTCCACCTCGTGCTGAAGCTGCTGTTATGATTCCTGTACTCCAGACCGGAGAAGATCTTATGGCAGGGATCTGAGTACAGGAACAATATGCTGGTTGTGGGAGCTGGAGAGCCTAGTAACCCCTGGCGCCCTAACTCCGTTGTCTCGCCCGTGTTATCAGAAATCCCCTGCGAGACTATGGTTGCTTGAGCCCATGGCAGCCGCGTTCGAAGGGCGGATTATGTCTGCCCAACCCCGATGCCCCCGCAGGTCTTAATGGGAGACAAGGGGAAGTCCGAGACAGGGTGATAACAAGGGGCCCTCTGACTAAGCAACCAAGCCAGGGATTACAAGCTAACTAAACTAAATCAAAAAGGTATGCGCGGACTAGCCGCCAGGGAAAAGGACAACCAAAGATCCACTGATCCGACACTCCTATCCGGCACCGCTGGACACCAGAGTGGATCTTGTGGAAGCGGAATCCTCCGCAAAGCTCCAGAACACAATATAAACAAAATAATAAACTGTAGCGGACAAGCCGCAACACACGGCTGCGCCGCGACTCACGAACACCACCAGATGTTAAAGGTGCTCGGTCAGACTCCAGGAACAGATGGTAACTTCCGAGTACAGGATCTCTGAGGACAGGAACAATCGAATGGACCGGGACTGGAAACTCTCTGTAGCAGACTCAGGCAAACAGGAAGCTCAGGAACTAGCAGGAACCAAGCTCAGAACTCAAGCAGACTGAAAACCCAGAAATATCACCAGCGTCTGTGAACTGCAATCAGCCAGCATATAACAGAGAGGCCTAATTAATAATCCAGAGCAGCTGGCCTATTGCATGATTCCAACTGACAAGATGCAATTAGCAGCCAGGTGAGGCTGAACACATGGAACAAGCTGCAATTACACAGACTAACCAGCGGCAGCAGACAAGAGCATACTAAAACAGAGCAACAGGAAATCCTGGCATGCAAGACAACTTTATAAACATAAATAGGAGTGAACCACTACCTGTGGTTCATAACAGTATCCCCTCCTTAAGGGTGAGCTCCGAGCACCCCATGACACCCACGGGGAACATAAACAGAAGTATAACATAAAATACAGAACCAAAATGCAAAACAGGAATGAGCCACAGCCGTGGCTCATAACATTACCCCCCTCTTGAGGAGGGGTCAAAAGACCCCAAAATTCAGACTATCCAGAACAAGGGATACAAAAAAAAAAAACCTGACACATTGGTCAGACAGACACAAAAACAGAAACAAGCTGCAACCACAGCTTGTAACAGTGCCCTCCCCCTGACGGTGGCCACTGGACACAAGATAAGGAAAAAAAAATCTTTTTTTTTTTTATCAAGGCAAGAGTCAAAAATTATTTCTTTTTCTTCTTCTTTTTACAAAGCTCTTTAGGTCTGACCAAGGTAATTCCCCAAACATTGTCTGAACTGATGGTACCACCCAACAAGGCTGCGTTCAAATCAGAGACAGGTTTCTTACCCTTGGGAGCTGAACTTTCTGGCAAAGTACTATTATTAGAAGAAGAAGAAGTCAGAAAAGCACATCCTGCAGTCAAAGCAACGGGCTGGGACTCTTGTGCCGAGTTTACAGTATTTGGTGGAATCTCAGCAGACAAGACGGGTGACTTAGAGGAACCTGAACCAATTTCTTTGGAACCATATCTTTTAATAATTGCATCACTGAATGCTGGGGGATCCTGAAGAATGGGATCTTCAGCTTTCATTAGGCTGGTCGCCCACTCAAAAGGCTCTCCTTTAAAAGAATAAATAAGATAGAGCACAAGGTTCTCTGGAGTGATGCCCAGAAATGGTCTAGACAACATAATAATGTAATAGTGTTTGTAAAGCGCCAGAAATTGGGCTAAGTCCCCATCAAAGATTATGGATGTTGAGATATCAGAGTCAGGATCTGTTTCCTTCCCATCTGACTGACTGAAGTGCTTTGCTAGGACCTGGTCACTATTGCCCTTACTTGAGGCTGAGACTCTCTGAACCCCACCCGGGGCAGTGACTTTCTGAACCCCACCCGGGGCAGTGACTTTCTGAACCCCACCCGGGGCAGTGACTTTCTGAACCCCCGCTGGGGCAGTGACTTTCTGAACCCCCGCTGGGGCAGTGACTTTCTGAACCCCCGCTGGGGCAGTGACTTTCTGAACCCCCGCTGGGGCAGTGACTTTCTGAACCCCCACTGGGGCAGTGACTTTCTGAACCCCCGCTGGGGCAGTGGCCTCCGGGAACCCCGCTGGGGCAGTGGCCTCCGGGAACCCCGCTGGGGCAGTGGCCTCCGGGAACCCCGCTGGGGTCAGCACCTCGGATTCTTTTACTGGGACCGGGCCGTTGGCCTCCCTGACTGGGATCGGGCCATCGGCCTCCCTCTCTGAGTCGATAATTATCGAAAGTTCTCCCGGGACTATGACTTCCGGGACTTTTGCTGAAGCCATAACGTTCAGATCCTCCACTAATGCTATGCTTCTTAAGTTCTTTCCTGGGGAAGCGACTTCTAGATCCTTCTTTGGGGCTGCGTCTCTCGAGACCCCACTTGGGGATATTACTTCAAAGATCCCTTCTGGGGTTTTGCTTCTCGAGTTCCCTTCAAGAACTATGGTTTTAGATACCCTTTCTGGGATTGCGCTTTTCAAATCCCTACCTGGGGTAACAGCTTTTGAGACCCCTTCCGGTATGGACACCTGAACTATAATATTTGATGTCCCTCTATAAGCTAGGGCATCGGGTACCGCTCCAGCACTCTGGGCATCGGGTACCGCTCCAGCACTCTGGGCATCGGGCACCGCTCCAGCACTCTGGGCATCGGGCACCGCTCCAGCACTCTGGGCATCGGGCACCGCTCCAGCACTCTGGGCATCGGGCACCGCTCCAGCACTCTGGGCATCGGGCACCGCTCCAGCACTCTGGGCATCGGGCACCACTCCAGGACCCTGGGCATCGGGCACCACTCCAGGACCCTGGGCATCGGGCACCACTCCAGGACCCTGGGCATCGGGCACCACTCCAGGAACCTGGGCATCGGGCACCACTCCAGGAACCTGGGCATCGGGCACCACTCCAGGAACCTGGGCATCGGGCACTACTCCAGGAACCTGGGCATCGGGCACCCCTACAGGGACTTGCAACTCCGCTTCCACAGGAACCTCAAGAGAGGAGAGAAACATTCTCTTTTGATTCCTGAATCTATAATGGGGCTCCCTTGCCCAAGGACCCCAATTATAGGACAGAGAGCTTTTTTGTGTGGGTTGTGTGACAAGTACCTCTGCCACAGTAGAGACAGGAGTAGGTCTTGTATCATGACTCAACTTGGCCAGAGGGCAAGACTCGTCACCACACTTTGGCTTGCGCAACTCACAGGTCTGCAGATAATGGCCTAAACCCCCACAATATAGGCATAAGTTTAAGTTTCTGCGACGCAGACGCTCCTCTTCTGAGAGCCTGGGCCGCAGAAAACTTTTAAACCTTTTCTCTTCAATTAAACCAGAGGATTCTCTTGTCACCATACTGTGAACAAGAGTCTCTTTAGAGATAGATGTACTCTCAACGACTTCTGGCAAAATGAGCAAGATTTTAGTCAGAAGGTTTTGCAGTTGCTTTAGGGATTGCTGCCAAACTTGTAGTCGCTCTGGTCTCAAAGCACTGAATACAGAGTTCAGGGCTTCGAGAGATGCCTGCAGGGCTTGCATAGTAGACATAGGAGGATTTAAGACAAGGCAAGACAAGGCAAGACAAGACAAGACAAGGCAAGACTAAATTTTGCTAAACAAATCAAGATTTTTTTTTTTTTTTAAACACCGGACTGGATTCTAAACACCGGACTGGATTCTAAACACCGGACTGGATTCTAAACACCGGACTGGATTCTAAACACCGGATTCTAGACAGGACTGGATTCTAGACTAGACACTGGACTGGGCCAAAAAAGAAAAAAAAAAAGTTTTATTTCTTTTTTGTGGTATGGCTGGTGATAATGTTATGATTCCTGTACTCCAGACCGGAGAAGATCTTATGGCAGGGATCTGAGTACAGGAACAATATGCTGGTTGTGGGAGCTGGAGAGCCTAGTAACCCCTGGCGCCCTAACTCCGTTGTCTCGCCCGTGTTATCAGAAATCCCCTGCGAGACTATGGTTGCTTGAGCCCATGGCAGCCGCGTTCGAAGGGCGGATTATGTCTGCCCAACCCCGATGCCCCCGCAGGTCTTAATGGGAGACAAGGGGAAGTCCGAGACAGGGTGATAACAAGGGGCCCTCTGACTAAGCAACCAAGCCAGGGATTACAAGCTAACTAAACTAAATCAAAAAGGTATGCGCGGACTAGCCGCCAGGGAAAAGGACAACCAAAGATCCACTGATCCGACACTCCTATCCGGCACCGCTGGACACCAGAGTGGATCTTGTGGAAGCGGAATCCTCCGCAAAGCTCCAGAACACAATATAAACAAAATAATAAACTGTAGCGGACAAGCCGCAACACACGGCTGCGCCGCGACTCACGAACACCACCAGATGTTAAAGGTGCTCGGTCAGACTCCAGGAACAGATGGTAACTTCCGAGTACAGGATCTCTGAGGACAGGAACAATCGAATGGACCGGGACTGGAAACTCTCTGTAGCAGACTCAGGCAAACAGGAAGCTCAGGAACTAGCAGGAACCAAGCTCAGAACTCAAGCAGACTGAAAACCCAGAAATATCACCAGCGTCTGTGAACTGCAATCAGCCAGCATATAACAGAGAGGCCTAATTAATAATCCAGAGCAGCTGGCCTATTGCATGATTCCAACTGACAAGATGCAATTAGCAGCCAGGTGAGGCTGAACACATGGAACAAGCTGCAATTACACAGACTAACCAGCGGCAGCAGACAAGAGCATACTAAAACAGAGCAACAGGAAATCCTGGCATGCAAGACAACTTTATAAACATAAATAGGAGTGAACCACTACCTGTGGTTCATAACAGTATCCCCTCCTTAAGGGTGAGCTCCGAGCACCCCATGACACCCACGGGGAACATAAACAGAAGTATAACATAAAATACAGAACCAAAATGCAAAACAGGAATGAGCCACAGCCGTGGCTCATAACAGCTGCTGCCACTAGTCATGGCCGAGACGATGAAATGCCAGCAACGTCGTCTGCCAAGGCCGATGCCCAATGTCATAGTACAGAGCATGTAAAATCCAAAACACCAAATATCAGTAAAAAAAGGACTCCAAAATCTAAAATAAAATTGTCGGAGGAGAAGCGTAAACTTGCCAATATGCCATTTACCACACGGAGTGGCAAGGAACGGCTGAGGCCCTGGCCTATGTTCATGGCTAGTGGTTCAGCTTCACATGAGGATGGAAGCACTCAGCCTCTCGCTAGAAAAATGAAAAGACTCAAGCTGGCAAAAGCACCGCAAAGAACTGTGCGTTCTTCGAAATCCCAAATCCACAAGGAGAGTCCAATTGTGTCGGTTGCGATGCCTGACCTTCCCAACACTGGACGTGAAGAGCATGCGCCTTCCACCATTTGCACGCCCCCTGCAAGTGCTGGAAGGAGCACCCGCAGTCCAGTTCCTGATAGTCAGATTGAAGATGTCAGTGTTGAAGTACACCAGGATGAGGAGGATATGGGTGTTGCTGGCGCTGGGGAGGAAATTGACAAGGAGGATTCTGATGGTGAGGTGGTTTGTTTAAGTCAGGCACCCGGGGAGACACCTGTTGTCCGTGGGAGGAATAGGGCCGTTGACATGCCTGGTGAAAATACCAAAAAAATCAGCTCTTCGGTGTGGAAGTATTTCACCAGAAATGCGGACAACATTTGTCAAGCCGTGTGTTGCCTTTGTCAAGCTGTAATAAGTAGGGGTAAGGACGTTAACCACCTCGGAACATCCTCCCTTATACGTCACCTGCAGCGCATTCATAATAAGTCAGTGACAAGTTCAAAAACTTTGGGCGACAGCGGAAGCAGTCCACTGACCAGTAAATCCCTTCCTCTTGTAACCAAGCTCACGCAAACCACCCCACCAACTCCCTCAGTGTCAATTTCCTCCTTCCCCAGGAATGCCAATAGTCCTGCAGGCCATGTCACTGGCAATTCTGACGAGTCCTCTCCTGCCTGGGATTCCTCCGATGCATCCTTGCGTGTAACGCCTACTGCTGCTGGCGCTGCTGTTGTTGCTGCTGGGAGTCGATGGTCATCCCAGAGGGGAAGTCGTAAGCCCACTTTTACTACTTCCACCAAGCAATTGACTGTCCAACAGTCCTTTGCGAGGAAGATGAAATATCACAGCAGTCATCCTGTTGCAAAGCGGATAACTGAGGCCTTGACAACTATGTTGGTGTTAGACGTGCGTCCGGTATCTGCCGTTAGTTCACAGGGAACTAGACAATTTCTTGAGGTAGTGTGCCCCCGTTACCAAATACCATCTAGGTTCCACTTCTCTAGGCAGGCGATACCGAGAATGTACACGGACGTCAGAAAAAGACTCACCAGTGTCCTAAAAAATGCAGTTGTACCCAATGTCCACTTAACCACGGACATGTGGACAAGTGGAGCAGGGCAGGGTCAGGACTATATGACTGTGACAGCCCACTGGGTAGATGTATGGACTCCCGCCGCAAGAACAGCAGCGGCGGCACCAGTAGCAGCATCTCGCAAACGCCAACTCTTTCCTAGGCAGGCTACGCTTTGTATCACCGGTTTCCAGAATACGCACACAGCTGAAAACCTCTTACGGCAACTGAGGAAGATCATCGCGGAATGGCTTACCCCAATTGGACTCTCCTGTGGATTTGTGGCATCGGACAACGCCAGCAATATTGTGTGTGCATTAAATATGGGCAAATTCCAGCACGTCCCATGTTTTGCACATACCTTGAATTTGGTGGTGCAGAATTTTTTAAAAAACGACAGGGGCTTGCAAGAGATGCTGTCGGTGGCCAGAAGAATTGCGGGACACTTTCGGCGTACAGGCACCACGTACAGAAGACTGGAGCACCACCAAAAACGCCTGAACCTGCCCTGCCATCATCTGAAGCAAGAAGTGGTAACGAGGTGGAATTCAACCCTCTATATGCTTCAGAGGTTGGAGGAGCAGCAAAAGGCCATTCAAGCCTATACAATTGAGCACGATATAGGAGGTGGAATGTACCTGTCTCAAGCGCAGTGGAGAATGATTTCAACGTTGTGCAAGGTTCTGCAACCTTTTGAACTTGCCACACGTGAAGTCAGTTCAGACACTGCCAGCCTGAGTCAGGTCATTCCCCTCATCAGGCTTTTGCAGAAGAAGCTGGAGGCATTGAAGGAGGAGCTAAAAGGGAGCGATTCCGCTAGGCATGTGGGACTTGTGGATGGAGCCCTTAATTCGCTTAACAAGGATTCACGGGTGGTCAATCTGTTGAAATCAGAGCACTACATTTTGGCCACCGTGCTCGATCCTAGATTTAAAACCTACCTTGGATCTCTCTTTCCGGCAGACACAAGTCTGCTGGGGTTCAAAGACCTGCTGGTGACAAAATTGTCAAGTCAAGCGGAACGCGACCTGTCAACATCTCCTCCTTCACATTCTCCCGCAACTGGGGGTGCGAGGAAAAGGCTCAGAATTCCGAGCCCACCCGCTGGCGGTGATGCAGGGCAGTCTGGAGCGACTGCTGATGCTGACATCTGGTCGGGACTGAAGGACCTGACAACGATTTCGGACATGTCGTCTACTGTCACTGCATATGATTCTCTCACCATTGAAAGAATGGTGGAGGATTATATGAGTGACCGCATCCAAGTAGGCACGTCAGACAGTCCGTACTCACTGAAATGATGGGTTGGTTAAAGTGTGCATGTCCTGTTTATACAACATAAGGGTGGGTGGGAGGGCCCAAGGACAATTCCATCTTGCACCTCTTTTTTCTTTCATTTTTATTTGCGTCATGTGCTGTTTGGGGAGTGTTTTTTGGAAGGGCCATCCTGCGTGACACTGCAGTGCCACTCCTAGATGGGCCAGGTGTTTGTGTCGGCCACTAGGGTCGCTTAGCTAACTCACACAGCTACCTCATTGCGCCTCTTTTTTTCTTCTTTGCGTCATGTGCTGTTTGGGGAGTGTTTTTTGGAAGGGCCATCCTGCGTGACACTGCAGTGCCACTCCTAGATGGGCCAGGTGTTTGTGTCGGCCACTAGGGTCGCTTATCTTACTCACACAGCTACCTCATTGCGCCTCTTTTTTTCTTCTTTGCGTCATGTGCTGTTTGGGGAGTGTTTTTTGGAAGGGCCATCCTGCGTGACACTGCAGTGCCACTCCTAGATGGGCCAGGTGTTTGTGTCGGCCACTAGGGTCGCTTAGCTTACTCACACAGCTACCTCATTGCGCCTCTTTTTTTCTTCTTTGCGTCATGTGCTGTTTGGGGAGTGTTTTTTGGAAGGGCCATCCAGCGTGACACTGCAGTGCCACTCCTAGATGGGCCAGGTGTTTGTGTCGGCCACTAGGGTCGCTTAGCTTACTCTCACAGCTACCTCATTGCGCCTCTTTTTTTCTTTGCGTCATGTGCTGTTTGGGGAGTGTTTTTTGGAAGGGCCATCCTGCGTGACACTGCAGTGCCACTCCTAGATGGGCCAGGTGTTTGTGTCGGCCACTAGGGTCGCTTATCTTACTCACACAGCTACCTCATTGCGCCTCTTTTTTTCTTCTTTGCGTCATGTGCTGTTTGGGGAGTGTTTTTTGGAAGGGCCATCCTGCGTGACACTGCAGTGCCACTCCTAGATGGGCCAGGTGTTTGTGTCGGCCACTAGGGTCGCTTATCTTACTCACACAGCTACCTCATTGCGCCTCTTTTTTTCTTCTTTGCGTCATGTGCTGTTTGGGGAGTGTTTTTTGGAAGGGCCATCCAGCGTGACACTGCAGTGCCACTCCTAGATGGGCCAGGTGTTTGTGTCGGCCACTAGGGTCGCTTAGCTTACTCACACAGCTACCTCATTGCGCCTCTTTTTTTCTTTGCGTCATGTGCTGTTTGGGGAGTGTTTTTTGGAAGGGCCATCCTGCGTGACACTGCAGTGCCACTCCTAGATGGGCCAGGTGTTTGTGTCGGCCACTAGGGTCGCTTATCTTACTCACACAGCTACCTCATTGCGCCTCTTTTTTTCTTCTTTGCGTCATGTGCTGTTTGGGGAGTGTTTTTTGGAAGGGCCATCCTGCGTGACACTGCAGTGCCACTCCTAGATGGGCCAGGTGTTTGTGTTGGCCACTAGGGTCGCTTAGCTTACTCACACAGCTACCTCATTGCGCCTCTTTTTTTCTTTGCGTCATGTGCTGTTTGGGGAGTGTTTTTTGGAAGGGCCATCCTGCGTGACACTGCAGTGCCACTCCTAGATGGGCCAGGTGTTTGTGTCGGCCACTAGGGTCGCTTATCTTACTCACACAGCTACCTCATTGCGCCTCTTTTTTTCTTCTTTGCGTCATGTGCTGTTTGGGGAGTGTTTTTTGGAAGGGCCATCCTGCGTGACACTGCAGTGCCACTCCTAGATGGGCCAGGTGTTTGTGTCGGCCACTAGGATCGCTTAGCTTACTCACACAGCTACCTCATTGCGCCTCTTTTTTTCTTTGCGTCATGTGCTGTTTGGGGAGTGTTTTTTGGAAGGGCCATCCTGCGTGACACTGCAGTGCCACTCCTAGATGGGCCAGGTGTTTGTGTCGGCCACTAGGGTCACTTAGCTTAGTCATTCAGCGACCTCGGTGCAAATTTTAGGACTAAAAATAATATTGTGAGGTGTGAGGTATTCAGAATAGACTGAAAATGAGTGGAAATTATGGTTTTTGAGGTTAATAATACTTTGGGATCAAAATGACCCCCACATTCTATGATTTAAGCTGTTTTTTAGGGTTTTTTGAAAAAAACACCCGAATCCAAAACACACCCGAATCCGACAAAAAAAATTCGGTGAGGTTTTGCCAAAACGCGGTCGAACCCAAAACACGGCCGCGGAACCGAACCCAAAACCAAAACACAAAACCCGAAAAATTTCAAGTGCACATCCCTAGTATTGTGTGTGTAAGTAGTCTTGTAGTAATTGTTGTGTAGTCTCGTTAAAGTTTGTGTCATTGTTAGTGTTTGTGCATTTTACTTTCAGTCTATTGTCATTGTTTGTGAGTGTGTGTGTGTGTGTGTGTGTGTGTGTGTGTGTGTGTGTGCGTGCGTGTGGTTGGTGTGCAGTGGTAGTGGAGGAGTGTGTTTTGTGTTGGTTTTTTTTTTATTAGTGTTATTTGTTGTTTGTCATTATTATGTCCCAGTCAGAGGTGAGTGAGGTGGAGGAGGTGAGTGAGAGGGAGGAGGTGAGTGAGGTGGAGGAGGTGAGTGAGGTGGAGGAGGTGAGTGAGGGGGAGGAGGTTAGTGAGGTGGAGGAGGGTGAGGTTGCTGCTGTGGCCTCGAGTGATAGTAACAGTGATGGTGGTGTTGCTCCGCAGCCACGCACCACTACCAAGACGGGCAGAAATGTTAAAATTAGCTTTGCTTAAAATATGGCTTTGGTGCATGAGTTGATGCGCCATCATCGCCAGCTGTTTGGTCGTGATGCGGCCAAGGTGCCTTCGCGCAGGAAAACTGTTCTGTGGGGGAAGGTAGTAGCGGCAGTAAACAGTGAGGGTGTGGTGAAGAGGACCGAGGACACGTGTCGGAAGAGATTCTATGACATTAAGCGCCGTGTCAAGGCCAAGATGGCAAAGGAGGCTAAGTCAGCCAGGCAAACAGGGGGTGGCCATCCCTTTATAGCGTCTTATCGGGAGTGGGAGGGACCTGTGCGGACCCTTATTCCGCATGAAGTTGTTGGTGCGACTAATGTGCGGGATTCGGATCATCCTAGGCCTGATGGTGAGTTTTTTTTAACCAATCTGTTATATCTGCATATGTGTTTATGTCTAATTAGTATTTTTAAAATGATATCGTATTGTTAATATATTTTTATGTTCTAAATTGATTATCTATTTGTGTTTGTTTTTAAAATATTTTGTGTTTGTATAGTGAGGTGTTAGGTAGTAATGTTTTTTTTTTTTTTTGCTTTTTTGTTTACTGCCTGCTGTATTTTACTTGTCTTTGTGGCCAATATTTTAGTGTAGATGGCTAAGTATTGTATGTTTTCTTTTTATTTAATTTTCTAATTTTTCGGATTTTAAAATTAAATTTTCAAATTTACTCATTAATGTAATAATTTAAAATATATGGTAATACATGTGTGTATATTCAGCTGCTGGCCATGGAAAATTAGACTACTTGGCTATGTTTTTGTCTTTGGAAATGGAACCTCATTAGCCTGTTTACAAAAAATGAAGCAACCCATTGTTTCAAAATGTATTGTTAGAAACTGTACCCATAATGGTAATCATATGTCCACATCACTAAATGTTGCTGCTTACAAAAGTACACACTGTAATTAAAGGTCATAAACACTAGAGATGAGCGGGTTCGGTTCCTCTGAATCCGAACCCGCCCGAACTTCAGGTTTTTTACACGGGTCCGAGCAGGCTCGGATCTTCCCGCCTTGCTCGGCTAACCCGAGCGCGCCCGAACGTCATCATCACGCTGTCGGATTCTCGCGAGGCTCGGATTCTATCGCGAGACTCGGATTCTATATAAGGAGCCGCGCGTCGCCGCCATTTTCACACGTGCATTGAGAGTCATAGGGAGAGGACGTGGCTGGCGTCCTCTCCGTTTAGAGAAGAGAGAGACACAGTATTTTGGGGAGCATTATTAGGAGGAGTACTACTATACTGAATACTACTATACTACTTGCTGAAGTGATATTTATAGATTAGATAATAGATAGTGTGACTGTAAGTGTATTATCTGACTTGTGGGGGAGACACTGACAGTGGGGAGCAGTTAGAGTCTGAGAGCAGGACTCAGGAGTACATATAACGTACAGTGCACACTTTTGCTGCCAGAGTCAGTGCCACACTGCCATTGTTGTGACCACACTGACCACCAGTATAATAATATATTTTGTGGTTGTCTGCTTAGGCCTCGGAGTACTAGTTGCAAGTTGCAACGTGACCTGAAGTGACCACCAGTTTAATAATCAATCACCACCAGTTTTATATATATATATATATATATATATATATATATATATAATTGTATATAATATATATATATATATATAATATTGTATACCACCTACCCGTGGTTTTTTTTTTTTCATTCTTCTTTATACATACTACTATAGTAGCTTACTGTAGCAGTCTGCGGTGCTGTGCTGACCTGACAGTGTCCAGCAGGTCCGTCATCAGTCATTACATAATAAATATATATAGTACCTGTCCGGCTGCAGTACTAGTGATATTATATTGATTTCATCTCATTATCAATAATTTATCATCCAGTCTAGACTCTATATTAGCAGCAGACACAGTACGTTAGTCCACGGCTGTAGCTACCTCTGTGTCGGCACTCGGCAGTCCATCCATAATTGTATACCACCTACCCGTGGTTTTTTTTTTTCTTTCTTCTTTGTACATACTACTATAGAGTATAGTAGCTTACTGTAGCAGTCTGCGGTGCTGCTGAGCTGACAGTGTCCAGCAGGTCCGTCATCAGTCATTACATAATAAATATATATACCTGTTCGGCTGCAGTACTAGTGATATTATATATACATACATATATATATTGATTTCATCTCATTATCAATCATCCAGTCTATATTAGCAGCAGACACAGTACGTTAGTCCACGGCTGTAGCTACCTCTGTGTCGGCACTCGGCAGTCCATCCATAATTGTATACCACCTACCCGTGGTTTTTTTTTTCTTTCTTCTTTGTACATACTACTATAGTATAGTAGCTTACTGTAGCAGTCTGCGGTGCTGCTGAGCTGACAGTGTCCAGCAGGTCCGTCATCAGT
This sequence comes from Pseudophryne corroboree, assembly GCF_028390025.1. Taxonomy (NCBI): domain Eukaryota; kingdom Metazoa; phylum Chordata; class Amphibia; order Anura; family Myobatrachidae; genus Pseudophryne; species Pseudophryne corroboree. The sequence continues at coordinate 1,157,460,607 of NC_086444.1, forward strand.
CATCATTACCTAATAAATATATTATCTACCTGTCCGGCTGCAGTACTAGTGATATTATATATACATACATATATATATATTGATTTCATCTCATTATCATCCAGTCTATATTAGCAGCAGACACAGTACGGTAGTCCACGGCTGTAGCTACCTCTGTGTCGGCACTCGGCAGTCCATCCATAATTGTATACCACCTACCCGTGGTTTTTTTTCTTCTTTCTTCTTTGTACATACTACTATAGAGTATAGTAGCTTACTGTAGCAGTCTGCGGTGCTGCTGAGCTGACAGTGTCCAGCAGGTCCGTCATCAGTCATCATTACCTAATAAATATATTATCTACCTGTCCGGCTGCAGTACTAGTGATATTATATATACATACATATATATATTGATTTCATCTCATTATCAATCATCCAGTCTATATTAGCAGCAGACACAGTACGTTAGTCCACGGCTGTAGCTACCTCTGTGTCGGCACTCGGCAGTCCATCCATAATTGTATACCACCTACCCGTGGTTTTTTTTTTCTTTCTTCTTTGTACATACTACTATAGTATAGTAGCTTACTGTAGCAGTCTGCGGTGCTGCTGAGCTGACAGTGTCCAGCAGGTCCGTCATCAGTCATCATTACCTAATAAATATATTATCTACCTGTCCGGCTGCAGTACTAGTGATATTATATATACATACATATATATATATTGATTTCATCTCATTATCATCCAGTCTATATTAGCAGCAGACACAGTACGGTAGTCCACGGCTGTAGCTACCTCTGTGTCGGCACTCGGCAGTCCATCCATAATTGTATACCACCTACCCGTGGTTTTTTTTCTTCTTTCTTCTTTGTACATACTACTATAGTATAGTAGCTTACTGTAGCAGTCTGCGGTGCTGCTGAGCTGACAGTGTCCAGCAGGTCCGTCATCAGTCATCATTACCTAATAAATATATTATCTACCTGTCCGGCTGCAGTACTAGTGATATTATATATACATACATATATATATTGATTTCATCTCATTATCAATCATCCAGTCTATATTAGCAGCAGACACAGTACGTTAGTCCACGGCTGTAGCTACCTCTGTGTCGGCACTCGGCAGTCCATCCATAATTGTATACCACCTACCCGTGGTTTTTTTTTTTCTTTCTTCTTTGTACATACTACTATAGTATAGTAGCTTACTGTAGCAGTCTGCGGTGCTGCTGAGCTGACAGTGTCCAGCAGGTCCGTCATCAGTCATCATTACCTAATAAATATATTATCTACCTGTCCGGCTGCAGTACTAGTGATATTATATATACATACATATATATATATTGATTTCATCTCATTATCATCCAGTCTATATTAGCAGCAGACACAGTACGGTAGTCCACGGCTGTAGCTACCTCTGTGTCGGCACTCGGCAGTCCATCCATAATTGTATACCACCTACCCGTGGTTTTTTTTTTTCTTTCTTCTTTGTACATACTACTATAGTATAGTAGCTTACTGTAGCAGTCTGCGGTGCTGCTGAGCTGACAGTGTCCAGCAGGTCCGTCATCAGTCATCATTACCTAATAAATATATTATCTACCTGTCCGGCTGCAGTACTAGTGATATTATATATACATACATATATATATATTGATTTCATCTCATTATCATCCAGTCTATATTAGCAGCAGACACAGTACGGTAGTCCACGGCTGTAGCTACCTCTGTGTCGGCACTCGGCAGTCCATCCATAAGTATACTAGTATCCATCCATCTCCATTGTTTACCTGAGGTGCCTTTTAGTTGTGCCTATTAAAATATGGAGAACAAAAATGTTGAGGTTCCAAAATTAGGGAAAGATCAAGATCCACTTCCACCTCGTGCTGAAGCTGCTGCCACTAGTCATGGCCGAGACGATGAAATGCCAGCAACGTTGTCTGCCAAGGCCGATGCCCAATGTCATAGTACAGAGCATGTCAAATCCAAAACACCAAATATCAGTAAAAAAAGGACTCCAAAACCTAAAATAAAATTGTCGGAGGAGAAGCGTAAACTTGCCAATATGCCATTTACCACACGGAGTGGCAAGGAACGGCTGAGGCCCTGGCCTGTGTTCATGGCTAGTGGTTCAGCTTCACATGAGGATGGAAGCACTCAGCCTCTCGCTAGAAAACTGAAAAGACTCAAGCTGGCAAAAGCACCGCAAAGAACTGTGCGTTCTTCGAAATCCCAAATCCACAAGGAGAGTCCAATTGTGTCGGTTGCGATGCCTGACCTTCCCAACACTGGACGTGAAGAGCATGCGCCTTCCACCATTTGCACGCCCCCTGCAAGTGCTGGAAGGAGCACCCGCAGTCCAGTTCCTGATAGTCAGATTGAAGATGTCAGTGTTGAAGTACACCAGGATGAGAAGGATATGGGTGTTGCTGGCGCTGGGGAGGAAATTGACCAGGAGGATTCTGATGGTGAGGTGGTTTGTTTAAGTCAGGCACCCGGGGAGACACCTGTTGTCCGTGGGAGGAATAGGGCCATTGACATGCCTGGTCAAAATACAAAAAAAATCAGCTCTTCGGTGTGGAAGTATTTCACCAGAAATGCGGACAACATTTGTCAAGCCGTGTGTTGCCTTTGTCAAGCTGTAATAAGTAGGGGTAAGGACGTTAACCACCTCGGAACATCCTCCCTTATACGTCACCTGCAGCGCATTCATAATAAGTCAGTGACAAGTTCAAAAACTTTGGGTGACAGCGGAAGCAGTCCACTGACCAGTAAATCCCTTCCTCTTGTAACCAAGCTCACGCAAACCACCCCACCAACTCCCTCAGTGTCAATTTCCTCCTTACCCAGGAATGCCAATAGTCCTGCAGGCCATGTCACTGGCAATTCTGACGAGTCCTCTCCTGCCTGGGATTCCTCCGATGCATCCTTGAGTGTAATGCCTACTGCTGCTGGCGCTGCTGTTGTTGCTGCTGGGAGTCGATCGTCATCCCAGAGGGGAAGTCGTAAGCCCACTATTACTACTTCCAGTAAGCAATTGACTGTCCAACAGTCCTTTGCGAGGAAGATGAAATATCACAGCAGTCATCCTGCTGCAAAGCGGATAACTGAGGCCTTGACAACTATGTTGGTGTTAGACGTGCGTCCGGTATCCGCCGTTAGTTCACAGGGAACTAGACAATTTATTGAGGCAGTGTGCCCCCGTTACCAAATACCATCTAGGTTCCACTTCTCTAGGCAGGCGATACCGAGAATGTACACGGACGTCAGAAAAAGACTCACCAGTGTCCTAAAAAATGCAGTTGTACCCAATGTCCACTTAACCACGGACATGTGGACAAGTGGAGCAGGGCAGGGTCAGGACTATATGACTGTGACAGCCCACTGGGTAGATGTATGGACTCCCGCCGCAAGAACAGCAGCGGCGGCACCAGTAGCAGCATCTCGCAAACGCCAACTCTTTCCTAGGCAGGCTACGCTTTGTATCACCGCTTTCCAGAATACGCACACAGCTGAAAACCTCTTACGGCAACTAAGGAAGATCATCGCGGAATGGCTTACCCCAATTGGACTCTCCTGTGGATTTGTGGCATCGGACAACGCCAGCAATATTGTGTGTGCATTAAATATGGGCAAATTCCAGCACGTCCCATGTTTTGCACATACCTTGAATTTGGTGGTGCAGAATTTTTTAAAAAACGACAGGGGCATGCAAGAGATGCTGTCGGTGGCCAGAAGAATTGCGGGACACTTTCGGCGTACAGGCACCACGTACAGAAGACTGGAGCACCACCAAAAACTACTGAACCTGCCCTGCCATCATCTGAAGCAAGAAGTGGTAACGAGGTGGAATTCAACCCTCTATATGCTTCAGAGGTTGGAGGAGCAGCAAAAGGCCATTCAAGCCTATACAATTGAGCACGATATAGGAGGTGGAATGCACCTGTCTCAAGCGCAGTGGAGAATGATTTCAACGTTGTGCAAGGTTCTGATGCCCTTTGAACTTGCCACACGTGAAGTCAGTTCAGACACTGCCAGCCTGAGTCAGGTCATTCCCCTCATCAGGCTTTTGCAGAAGAAGCTGGAGACATTGAAGGAGGAGCTAACACGGAGCGATTCCGCTAGGCATGTGGGACTTGTGGATGGAGCCCTTAATTCGCTTAACAAGGATTCACGGGTGGTCAATCTGTTGAAATCAGAGCACTACATTTTGGCCACCGTGCTCGATCCTAGATTTAAAGCCTACCTTGGATCTCTCTTTCCGGCAGACACAAGTCTGCTGGGGTTCAAAGACCTGCTGGTGACAAAATTGTCAAGTCAAGCGGAACGCGACCTGTCAACATCTCCTCCTTCACATTCTCCCGCAACTGGGGGTGCGAGGAAAAGGCTCAGAATTCCGAGCCCACCCGCTGGCGGTGATGCAGGGCAGTCTGGAGCGACTGCTGATGCTGACATCTGGTCCGGACTGAAGGACCTGACAACGATTACGGACATGTCGTCTACTGTCACTGCATATGATTCTCTCACCATTGAAAGAATGGTGGAGGATTATATGAGTGACCGCATCCAAGTAGGCACGTCACACAGTCCGTACTTATACTGGCAGGAAAAAGAGGCAATTTGGAGGCCCTTGCACAAACTGGCTTTATTCTACCTAAGTTGCCCTCCCACAAGTGTGTACTCCGAAAGAGTGTTTAGTGCCGCCGCTCACCTTGTCAGCAATCGGCGTACGAGGTTACATCCAGAAAATGTGGAGAAGATGATGTTCATTAAAATGAATTATAATCAATTCCTCCGTGGAGACATTGACCAGCAGCAATTGCCTCCACAAAGTACACAGGGAGCTGAGATGGTGGATTCCAGTGGGGACGAATTGATAATCTGTGAGGAGGGGGATGTACACGGTGATATATCGGAGGATGATGATGAGGTGGACATCTTGCCTCTGTAGAGCCAGTTTGTGCAAGGAGAGATTAATTGCTTCTTTTTTGGTGGGGGTCCAAACCAACCCGTCATTTCAGTCACAGTCGTGTGGCAGACCCTGTCACTGAAATGATGGGTTGGTTAAAGTGTGCATGTCCTGTTTATACAACATAAGGGTGGGTGGGAGGGCCCAAGGACAATTCCATCTTGCACCTCTTTTTTCTTTCATTTTTCTTTGCGTCATGTGCTGTTTGTGGAATGTTTTTTGGAAGGGCCATCCTGCGTGACACTGCAGTGCCACTCCTAGATGGGCCCGGTGTTTGTGTCGGCCACTAGGGTCGCTTATCTTACTCACACAGCTACCTCATTGCGCCTCTTTTTTTCTTTGCGTCATGTGCTGTTTGGGGAGGGTTTTTTGGAAGGGCCATCCTGCGTGACACTGCAGTGCCACTCCTAGATGGGCCCGGTGTTTGTGTCGGCCACTAGGGTCGCTTATCTTACTCACACAGCTACCTCATTGCGCCTCTTTTTTTCTTTGCGTCATGTGCTGTTTGGGGAGGGTTTTTTGGAAGGGCCATCCTGCGTGACACTGCAGTGCCACTCCTAGATGGGCACGGTGTTTGTGTCGGCCACTAGGGTCGCTTATCTTACTCACACAGCTACCTCATTGCGCCTCTTTTTTTCTTTGCGTCATGTGCTGTTTGGGGAGGGTTTTTTGGAAGGGCCATCCTGCGTGACACTGCAGTGCCACTCCTAGATGGGCCCGGTGTTTGTGTCGGCCACTAGGGTCGCTTATCTTACTCACACAGCTACCTCATTGCGCCTCTTTTTTTCTTTGCGTCATGTGCTGTTTGGGGAGGGTTTTTTGGAAGGGCCATCCTGCGTGACACTGCAGTGCCACTCCTAGATGGGCACGGTGTTTGTGTCGGCCACTAGGGTCGCTTATCTTACTCACACAGCTACCTCATTGCGCCTCTTTTTTTCTTTGCGTCATGTGCTGTTTGGGGAGGGTTTTTTGGAAGGGCCATCCTGCGTGACACTGCAGTGCCACTCCTAGATGGGCCCGGTGTTTGTGTCGGCCACTAGGGTCGCTTATCTTACTCACACAGCTACCTCATTGCGCCTCTTTTTTTCTTTGCGTCATGTGCTGTTTGGGGAGGGTTTTTTGGAAGGGCCATCCTGCGTGACACTGCAGTGCCACTCCTAGATGGGCACGGTGTTTGTGTCGGCCACTAGGGTCGCTTATCTTACTCACACAGCTACCTCATTGCGCCTCTTTTTTTCTTTGCGTCATGTGCTGTTTGGGGAGGGTTTTTTGGAAGGGCCATCCTGCGTGACACTGCAGTGCCACTCCTAGATGGGCACGGTGTTTGTGTCGGCCACTAGGGTCGCTTATCTTACTCACACAGCTACCTCATTGCGCCTCTGTTTTTCTTTGCGTCATGTGCTGTTTTGGGAGGGTTTTTTGGAAGGGCCATCCTGCGTGACACTGCAGTGCCACTCCTAGATGGGCCCGGTGTTTGTGTCGGCCACTAGGGTCGCTTATCTTTCTCACACAGCTACCTCATTGCGCCTCTTTTTTTCTTTGCGTCATGTGCTGTTTGGGGAGTGTTTTTTGGAAGGGCCATCCTGCGTGACACTGCAGTGCCACTCCTAGATGGGCCCGGTGTTTGTGTCGACCACTAGGGTCGCTTATCTTACTCACACAGCTACCTCATTGCGCCTCTTTTTTTCTTTGCGTCATGTGCTGTTTGGGGAGGGTTTTTTGGAAGGGCCATCCTGCGTGACACTGCAGTGCCACTCCTAGATGGGCCCGGTGTTTGTGTCGGCCACTAGGGTCGCTTATCTTACTCACACAGCTACCTCATTGCGCCTCTTTTTTTCTTTGCGCCATGTGCTGTTTGGGGAGGGTTTTTTGGAAGGGCCATCCTGCGTGACACTGCAGTGCCACTCCTAGATGGGCCCGGTGTTTGTGTCGGCCACTAGGGTCGCTTATCTTACTCACACAGCTACCTCATTGCGCCTCTTTTTTTCTTTGCGTCATGTGCTGTTTGGGGAGGGTTTTTTGGAAGGGCCATCCTGCGTGACACTGCAGTGCCACTCCTAGATGGGCACGGTGTTTGTGTCGGCCACTAGGGTCGCTTATCTTACTCACACAGCTACCTCATTGCGCCTCTTTTTTTCTTTGCGTCATGTGCTGTTTGGGGAGTGTTTTTTGGAAGGGCCATCCTGCGTGACACTGCAGTGCCACTCCTAGATGGTCACGGTGTTTGTGTCGGCCACTAGGGTCGCTTAGCTTAGTCATCCAGCGACCTAGGTGCAAATTTTAGGACTAAAAATAATATTGTGAGGTGTGAGGTATTCAGAATAGACTGAAAATGAGTGGAAATTATAGTTTTTGAGGTTAATAATACTTTGGGATCAAAATGACCCCCAAATTCTATGATTTAAGCTGTTTTTTAGTGTTTTTTAAAAAAAAACACCCGAATCCAAAACACACCCGAATCCGACAAAAAAAATTCGGTGAGGTTTTGCCAAAACGCGGTCGAACCCAAAACACGGCCGCGGAACCGAACCCAAAACCAAAACACAAAACCCGAAAAATTTCAAGTGCACATCTCTAATAAACACCAATGTATCATTTTTACAGTACGAAAGCAAGCCACCACTTCCAGAACACAACCAACACTGTCAAGAGCTGTGGATGCTGGCGATACAGGTAACGCAAAAATGACACCTGTTAATGTGGCCACCACAAAAATTCAAAATAATCTAATGTTTGCATTAATCCATAGGAACTTCAACATCGCATCACAGTCCACAAAAACGTCCTTCACAGGGGTCTGGCAGCCACACGAGCAGGCCTAGCAAGAGACGTCATCCTGATGTCGCACCAACACCAGTTTTAAGCACACCCCCACTTCGTATTTCAACTGTGTTGCCTCAGCCACCAGAACACATTTTGGAGAGTACTCAATCACCGGGACCACATTCCCCTCAGCTGTCTGGTGAGTAAACACAAAACACAAATTACACATCAGCCAAAAAATGACATAATCCTAGTACTTATCCACAGCAGCAAGCACACGGCTTGCAAATTGTTAAAAAAAAAAAAAAACACTAAAAAAGTTTTGCAAATTTAGAGCGTTCTCTTGCGCCTTACAGTAGTATTGTGTTGTCATTATTTATTTGAATAGTAAAATATTGAGCTTCTGGTAGATTCACACCCTGGATAGAATTCATATTGTCATTTACTGTTTGATATTTTAATGCAAGTACGATATGGCGGGTGACAAATCACTATTTTTAATGGTGTTAACTTTGTACCTCTGTGTGTTTGTTTCGTAAGTGTGGTATTTGTCAAACATGTGTCCACTTTTGTTTTGATGTCATTTTTTTCATCATAAAAACCAACATAATTGGCCTTTTTGATTGTGTATACGAGTCTTGGTGAACATCCTAATTTGCTTTAGAAAAATGTTTGACAAACAAGTCTAGAAAGTTAAACTAAATATGAAAACCAGCATAATTTTTGAATACACTCAAATGTTGTCCCCTTAAACCCCATACAGAACCAGACATCATGCCCCCGGAAGCCCAGCAGGAATCTGAACAGGAAACATACACCCTCCATCTGCAAGCAATAGACGTTAACCAACCAAGCACGCCTCAGGAAAGTACCCCGCCACCTCAAATGTCACCACACCCACAATTGAGCCAAACAACCCCCCCGCAACAACCTGAACCATCATTTTGGGTAACATGGAACCAACAACAGGCACAGAATATTGATTGCCTATGCACACACACCCAATACCTAGCCTGTCTGCCCCATCATCTCCCGAGACTGTGTAGAAACACAAGCAGGCTCAATGTCCAGCTATGCAGAGTCGCAAACAGTATGGAGCAGATGAGAGCAGATAACAGCCAATGTATTGTTACCTTTCAGCGCATAATGGATGAGCAACACCGCCATCAACAGGCCCTCATTCAGTTAATTCAAAGTAATCAAATTATATCAGAAACCATGTCTCGCATCATAGACAACAACACAACAGCCACAACACAACTTACGGCAACCCTGGCTAACCTCAGCCAAATTATTAATTTGTTGGCACAACACCAACAAGGTTCCAGCTCAGGAACCAACACACCTACACAGACCCCGATTTCATCACCAGTTCGAAGATCAAGCCGAACCTGCTCCACTGTCCAAACCAAACCCACGTCAGCCACCAAAGAACAGGCTAAGAAATAGGCCACCCTGCAGCTGGAGACACATTGTTGACAATACTAGGCCGACAAAATAGCAGTTATTTGTAATGAAAACACATGTTGTACAGTAATAAATGTGAAAACTGATTGATGTGCAATGTGTTATGTGCAAAAAACTGTCAGTGTAAGAGGAAAATTCTTAGAGTTAACACTCACATGTGTTGGGAATATTCTAGCATCATTACTAACATGAACGTTTACCACATCACAGCCATAATTATGTGTAAACAATTTTGTAAGGTTGGTGTTAGTCAATGTATGTTTGGCTAATTGGCACACATTACTCAATGTCCATTATGTTGTGATAATGAGGTAACATATTTCAAACACAGCTTTAGAAGAAAGTCGACACACAACAAACACAAACAATAGGCTAAACAATAATGGTTGTTAGTGCATACTAAATTATTATGTAGTATTGTGGCAAACATTACCTTTGAATGTGAAAAAGAAACTTTTAACATTATAAACACATAATTACTAACCAAAAACGCTATACAAATAGCTAAGTAACTGATACCCAACAGTTAGACATAAACACATATCAAGCAAATAAACAACACTCAGCTGACTAGCTCAAGAGGGAGCAAGAGCCACATTACTACCGAAAATACATTGGTGTGCCTTAATTGTTCATATACAAAGCACACAGGCAAATTTACTTACCGCTAAAATGTGCCAAAATCGTCTTGCCTTACCTGCCTCCCTATATCTGTACTCACAGTGTCGCCAGATGTTTTTAACTCCTCTGCTTGCTGACTGTTTTCTTCATCATCATCATCATCATCATCATCATCATCATCATCATCATGTGGCAGATGTTGCTGCAAACACATGTTATGAAGAAAACAGCAGCAGAACACAATCCTAGTCACCTTTAAGGGACTATACAACAAAAGCCCGGCAGACTTATCCAGACACCGAAACCTTGATTTCAGTACACCAAAACATCGTTCTATCACATTCCGCGTAGACTTATGTGCATGATTGTAATTGTGTTCAGCAGGGGAATCAGGGGCGGACAATGGAGTCAGAAGCCAAGAGTAGCAGCCATAACCCCCATCACCTGAAAAACAGAGATTAGCAGCATTGTAAAATATTGATGCACAAACACAGTGCTAACATAATGTGCAGGTTGAGGTAAGCACAAAATTAAACACAAATACTTGTTACATACCCAGCAGCCAGCCATCCGGCATTTCTCCAGCCTCAAATTTATCAAACAGGGATGACTGACTGAGGATGAAGGAGTCATGGCAGCCGCCAGGGTAACCCGCAACAACACTCATAATTTTGAGATTTGCATCACAAACCACCTGGACATTAGTTGATTGCCCAAAATGTCTATTTATATAAATATATTGCCTGCCCCTAGGTGGTCTCAGCTCAACGTGTGTGCAATCTATGGCACCCAGCACATTTGGCATGCCAGCAAGCTTATAGAAAGCTACCTTGACTGCATGCCACTGAGACTCCTGGGTAGGGAAGCAGATAGAGGCATCTATGTGGGGTTCAAATGCATCCAAAACCTGAGTGTACAGTCAAAAAGATAAGGTGAGTGTCTTAAGCACTTTGTTCAAATATACTGTGATAAATTCACATTACACAATACAGAAATGGGGCATAGTGGAGTATGTATGGTTTGCCTCACCTGATTTAAATATTTAGAAAAGGTGGGCTGTGAGATTCCTATTACATCGCCTGAAAGCTGCCAGTAGCCATAAAGTGCAACACAGCCAGGAGTTTGTGCAGGCCTGAGACAGAGCGAGAGCGTGCTGTCTCAGGGTCTAGGTCCAGTTTGACTAGGTCATACAGACGGAAAATGTTGGTCCTATTTAGCCTGAACATCTGTATGACCTGGTCATCGGCCAATGCGTTTAAGTTCAAACGCCCCCTAAAAAACCAAGGCCTGCGCAGCCTCCGCGGCACCTGTACATCCTGCTGACCATGTTCAGTTTCCTGGCCCTGGTTTCTTGTAGCCTCATGGAGCAGTCTCAGGAATCCCACAGCAAAACCAAATTCACTGCTACACACGGCAGCAGCCATTTCAGAGTGATTGATTTGCCAAATGTGCTGGCCCACCTTTTAAAGGGCCAAAAATGCAGGTGTGATTAATGATGAAGTCGGAACACATGTAAACACGCTTCTCAAAAGCAGGTCTACTTTTTCCCCGTGTTTTTTTACAAATTTAATTTTTTTTACGACCGCAAATGCTCTTTCACGGTGGAAATTTCAAATACGAATGAATAGTAAATGACCGAGTTCTATACCTAAACAGCCGTGTTTGACCGATGGTGTATTCATTCGTATTTCTGAACTTGGGCCGTCCAAAAAATACGAATGGCCGCATCACGCCCGAGATTTGAGTTTCGTAAATTCCTGAGATGACACTTTGAAGAAAAAACAACAAATCGGTCAAAATCGGGAGTTTAGTAAATATACCCCTTTCTGTCAATCACACTCCGATCACTTCAACGATGAAAATTCTTTGTTCGGACGTGAGTAAATCTACTAAGTTTTGTGCCAAAATACTTAGCGCATGCGCACTGCGTACTATGCGCATGCGCATTTTTGCCTTAATCGCTCCGTTGCGAAAATCGGCAATGAGCGAACAACTCGAAATGACCCCCTATATCTGTAGACATATCCAGTTTAAGGCATTAGTGGGCCTTGGTGATCATATGAGTTAACTTCCAACTCCACTGTATCCCAAAACTATAGTGCACCACATTGAAGTGGAAAAATCCAAAACAACACCTCCTACCATGAGTGAGTGAATGGCATTCGCCATGTAATGTTTTAAGAGTGCGTCACCTTAACTTACATTATTCATTTGTGAGACCTGGATGTTTAAAAAGTGGGGCACTGAGGGTATGTTTGCCCAGTTTTGGATGGAGGAGACACCAACATGGAGACGTACCAGGACAGTAAAGGCGGATGCATCTCCAACTAGAGGATATCTACCGGGTCAATGTGCCTTGCTTCCTGGATTTGGTGAACTGGAATAATACATTTACTCTCAGTTAATGGGATACCAGAGCGAGAAGCCTATCCGAGCATAGTGCCGACCAATTAAATCATGGCTCTCTGTGTCGCTTGGCCTGCTCCCTCATGATGGCTTATATTAGTGGTTCCCAAACTTGGTCCTCAAGGATCATTAACAGTCAATGGGGCAGATGTATTAACCTGGAGAAGGCATAAGGAAGGGATAAACCAGTGATATGTGCAAGGTGATAAAGGCACCAGCCAATCAGATCGTAACTGTTAATTTACATATTGAAGCTGATTGGCTGGTGCCTTTATCACCTTGCACATATCACTGGTTTATCACTTCCTTATGCCTTCTCCAGGTTAATACATCTGCCCCAATGTTTTCTAGGTCATTGTGTGTCATCAACTGCCACATTTTAAAAATCCACAGATGACTTGGAAAACATGAACTGTTAGTTGCTCTTTGAGAATCAAGTTTGGGAACTACTGACTTTGGTGGTAGAGAGGGAAGGTAGATCTCCTGTTGAAGGAAGACAGAAGGCATTGGAATTCAGAAGAAGAGAGGAAGCTGTAGAAAGAAGAGAGAAGATGCCAAGTCAAGAAGACAGCAATGCGAGTCCTAGTGGGAATTGGACTAATTCTCACCCCTTGCTGTCCAGCTGAAGACTGATATGAGTGTAAAGACTTTGGCGACAGTCAAGGTTACAAACGTCACGGACACCTTTAAATACAGTGCTGACACACTGACGCCCCCCCGCCCAAAGGGTCACCCCTGAATGCTCTCTATTGTGGCCAACAAGGTTGACCTATATGGTAAGGCCCCTCCGGGGCACTTGTATATTGCTAAACCTTAATGAGCACTAAAGAGAGAGCATAACTTGCCTTCCATCCAACTAAGCACTAGTATTATAGGGTTATGGGCCCTGACTGCATTGCATGGGAATTAGCTACTAGGCCAGTGGTTCCCAAACTTTTTTCTGTTTGAGGCACCCTTAGGGTTTCCATTATTTTTTCCAGGCAGCCCTAAGCCAAAATAATGACTAAGCAGTCCCATTTTTAAAGTAGTTGGGCCAGGATGCCTCTCCTTTTTCAGCCCCCTCCATGTCTCTCCCATTGCAGACCCTGCCATGTCTTTCCCGTTGCAGTCCCCTCCATGTCTTTCCCATTGCAGCCCCCTCCATGTCTCTCCCATTGCAGACCCCTCCATGTCTTTCTCATTGCAGTCCCCGCCATGTCTCTCCCATTGCAGCCCCCTCCATGTCTCTCTCATCGCAGCCCCCTCCATGTCTCTCCCATTGCAGCCCCCTCCATGTCTCTCCCATTACAGCCCCCTCCATGTCTCTCCCATTACAGTTACCTCTATGTCTCTCACATTGCAGCCCCATCCGTGTCTCTCCCATTGCAGTCCCCTCCATGTCTCTCCCATTGCAGTCCCCTCTATTCCAAGTTGATCGCAGCAGGAAATTTTTTAGCAGGTGGGCAAAACCATGTGCACTGCAGGGGAGGCAGATATAACATGTGCAGAAAGAGTTAGATTTGGGTGGGTTATTTTATTTCTGTGCAGGGTAAATACTGGCTGCTTTATTTTTACACTGCAAATTAGATTGCAGATTGAACACACCCCACCCAAATCTAACTCTCTCTGCACATATTATATCTGCCCCCCTGCAGTGCACATGGTTTTGCCCAACTGCTAAAAAAATTCCTGCTGCGATCAACTTGGAATTAACCCCTATGTCTCTCACATTGCAGCCCCATCCGTGTCTCTCTCATTGCAGCCCCCTCCATGTCTCTCTCTTTGCTGCCCCCTCCATGTCCCTCGTATTACAGCCCCCTCCATGTCTCTCACATTGCAGCCCCCTCCATGTCTCTCTCTTTGCAGCCCCCTCCATGCGGCTCTCATTGCAGCCCCCTCCATGCGGCTCTCATTGCAGCCCCCTCCATAGTTCTCTATGTGGCCCCCTTCTACCTTCTATAGTATAGTTATCTATACAGCCCCACTTACCCTTAGTTGCGATCGCTGGCACCATTCAGCTCCTCAAATCAGCCTGGAAGTTGTATGACAGGAAGGATAGGATGTGAGTTGCAGCCTCATCTGTTGCTTTCCACTGACAGCTCTAATATGCTTGAATGCTCCCCAACTCATTGGACCTCCCCCCCCCCTTCAACAGCTCTGCTCATCGATCCGACAACTCTTCCGCTGTGCACAAAAAAAAATAGAATTCAAAACAAGAAATACATTAAGAAATCAAGCGGTCTTCTTAGGCAACCGGCCGCAGAAACCTGGTGACATTGCTAAGGTAACCCAGGGAGCTGCGGCGCACAGTTTGGGAACCACTACACTAGGCCTATTCCACATAACCTTGCCATTAGGCCTCTAGCTGTACTATATACTAGGCATTAGGCTCCAAGACTCTATAATCTGGTGCCACATTTTAGTCTTATGCTTCTAGTTATTGGTCAACCCATGAGTTGGCCTTCAGGTGCTTGTGGTTTAGGCAGACCTCAAGACCTCCCCTGTATTATTAAGAGTGTAGTAGGCAGTTGGCCTACTACACTTAAAAGTCACTTAGGCATGAGCACAGGTAGGAGCCGGGCCTTCAGGTAAGTTGTGTAGAGGCATTAGGCTCTACTAGGGAGGCATAATAGGATTATAGTGGTCTGTTATTGTGTTACGTCTTGGGAGGTGGCTAAACTGATGCATGGAGACATCTTATAGGCGTGCTAAGGTAGTGTCACAGGCATGTACTGAATTTATATACTCAATCTTTCATTTTGGAGGCCATAATCAGACCGTAAATCTGGACCTGCCATAAGGCTAGTGCGAGTTTCGGTGGTGCAACCGATGGTAGCGACTAAAGACACACCGGGGAGCATAACAGCATCCACGGATGGTGAAAGTGGGCACCTCAGTCCTTGCACATTCATATTCAATGGCTGTACACCATGAAAGGACTTTTGGTGACAGTTGCATAAAGTCGAAGTCAAGTGACTGCCACCCAACCTCTCACACATCTGAATGAGGCCCAAAACACTGTAAATTCCTGCCAAAATCAGGTGGTAGAGATGGTTATTCCTGAGCATGTGAGCAGATGATAGGCAAGTACAGGTGTCCCAGGTGCTTACAGCTGTAATTACCATAGACAGTTGGTTTTAGGTCATTTCCCTACTGTCCTGGTTGGTTTGCATCTGGTGTCATCCAACCTGTGTTCTAGGACCAGCTGTGGATCATCCATAATCCTGAAGGTGAGAGTAGGTGGAGCAAGGTAAGTGTCAGTTCTCACAATCACTCTCCAGCTCACATTTGTTCAAGTTTGGAAGATGTGAGTGACGCCAGTTCCATTCTAAGCTATACGAAGGGTGTGCGTGAGTCTGGGTCAGTGAAACTATGTCAAACTGCTGTCAGACCCTATGGCGAGGGAAACTGCTGCCTGTGTAACTAAAGGCCTGATTCAGAGGTGGCCGCTATACTGATGTTTGCGCAGTTGTTTGATGATTTGTGTACTGTGCATACATCTGAGTCCAGTGGTGCAAGTGTGCGGGTACGGGTGGGTACGGCGTACCCTTAAGAATTTAGCCGTGGGTACGCCGTACCCACACCAACGGGCCACCGCTCCTCTTCCCTCGTAGCGTCTAGTTCCCTTCGTGGAGAGGACCTTTGCTGTGCGGTGCGCGATGTCGTCATCGCGCACCGCACAGTAAAGGACCTCTCCACGAAGGGAAACTAGACGCATACGCGGGGGACATGTATACCTGGCACTGGGAGCATATTTGGCACTTGGGGCATGTTTACCTGGCACTGGGAGCTTATCTGGCACTGTGGGGGCATTTCTGTATCTGGCACTGGGGGGCAATGTATATCTGACACAGTGGGGGCATTTGTGTATCTGGCACTGGGGGCATATCTGGCACTGTGGGCATATCTGGCACTGGGGGCATACTTGTGTATCTGGCACTGGGGGCATTTCTGTATCTGGCACTGGGGGCATATCTGGCACTGTGGGGGCATTTCTGTATCTGGCACTGGGGGGCAATGTATATCTGACACTGTGAGGCAATGTATATCTGGCACTCTGGGGACATTTGTGTATCTGGCACTCTGGGGGCATTTGTGTATCTGGCACTGTGGGCCAATGTATATCTGTCACTGTGGGGCAATGTGTATCTGGCACTGTGGGGCAATGTATATCTGTCACTGTGGGGCAATGTGTATCTGGCACTGTGGGGCAATGTATATCTGTCACTGTGGGACAATGTATATCTGTCACTGTGGGGCAACGTGTATCTGGCACTATTAGGGTCGTACGTGTATCTGCCCCTCCCCCCATATGTGTATCACGCCACCATTTTCATTGGCCACGCCCCATGTGGCATTTGGCCACACCCATTTTTTTGCGCGCGTCCCCATAAGACATTTTTTCTACTTGCACCACTGTCTGAGTCGCACTGCACATGGATCCCCCATGTTTACGCCAGGGGTACGCGGTTTTGGATGCAGAGAACTGGCATTTCAGTGGGCGTTGCTGGGTGATAAAAGATGGGTGGCTAGCTAGATGCAGGCGTGTTGTGGCCAAAGACGCAGTTCATCCCTTTAATCCGGAACGCCTATGATTCACACAGGTTCTGTGGCTGGCTGGCTAGATTTAAGCCTGCATTTCACCTGGTTTTAATCAGCCACAGAACCTGTGTAAATCATAGGTGTTCCAGATTAATGGGATAATATGGAAAGCCTATACATAAACATATGTCTCATTTATTTTTATCAGGTGAAATGGCCTGGTGCCCATTCCTCACTGGTACTTGTGCACCACTACACCGACTGTAGCTGCACTTTCTACACTTTGCTTTATTAAACCTGGCTCGCCTGTTTGCCGTTCAAGATCTACAAATGAGAGACACCGAGCTGCAACCATCATACAAAATGAGGATTACATACATATATATTATTTATACAGTACTTTACTATGTGAGTATGACCTTAGTGCTATACACTGGCGTATTTACAATGGGTGTAGTGCACATGGGCCCCCAGGATCCGGGGGTGGGGGGGGGGCACACATTGCACACCCTGCACCCATTTTTTAAATACTCACCTCTCCGAAGCAGAGGCGTAACTAAGGGGGGTCGAAAAAGGGCACGTGCCGTGGGCGCCTTGGCAGGCCCAGCAGAGGGAGGTGCTGTCGGCGGCCAGAGCATCATGCCCACTCACCCCTGCTACTGTTGCTCTGCCCCCGGGCCATCCCCCCATCCCACTGCTATGTGAGAGGAGGAGAGCGCAGCGCCTCTCCTGCCCCTCAATGTGCTCAGCGTCTGGTCTTCGGCAGCGGCGGGGCGAGTCTCCTTGGTTTGGTTTGTTAGCCAATCAGAGCTTGCGGACCGGCTCCTGATTGGCTGACGGACCGTGAGCTCTGATTGGGTAACAAACCGGCACCAATATGTATCTGTCACTGTGGGGCAATGTATATCTGTCACTGTGGGGTAATATGTATCTGGCACTGTGAGGTAATATGCATCTGGCACTGGGGGGGTAATATGTATCTGGAACTGTGGGGGCATATATGTATCTGGCACTGTGGGGTAATATGCATCTGTCACTGTGGGGCAATGTGTATCTGGCACTGTGGGGTAATATGTATCTGGCACTGTGGGGTAATATGTATCTGGCACTGTGGGGTAATGTGTATCTGGTACTGTGTGTACGGGTTCACTACGGCTGGCCGGCGGTCGGGCTCCCGGCGACCAGCATACCGGCGCCGGGAGCCCGACCGCCGGCTTACCGACAGCGTGGCGAGCGCAAATGAGCCCCTTGTGGGCTCGCTGCGCTCGCCACGCTACGGGCACGGTGGCGCGCTACGCGCGCCACACTATATTATTCTCCCTCTATGGGGGTCGTGGACCCCCACGAGGGAAAATAAGTGTCGGTATGCCGGCTGTCGGGCTCCCGGCGCCGGTATACTGAGCGCCGGGAGCCCGACCGCCGGCATACAGAAGACCACCCGTGTGTACTGTGTAAAAAGGGGACTCTGCCTGCATACTGTGTAAAATGGGGACTCTGCCTGCATACTGTGTAAAGAGTAGAGTTGTGCACCGGAAATTTTTCGGGTTTTGTGTTTTGGTTTTGGATTCGGTTCCACGGCCGTGTATTGGATTCGGACGCGTTTTGGCAAAACCTCCCTGAAATTTTTTTGTCAGATTCGGGTGTGTATTGGATTCAGGTGTTTTTTTTACAAAAACCCCTCAAAAACAGCTTAAATCATAGAATTTGGGGGTCATTTTGATCCCATAGTATTATTAACGTCAATAACCATAATTTCCACTCATTTCCAGTCTATTCTGAACACCTCACACCTCACAATATTATTTTTAGTCCTAAAATTTGCACCGAGGTCGCTGGATGACTAAGCTAAGTGACCCAAGTGGCCGACACAAACACCTGGCCCATCTAGGAGTGTCACTGCAGTGTCAGACAGGATGGCAGATTTAAAAAAATAGTCCCCAAACAGCACATGATGCAAAGAAAAAAAGAGGTGCAATGAGGTAGCTGTATGACTAAGCTAAGCGACCCAAGTAGCCGACACAAACACCTGGCCCATCTAGGAGTGGCACTGCAGTGTCAGACAGGATGGCTGTTTAAAAAAATAGTTCCCAAACAGCACATGATGCAAAGAAAAAAAGAGGTGCACCAAGGTCGCTGTGTGACTAAGCTAAGCGACCCAAGTGGCCGACACAAACACCTGGCCCATCTAGGAGTGGCACTGCAGTGTCAGACAGGATGGCCGATTTAAAAAATAGTCCCCAAACAGCACATGATGCAAAGATAAATTAAAGAAAAAAGAGGTGCAAGATGGAATTGTCCTTGTGCCCTCCCACCCACCCTTATGTTGTATAAACAGGACATGCACACTTTAACAAACCCATCATTTCAGCGACAGGGTCTGCCACACGACTGTGACTGAAATGACTGGTTAGTTTGGGCCCCCACCAAAAAAGAAGCAATCAATCTCTCCTTGCACCAACTGGCTCTACAGAGGCAAGATGTCCACCTCCTCCTCATCGTCCGATTCCTCACCCCTTTCACTGTGCACATCCTCCTCCTCACAGATTATTAATTTGTCCACACTGGAATCCACCATCTCAGGTCCCTGTGTACTTTCTGGAGGCAATTGCTGCTGGTGAATGTCTCCACGGAGGAATTGATTATAATTCATTTTGATGAACATCATCTTCTCCACATTTTGTGGAAGTAACCTCGTACGCCGATTGCTGACAAGGTGAGCGGCTGCACTAAACACTCTTTCGGAATACACACTGGAGGGGGGGGGGGGGGGGGGCAACTTAGGTAAAATAAAGCCAGGTTGTGCAAGGGCCTCCAAATTGCCTCTTTTTCCTGCCAGTATATGTACGGACTGTCTGACGTGCCTACTTGGATGCGGTCACTCATATAATCCTCCACCATTCTTTCAATGGTGAGAGAATCATATGCAGTGACAGTAGACGACATGTCAGTAGTCGTTGGCAGGTCCTTCAGTCCGGACCAGATGTCAGCACTCGCTCCAGACTGCCCTGCATCACCGCCAGCAGGTGGGCTCGGAATTCTTAGCCTTTTCCTCGCAGCCCCAGTTGCGGGAGAATGTGAAGGAGGAGCTGTTGACGGGTCACGTTCCGCTTGACTTGACAATTTTCTCACCAGCAGGTCTTTGAACCTCTGCAGACTTGTGTCTGCCGGAAAGAGAGATACAACATAGGTTTTAAATCTAGGATCGAGCACGGTGGCCAAAATGTAGTGCTCTGATTTCAACAGATTGACCACCCGTGAATCCTGGTTAAGCGAATTAAGGGCTCCATCCACAAGTCCCACATGCCTAGCGGAATCGCTCCATTTTAGCTCCTCCTTCAATCTCTCCAGCTTCTTCTGCAAAAGCCTGATGAGGGGAATGACCTGACTCAGGCTGGCAGTGTCTGAACTGACTTCACGTGTGGCAAGTTCAAAGGGTTGCAGAACCTTGCACAACGTTGAAATAATTCTCCACTGCGCTTGAGTCAGGTGCATTCCCACTCCTTTGCCTATATCATAGGTAGCTGTATAGGCTTGAATGGCCTTTTGCTGCTCCTCCATCCTCTGAAGCATATAGAGGGTTGAATTCCACCTCATTACCACCTCTTGCTTCAGATGATGGCGGGGCAGGTTCAGGAGTGTTTGGTGGTGCTCCAGTCTTCGGCACGCGGTGGGTGAATGCCGAAAGTGGCCCGCAATTCTTCGGGCCACCGACAGCATCTCTTGCATGCCCCTGTCGTTTTTTAAATAATTCTGCACCACCAAATTCAATGTATGTGCAAAACATGGGACATGCTGGAATTTGCCCACATGTAATGCACGCACAATATTGGTGGCGTTGTCCGATGTCACAAATCCCCAGGAGAGTCCAATTGGGGTAAGCCATTTTGTGATGATGTTCCTCAGTTTCCGTAAGAGGTTGTCAGCTGTGTGCCTCTTATGGAAAGCGGTGATACAAAGCGTAGCCTGCCTAGGAACGAGTTGGCGTTTGCGAGATGCTGCTACTGGTGCCACCACTGCTGTTCTTGCTGCGGGAGGCAATACATCTACCCAGTGGGCTGTCACAGTCATATAGCCCTGAGTCTGCCCTGCTCCACTTGTCCACATGTCCGTGGTTAAGTGAACATTGGGTACAACCGCATTTTTTAGGGCACTGGTGACTCTTTTTCTGACATCTGTGTACATTCTCGGTATCGCCTGCCTAGAGAAATGGAACCTAGATGGTATTTGGTACCGGGGACACACTACCTCAAGCAATTCTCTAGTTCCCTGTGAATTAACGCTGGATACCGGACACACGTTTAACACCACCGAAGCTGCCAAGACCTCAGTTATCCGCTTTGCAGCAGGATGACTGCTGTGATATTTCATCTTCCTCGCAAAGGACTGTTGGACAGTCAATTGCTTACTGGAAGTGGTACAAGTGGTCTTCCGACTTCCCCTCTGGGATGACGATCGACTCTCAGCAGCAACAACAGCAGCACCAGCAATAGGCGTTACACTCAAGGATGCATCGGAGGAATCCCAGGCAGGAGAGGACTCGTCAGACTTGACAGTGACATGGCCTGCAGGACTATTGGCTTTCCTGTGTAAGGAGGAAATTGACACTGAGAGAGTTGGTGGTGTGTTTTGCAGGAGCTTGGTTACAAGAGGAAGGGATTTAGTTGTCAGTGGACTGCTACCGCTGTCACCCAAAGTTTTTGAACTTGACAATGACTTCTGATGAATGCGCTCCAGGTGACGTATAAGGGAGGCTGTTCCTAGGTGGTTAACGTCCTTACCCCTACTTATTACAGCTTGACAAAGGCAACACACGGCTTGACACCTGTTCGCATTTCTGTTAAAATAATTCCACACCGAAGAGGTGATTTTTTTTTGTAATTTGACCAGGCATGTCAATGGCCATATTCGTCCCATGGACAACAGGTGTCTCCCCGGGTGCCTGACTTAAACAAACCACCTCACCATCAGAATCCTCCTTGTCAATTTCCTCCTCAGCGCTAGCAACACCCATATCCTCATCCTGGTGTACTTCAACAGTGACATCTTCAATTTGACTATCAGGAACTGGACTGCGGGTGCTCCTTCCAGCACTTGCAGGGGGCGTGCAAATGGTGGAAGGCGCCGTCTCTTCCCGTCCAGTGTTGGGAAGGTCAGGCATCGCAACCGACACAATTGGACTCTCCTTGGGGATTTGTGATTTAGAAGAACGCACAGTTCTTTGCTGTGCTTTTGCCAGCTTAAGTCTTTTCATTTTTCTAGCGAGAGGATGAGTGCTTCCATCCTCATGTGAAGCTGAACCACTAGCCATGAACATAGGACAGGGCCTCAGCCGTTCCTTGCCACTCCGTGTCGGAATGTCATATTGGCAAGTTTACGCTTCTCATCAGACGCTTTTAATTTTGATTTTTGGGTCATTTTACTGAACTTTTGTTTTTTTGATTTTACATGCTCTGTACTATGACATTGGGCATTGGCCTTGGCAGACGACATTGATGGCTTTTCAT
The DNA here is from genome assembly GCF_028390025.1 of Pseudophryne corroboree. Taxonomy (NCBI): domain Eukaryota; kingdom Metazoa; phylum Chordata; class Amphibia; order Anura; family Myobatrachidae; genus Pseudophryne; species Pseudophryne corroboree. The sequence continues at coordinate 1,157,482,839 of NC_086444.1, forward strand.
CGTCTTGGCCATGACTAGTGGCAGCAGCTTCAGCACGAGGTGGAAGTGGATCTTGATCTTTCCCTATTTTACCCTCCACATTTTTGTTCTCCATTTTTTAATGTGTGGAATTATATGCCAGTAATATATCAATAGCAATGGCCTACTGTACCGTACTGCTATATATTATATACTGGTGGTCAGCAAAATTATGCACTGTACTCCTACTTTATAATACTGTGCACAACTAAAATGCACCACAGGTATGGATGGATAGTATACTTGACGACACAGAGGTAGGTAGAGCAGTGGCCTACTGTACCGTACTGCTATATATTATATACTGTTGGTCAGCAAAATCATACACTGTACTCCTACTATATATACTGCGCACAACTAAAATGCACCACAGGTATGGATGGATAGTATACTTGACGACACAGAGGTAGGTAGAGCAGTGGACTACTGTACCGTACTGCTATATATTATATACTGGTGGTCAGCAAAATTATCTCTGTACTCCTACTATTTATACTGCACACAACTAAAATGCACCACAGGTATGGATGGATAGTATACTTGACGACACAGAGGTAGGTAGAGCAGTGGACTACTGTACCATACTGCTATATATTATATACTGGTGGTTAGCAAAATTATGAACTGTACTCCTACTATATGTACTGCGCACAACTAAAATGCACCACAGGTATGGATGGATAGTATACTTGATGACACAGAGGTAGGTAGAGCAGTGGCCAACTGTACCGTACTGCTATATAAATATATCGGTGGTCAGCAAAATTATGCACTGTACTCCTACTATATATACTGCGCACAACTAAAATGCACCACAGTTATGGATGGATAGTATACTTGACGACACAGAGGTAGGTAGAGCAGTGGCCTACTGTACCGTACTGCTATATATTATATACTGGTGGTCAGCAAAATTATGCACTGTACTCCTACTATATATACTGCGCACAACTAAAATGCACCACAGGTATGGATGGATAGTATACTTGACGACACAGAGGTAGGTAGAGCAGTGGCCTACTGTACCGTACTGCTATATATTATATACTGGTGGTCAGCAAAATTATGCACTGTACTCCTACTATATATATTGCGCACAACTAAAATGCACCACAGGTATGGATGGATAGTATACTTGACGACACAGAGGTAGGTAAAGCAGTGGCCTACTGTACCGTACTGCTATATATTATATACTGGTGGTCAGCAAAATTATGCACTGTCCTCCTACTATATATACTGCGCACAACAACTAAAATGCACCACAGGTATGGATGGATAGTATACTTGACGACACAGAGGTAGGTAGAGCAGTGGCCTACTGTACCGTACTGCTATATATTATATACTGGTGGTCAGCAAAATTCTGCACTGTCCTCCTACTATATATACTGCGCACAACAACTAAAATGCACCACAGGTATGGATGGATAGTATACTGGACGACACAGAGGTAGGTAGAGCAGTGGACTACCGTACCATACTGATATAATACTGGTGGTCACTTTACAGCAAAATTCTGCACTGTCCTCCTACTATATACTACAATGCAGCACAGATATGGAGCGTTTTTCAGGCAGAGAACGTATAATACTGGTGGTCACTGGTCAGCAAAACTCTGCACTGTCCCCCTACTATATAATACTGGTGGTCCCCAGTCCCCACAATAAAGCACACTGAGCACAGAAATTTGCAGCACACTGAGCACAGATATGGAGTGTTTTTCAGGCAGAGAACGTAGATATTTTCAGCACACTGAGCACAGATATTTGCAAGCACACTGAGCACAGGTATTTGCAGCACACTGAGCACAGATATTTGCAGCACACTGAACACAACTGAGAGAACGCTGCACGTCCTCTCCCTATCATATCCAATGCATGAGTGAAAATGGCGGCGATGCGCGGCTCCTTATATAGAATACGAATCTCCCGAGAATATGACAGCAGGATGATGACGTTCGGGCGCGCTCGGGTTAACCGAGCAAGGCAGGAAGATTCGAGTCTGCCTCGGAACCGTGTAAAATGGGTGAAGTTCGGGGGGGTTCGGATTCCGAGGAACCGAACCCGCTCATCTCTAGTAAAAAGTAGTGATGTGCACCGGAAATTTTTCGGGTTTTGTATTTTGGTTTTGGATTCGGTTCCGCAGCCGTGTTTTGGATTCGGTCGCGTTTTGGCAAAACCTCCCTGAAATTTTTTTGTCGGATTCGGGTGTGTTTTGGATTCGTTTTTTTTTTTTAAAAACCCCTCAAAAACAGCTTAAATCATAGAATTTGGGGGTCATTTTGATCCCATAGTATTATTAACCTCAATAACCATAATTTCCACTCATTTCCAGTCTATTCTGAACACCTCACACCTCACAATATTATTTTAGTCCTAAAATTTGCACCGAGGTCGCTGGATGACTAAGCTAAGCGACCCAAGTGGCCGACACAAACACCTGGCCCATCTAGGACTGGCACTGCAGTGTCAGACAGGATGGCCGATTTAAAAAATAGTCCCCAAACAGCACATGATGCAAAGAAAAAAAGAGGTGCACCAAGGTCGCTGGATGGCTAAGCTAAGCGACCCAAGTGGCCGACACAAACACCTGACCCATCTAGGAGTGGCACTGCAGTGTCAGACAGGATGGCAGATTTAAAAAATAGGCCCCAAACAGCACATGATGCAAAGAAAAAAAGAGTTGCACCAAGGTCGCTGGATGGCTAAGGTAAGCGACCCAAGTGGCCGACACAAACACCTGGCCCATCTAGGAGTGGCACTGCAGTGTCAGACAGGATGGCACTTCAAAAAATAGTCCCCAAACAGCACATGATGCAAAGAAAAAAAGAGGTGCACCAAGGTCGCTGGATGGCTAAGCTAAGCGACCCAAGTGGCCGACACAAACACCTGGCCCATCTAGGAGTGGCACTGCAGTGTCAGACAGGATGGCCGATTTAAAAAATAGTCCCCAAACAGCACATTATGCAAAGAAAAAAAGAGGTGCACCAAGGTCGCTGGATGGCTAAGCTAAGCGACCCAAGTGGCCGACACAAACACCTGGCCCATCTAGGAGTGGCACTGCAGTGTCAGACAGGATGGCACTTCAAAAAATAGTCCCCAAACAGCACATGATGCAAAGATAACTGAAAGAAAAAAGAGGTGCAAGATGGAATTGTCCTTGGGCCCTCCCACCCACCCTTATGTTGTATAAACAGGACATGTACACTTTAACAAACCATCATTTCAGCGACAGGGTCTGCCACACGACTGTGACTGAAATGACTGGTTGGTTTGGGCCCCCACCAAAAAAGAAGCAATCAATCTCTCCTTGCAAAAACTGGCTCTACAGAAGCAAGATGTCCACCTCCTCCTCATCCTCAGATTCCTCACCTCTTTCACTGTGTACATCCACCTCCTCACAGATTATTAATTTGTCCCCACTGGACTCCACCATCTCAGGTCCCTGTGTACTTTCTGGAGGCAATTGCTGGTGAATGTCTCGACGGATGAATTGATTATAATTCATTTTGATGAACATCAACTTCTCCATATTTTCTGGAAGTAACCTCGTATGCCGATTGCTGACATGGTGAGCGGCTGCACTAAACACACTTTCGGAGTACACACTGGAGGGGGGGGGGCAACTTAGGTAAAATAAAGCCAGTTTGTGCAAGGGCCTCCAAATTGCCTCTTTTTCCTGCCAGTATACGTACGGACTGTCTGACGTGCCTACTTGGATGCGGTCACTCATATAATCCTCCACCATTCTTTCAATGGTGACAAAATCATATGCAGTGACAGTAGACGACATTTCAGTAATCGTTGGCAGGTCCTTCAGTCCGGACCAGATGTCAGCACTCGCTCCAGACTGCCCTGCATCACCGCCAGCGGGTGGGCTCGGAATTCTTAGTTTTTTCCTCGCAGCCCCAGTTGCGGGAGAATGTGAAGGAGGAGCTGTTGACGGGTCACGTTCCGCTTTACTTGACAAGTGTCTCACCAGCAGGTCTTTGAACCTCTGCAGACTTGTGTCTGCCGAAAAGAGAGATACAACGTAGGCTTTAAACCTAGGATCGAGCACGATGGCCAAAATGTAGTGCTCTGATTTCAACAGATTGACCACCCGTGAATCCTGGTTAAGCGAATTAAGGGCTCCATCCACAAGACCCACATGCCTAGCGGAATCGCTCTGTTTTAGCTCCTCCTTCAATCTCTCCAGCTTCTTCTGCAAAAGCCTGATGAGGGGAATGACCTGACTCAGGCTGGCAGTGTCTGAACTGACTTCACGTGTGGCAAGTTCAAAGGGTTGCAGAACCTTGCACAACGTTGAAATCATTCTACACTGCGCTTGAGTCAGGTGCATTCCCCCTCCTTTGCCTATATCGTAGGTAGCTGTATAGGCTTGAATGACCTTTTGCTGCTCCTCCATCCTCTGAAGCATATAGAGGGTTGAACTCCACCTCGTTATCACCTCTTGCTTCAGATGATGGCGGGGCAGGTTCAGGAGTGTTTGCTGGTGCTCCAGTCTCCGGCACGCGGTGGCTGAATGCCGAAAGTGGCCCGCAATTCTTTGGGCCACCGACAGCATCTCTTGCATGCCCCTGTCGTTTTTTTAAATAATTCTGCACCACCAAATTCAATGTATGTGCAAAACATGGGACGTGCTGGAATTTGCCCACATGTAATGCACGCACAATATTGGTGGCGTTGTCCGATGTCACAAATCCCCAGGAGAGTCCAATTGGGGTAAGCCATTCTGCGATGATGTTCCTCAGTTTCCGTAAGAGGTTGTCAGCTGTGTGCCTCTTATGGAAAGCGGTGATACAAAGCGTAGCCTGCCTAGGAACGAGTTGGCGTTTGCGAGATGCTGCTACTGGTGCCGCCGCTGCTGTTCTTGCTGCGGGAGGCAATACATCTACCCAGTGGGCTGTCACAGTCATATAGTCCTGAGTCTGCCCTGCTCCACTTGTCCACATGTCCGTGGTTAAGTGGACATTGGGTACAACTGCATTTTTTAGGACACTGGTGAGTCTTTTTCTGAGGTCTGTGTACATTCTCGGTATCGCCTGCCTAGAGAAGTGGAACCTAGATGGTATTTGGTACCGGGGACACACTAACTCAATAAATTCTCTAATTCCCTGTGAATTAACGGTGGATACCGGACACACGTTTAACACCACCCAGGCTGCCAAGGCCTGAGTTAACTGCTTTGCAGCAGGATGACTGCTGTGATATTTCATCTTCCTCGCAAAGGACTGTTGGACAGTCAATTGCTTACTGGAAGTAGTACAAGTGGTCTTCCGACTTCCCCTCTGGGATGACGATCGACTCCCAGCAGCAACAACAGCAGCGCCAGCAGCAGTAGGCGTTACACTCAAGGATGCATCGGAGGAATCCCAGGCAGGAGAGGACTCGTCAGACTTGACAGTGATGTGGCCTGCAGGACTATTGGCTTTCCTGTCTAAGGAGGAAATTGACACTGAGGGAGTTGGTGGTGTGGTTTGCAGGAGCTTGGTTACAAGAGGAAGGGATTTAGTTGTCAGTGGACTGCTTCCACTGTCACCCAAAGTTTTTGAACTTGTCAATTACTTCTGATGAATGCGCTCCATGTAACGTATAACGGAGGATGTTCCTAGGTGGTTAACGTCCTTACCCCTACTTATTACAGCTTGACAAAGGCAACACACGGCTTGACAAATGTTGTCCGCATTTCTGTTAAAATAATTCCACACCGACGAAGTGATTTTTTTTGTAATTTGACCAGGCATGTCAATGGCCATATTCGTCCTACGGACAACAGGTGTCTCCCCGGGTGCCTGACTTAAACAAATCACCTCACCATCAGAATCCTCCTTGTCAATTTCCTCCTCAGCGCTAGCAACACCCATATCCTCATCCTGGTGTACTTCAACAGTGACATCTTCAATTTGACTATCAGGAACTGGACTGCAGGTGCTCCTTCCAGCACTTGCAGGGGGGTGCAAATGGTGGAAGGCGCCACCTCTTCCCGTCCAGTGTTGGGAAGGTCAGGCATCGCAACCGACACAATTGGACCAGGGCCGGTTCAAGGGCGCAGAGCGCCCCGGGCAGGAAAGGGGCGTGGCCTAATACAGGGGGCGTGGTGAGTCACGCCCCCTGTACATTGAAAGCGCCGCTTGAATGCTGAGCGGTGCGCGATGACGTCATCGCGCACCGCACAGCAAAAGGTCCTCTCCACGAAGAGAAACTAGACGCTATGCGTCTAGTTCCCTTCGTGGAGAGGACCTTTGCTGTGCGGTGCGCTATGACGTCATCGCGCACCGCTCAGCAGTTACTCTCCACGAAGGGAAACTAGACGCATAGCGTCTAGTTCCCTTCACAGGAGGCGCCGAGGACGGGGACGGCAGCGGGCAGCGGAGGCGGACGGGGGACACAGCGGGCAGCAGTGGCGGATCTTGCCACGGTGCGGCGCCCTCCGGATGGCGCCAGCGCCCTCCGGAAGGCGGCGCCCCGGGCAAAAGTCCTGCTTGCCCGTGGCAAGAACCGCCACTGAATTGGACTCTCCTTAGGGATTTGTGATTTAGAAGAACGCACAGTTCTTTGCTGTGCTTTTGCCAGCTTAAGTCTTTTCATTTTTCTAGTAAGAGGATGAGTGCTTCCATCCTCATGTGAATCTGAACCACTAGCCATGAACATAGGCCAGGGCCTCAGCCGTTCCTTGCTACTCCGTGTCGTAGATGGCATATTGGCAAGTTTACGCTTCTCATCAGACGCTTTTAATTTAGATTTTTGGGTCATTTTACTGAACTTTTGTTTTTTGGATATTACATGCTCTCTACTATGACATTGGGCATCGGCCTTGGCAGACGACGTTGATGGCATTTCATCGTCTCGGCCATGACTAGTGGCAGCAGCTTCAGCACAAGGTGGAAGTGGATCTTGATCTTTCCCTATTTTACCCTCCACATTTTTGTTCTCCATTTTTTAATGTGTGGAATTATATGCCAGTAATATATCAATAGCAATGGCCTACTGTACCGTACTGCTATATATTATATACTAGTGGTCAGAAAAATTCTGCTCTGTCCTTCTACTATATATACTGCGCACAACTAAAATGCACCACAGGTATGGATGGATAGTATACTTGACGACACAGAGGTAGGTAGAGCAGTGGCCTACTGTACCGTACTGCTATATATTATATACTGGTGGTCAGCAAAATTCTGCACTGTCCTCCTACTATATATACTGCGCACAACTAAAATGCACCACAGGTATGGATGGATAGTATACTTGACGACACAGAGGTAGGTAGAGCAGTGGCCTACTGTACCGTACTGCTATATATTACATACTGGTAGACAGCAAAATTCTGCACTGTCCTCCTACTATATATACTGCGCACAACTAAAATGCACCACAGGTATGGATGGATAGTATACTTGACGACACAGAGGTAGGTAGAGCAGTGGACTACTGTTCCGTACTGCTATATATTATATACTGGTGGTCAGCAAAATTCTGTACTGTCCTCCTACTATATAATACTGCGCACAACTAAAATGCACCACAGGTATGGATGGATAGTATTCTTGACAACACAAAGGTAGGTAGAGCAGTGGACTACTGTACCGTACTGCTATATAATACTGGTGGTCACTGGTCAGCAAAATTCTGCACTGTCCTCCTATACTACAATGCAGCACAGATATGGAGCGTTTTTCAAGCAGAGAAAGTAGATATTTTCAGCACACTTAGCACAGATATTTGCAAGCACACTGAGCACAGATACTTGCAGCACACTGAGCACAGATATTTGCAGCACACTGAACACAGAAACTGAGAGAACGCTGCACGTCCTCTCCCTATCATCTCCAATGCACGAGTGAAAACGGCGGCGACTCCTTATATAGAATACGAATCTCGCGAGAATCTGACAGCGAAATGATGATGACGTTCGGGCGCACTCGGGTTAACCGAGCAAGGCGGGAGGATCCGATTCTGCCTCGGAACCGTGTAAAATGGGTGAAGTTCGGGTGGGGGGGGGGTTCGGATTCCGAGAAACCGAACCCGCTCATCACTAGTAAAAAGGGGACTCTGCCTGCGTACTGTGTAAAATGGGGACTCTGCCTGCGTACTGTATAAAAAGGGGACTCTGCCTGCGTACTGTGTATAAAGGGGAATCTGCTTGCATACTGTGTAAAAAGAGGACTCTACTTCCGTAATGTGTAAAAATTGAATGAAGGTGTGCTGAGAGACGACACAAGGGGGAGGTGATAGTGTGCTGAGAGACGCCACAAGGGGGAGGTGATAGTGTGCTGAGAGACGACACAAGGGGGAGGTAATAGTGTGCTGAGAGATGACACAAGGGTGAGGTGATAGTGTGCTGAGAGACTACACAAGGGGGAGGTGATAGTGTGCTGAGAGACGACACAAGGGGGAGGTGATAGTGTTCTGAGAGACGCCACAAGGGGGAGGTGATAGTGTGCTGAGAGACGACACAAGGGGGAGGTGATAGTGTGCTGAGAGACGACACAAGGGGGAGGTGATAGTGTGCTGAGAGACGACACAAGGGGGAGGTGATAGTGTGCTGAGAGACGCCACAAGGGGGAGGTGGTAGTGTGCTGAAAGACGACACAAGGGGGAGGTGATAGTGTGCTGAGAGACGACACAAGGGGGAGGTGATAGTGTGCTGAGAGACGACACAAGGGGGAGGTGATAGTGTGCTGAGAGACGCCACAAGGGGGAGGTGATAGTGTGCTGAGAGATGACACAAGGGGGAGGTGGTAGTGTGCTGAGAGACTACACAAGGGGGAGGTGATAGTGTGCTGAGAGACGCCACAAGGGGGAGGTAATAGTGTGCTGAGAGATGACACAAGGGGGAGGTAATAGTGTGCTGAGAGATGACACAAGGGGGAGGTGGTAGTGTGCTGAGAGACGACACAAGGGGGAGGTAATAGTGTGCTGAGAGATGACACAAGGGGGAGGTGGTAGTGTGCTGAGAGATGACACAAGGGGGAGGTAATAGTGTGCTGAGAGATGACACAAGGGGGAGGTGGTAGTGTGCTGAGAGACGACACAAGGGGGAGGTGATAGTGTGCTGAGAGACGACACAAGGGGGAGGTAATAGTGTGCTTAGAGATGACACAAGGGTGAGGTGATAGTGTGCTGAGAGACTACACAAGGGGGAGGTGATAGTGTGCTGAGAGACTACACAAGGGGGAGGTGATAGTGTGCTGAGAGACGCCACAAGGGGGAGGTGATAGTGTGCTGAGAGACGACACAAGGGGGAGGTGATAGTGTGCTGAGAGACGACACAAGGGGGAGGTGATAGTGTGCTGAGAGACGACACAAGGGGGAGGTAATAGTGTGCTTAGAGATGACACAAGGGTGAGGTGATAGTGTGCTGAGAGACTACACAAGGGGGAGGTGATAGTGTGCTGAGAGACTACACAAGGGGGAGGTGATAGTGTGCTGAGAGACGCCACAAGGGGGAGGTGATAGTGTGCTGAGAGACGACACGAGGGGGAGGTAATAGTGTGCTGAGAGATGACACAAGGGGGAGGTGGTAGTGTGCTGAGAGACGACACAAGGGGGAGGTGATAGTGTGCTGAGAGACGACACAAGGGGGAGGTAATAGTGTGCTTAGAGACGACACAAGGGGGAGGTGATAGTGTGCTGAGAGACGACACAAGGGGGAGGTGATAGTGTGCTGAGAGACGACACAAGGGGGAGGTGATAGTGTGCTGAGAGACGCCACAAGGGGGAGGTGATAGTGTGCTGAGAGATGACACAAGGGGGAGGTGGTAGTGTGCTGAAAGACGACACAAGGGGGAGGTGATAGTGTGCTGAGAGACGACACAAGGGGGAGGTAATAGTGTGCTTAGAGATGACACAAGGGTGAGGTGATAGTGTGCTGAGAGACTACAGAAGGGGGAGGTGATAGTGTGCTGAGAGACTACACAAGGGGGAGGTGATAGTGTGCTGAGAGACGCCACAAGGGGGAGGTAATAGTGTGCTGAGAGATGACACATGGGGGAGGTAAGAGTGTGCTGAGAGATGACACAAGGGGGAGGTGGTAGTGTGCTGAGAGACGACACAAGGGGGAGGTAATAGCGTGCTGAGAGATGACACAAGGGGGAGGTGGTAGTGTGCTGAGAGACGACACAAGGGTGAGGTAATAGTGTGCTGAGAGATGACACAAGGGGGAGGTGGTAGTGTGCTGAGAGACGACACAAGGGGGAGGTGATAGTGTGCTGAGAGACGACACAAGGGGGAGGTAATAGTGTGCTTAGAGATGACACAAGGGTGAGGTGATAGTGTGCTGAGAGACTACACAAGGGGGAGGTGATAGTGTGCTGAGAGACTACACAAGGGGGAGGTGATAGTGTGCTGAGAGACGCCACAAGGGGGAGGTGATAGTGTGCTGAGAGACGACACAATGGGGAGGTGATAGTGTACTGAGAGACGACACAAGGGGGAGGTGATAGTGTGCTGAGAGACGACACAAGGGGGAGGTAATAGTGTGCTGAGAGATGACACAAGGGGGAGGTGGTAGTGTGCTGAGAGACGACACAAGGGGGAGGTGATAGTGTGCTGAGAGACGACACAAGGGGGAGGTAATAGTGTGCTTAGAGATGACACAAGGGTGAGGTGATAGTGTGCTGAGAGACTGCACAAGGGGGAGGTGGTAGTGTGCTGAGAGACGCCACAAGGGGGAGGTGATAGTGTGCTGAGAGACGACACAAGGGGGAGGTGATAGTGTGCTGAGAGACTACACAAGGGGGAGGTGATAGTGTGCTGAGAGACGCCACAAGGGGGAGGTGATAGTGTGCTTAGAGATGACACAAGGGTGAGGTGATAGTGTGCTGAGAGACTACACAAGGGGGAGGTGATAGTGTGCTGAGAGACTACACAAGGGGGAGGTGATAGTGTGCTGAGAGACGCCACAAGGGGGAGGTGATAGTGTGCTGAGAGACGACACAAGGGGGAGGTAATAGTGTGCTGAGAGATGACACAAGGGGGAGGTGGTAGTGTGCTGAGAGACGACACAAGGGGGAGGTGATAGTGTGCTGAGAGACGACACAAGGGGGAGGTAATAGTGTGCTTAGAGATGACACAAGGGTGAGGTGATAGTGTGCTGAGAGACTACACAAGGGGGAGGTGATAGTGTGCTGAGAGACTACACAAGGGGGAGGTGATAGTGTGCTGAGAGACGCCACAAGGGGGAGGTAATAGTGTGCTGAGAGACGACACAAGGGGGAGGTAATAGTGTGCTGAGAGATTACACAAGGGGGGGGTGGTAGTGTGCTGAGAGACGACACAAGGGGGAGGTAATAGTGTGCTGAGAGATGACACAAGAGGGAGGTGGTAGTGTGCTGAGAGACGACACAAGGGGGAGGTAATAGTGTGCTGAGAGATGACACAAGGGGGAGGTGGTAGTGTGCTGAGAGACGACACAAGGGGGAGGTGATAGTGTGCTGAGAGACGACACAAGGGGGAGGTAATAGTGTGCTTAGAGATGACACAAGGGTGAGGTGAAAGTGTGCTGAGAGACTACACAAGGGGGAGGTGAGAGTGTGCTGAGAGACTACACAAGGGGGAGGTGATAGTGTGCTGAGAGACGCCACAAGGGGGAGGTGATAGTGTGCTGAGAGACGACACAAGGGGGAGGTAATAGTGGGCTGAGAGATGACACAAGGGGGAGGTGGTAGTGTGCTGAGAGACGACACAAGGGGGAGGTGATAGTGTGCTGAGAGACGACAAGGGGGAGGTAATAGTGTGCTTAGAGACGCCACAAGGGGGAGGTGATAGTGTGCTGAGAGACGACACAAGGGGGAGGTGATAGTGTGCTGAGAGACGACACAAGGGGGAGGTGATAGTGTGCTGAGAGACGCCACAAGGGGGAGGTGATAGTGTGCTGAGAGATGACACAAGGGGGAGCTGGTAGTGTGCTGAAAGACGACACAAGGGGGAGGTGATAGTGTGCTGAGAGACGACACAAGGGGGAGGTAATAGTGTGCTTAGAGATGACACAAGGGTGAGGTGATAGTGTGCTGAGAGACTACACAAGGGGGAGGTGATAGTGTGCTGAGAGACTACACAAGGGGGAGGTGATAGTGTGCTGAGAGACGCCACAAGGGGGAGGTAATAGTGTGCTGAGTGATGACACAAGGGGGAGGTAATAGTGTGCTGAGAGATTACACAAGGGGGAGGTGGTAGTGTGCTGAGAGACGACACAAGGGGGAGGTAATAGTGTGCTGAGAGATGACACAAGGGGGAGGTGATAGTGTGCTGAGAGACGACACAAGGGGGAGGTAATAGTGTGCTGAGAGATGACACAAGGGGGAGGTGGTAGTGTGCTGAGAGACGACACAAGGGGGAGGTGATAGTGTGCTGAGAGACGACACAAGGGGGAGGTAATAGTGTGCTTAGAGATGACACAAGGGTGAGGTGATAGTGTGCTGAGAGACTACACAAGGGGGAGGTGATAGTGTGCTGAGAGACTACACAAGGGGGAGGTGATAGTGTGCTGAGAGACGACACAAGGGGGAGGTGATAGTGTGCTGAGAGACGACACAAGGGGGAGGTGATAGTGTGCTGAGAGACGACACAAGGGGGAGGTAATAGTGTGCTGAGAGATGACACAAGGGGGAGGTGGTAGTGTGCTGAGAGACGACACAAGGGGGAGGTGATAGTGTGCTGAGAGACGACACAAGGGGGAGGTAATAGTGTGCTTAGAGATGACACAAGGGTGAGGTGATAGTGTGCTGAGAGACTACACAAGGGGGAGGTGATAGTGTGCTGAGAGACTACACAAGGGGGAGGTGATAGTGTGCTGAGAGATGCCACAAGGGGGAGGTGATAGTGTGCTGAGAGACGACACAAGGGGGAGGTGATAGTGTGCTGAGAGACGACACAAGGGGGAGGTGATAGTGTGCTGAGAGACGACACAAGGGGGAGGTAATAGTGTGCTTAGAGATGACACAAGGGTGAGGTGATAGTGTGCTGAGAGACTACACAAGGGGGAGGTGATAGTGTGCTGAGAGACTACACAAGGGGGAGGTGATAGTGTGCTGAAAGACGCCACAAGGGGGAGGTGATAGTGTGCTGAGAGACGACACAAGGGGGAGGTAATAGTGTGCTGAGAGATGACACAAGGGGGAGGTGGTAGTGTGCTGAGAGACGACACAAGGGGGAGGTGATAGTGTGCTGAGAGACGACACAAGGGGGAGGTAATAGTGTGCTTAGAGATGACACAAGGGTGATGTGATAGTGTGCTGAGAGACTACACAAGGGGGAGGTGATAGTGTGCTGAGAGACTACACAAGGGGGAGGTGATTATGTGCTGAGAGACGCCACAAGGGGGAGGTAATAGTGTGCTGAGAGACGACACAAGGGGGAGGTAATAGTGTGCTGAGAGATGACACAAGGGGGAGGTGGTAGTGTGCTGAGAGACGACACAAGGGGGAGGTAATAGTGTGCTGAGAGATGACACAAGGGGGAGGTGGTAGTGTGCTGAGAGACGACACAAGGGGGAGGTGATAGTGTGCTGAGAGACGACACAAGGGGGAGGTAATAGTGTGCTTAGAGATGACACAAGGGTGAGGTGATAGTGTGCTGAGAGACTACACAAGGGGGAGGTGATAGTGTGCTGAGAGACGCCACAAGGGGGAGGTAATAGTGTGCTGAGAGACGACACAAGGGGGAGGTGATAGTGTGCTGAGAGGCGACACAAGGGGGAGGTGATAGTGTACTGAGAGACGACACAAGGGGGAGGTGATAGTGTGCTGAGAGATGACACAAAGCGGAAGTGATAGTGTGCTGAGAGACGACGCAGGGGTAGGTGATAGTCATGTTGGCACGCCACATTTTCAGTGGCCACACTCCTCTTCGTATGTGACCACGCCCATTTTTCACCACGCGCTTTGGCGCGCTCACATACTTGATTTCAGGGGTATTTTTGTGTGTGTGTATGTGTGTGTGGGGTAGGAGGGGGGGGCGCCACTCTTCATTTTGACCTGGGCTCCGAACACCCTATTTACACCTCTGCTCCGGAGTCCCCCGCCAGCGTCAGCAACTCTATGCAAATCTCTGGTAAATGGCGTGGCGGCCATTTTTCTGGAGATTTGCACGTGGGCAGTAGGGTAATCTCTGGGAAAATGTCCACCGCCCAATTTTCCCGGGGACCTGTGCATGCGCACTAGACTCTGGGACAGCACCAGGGTCCCCTAGTGATCCCAATGCCCAGAGTCTACAGCGCTGCCGGCTAGAGAGGAGGAGGCCCAGATGGAGTCTGCACACGGGCCTCCTCCTCTCCCTGGTGCTATATCTTATCTTTGGATAGTAATAGGGTACAATTGTATAGAAAGCAGTGGGTGCAGTGTGTGCAGTGCACATGGGCCCCTTGGTCCAGGGGTTACCACACTGCACACCCTGAACCCATTTATTCAATACTACCTCTCCAGAGTCCCACGGCAGTGACAGTGACTGTCTGAGCAATAGGTGGAGCACAGATCTCTGGGAAAATGGCGTGGTGGCCATTTTCCCTGAGTTTTGGGCAAACACAGTAGGGCAAATCACCAGGAAAATGTCCGACGAGCGATTTTCCCAGAAACCTGCGCGCCACCTGTAGTGCTCAGAGTCACTGTCACTGCCACTGTCTGCAATAGCGAAGGGGGTCCAGACAGAGACTGCACTCAGGCCCCCTTCTTTCTTAATATGCCCCTGGTAGAAAGATACATAGATGTTTAATAATAAAAAAAAAATCTCCTATACAGGATTGGATCTGATGTCCTGACCTCTAAAGCTCTGCATTCAAAATGCATGCAGCTGAATGTCTCCACACGCATCCTTGAGAAGCTGACGTCACCTGCAGGCAGGAGAGCTGATTGTCCACAATACAGTCACAGGAGAGCTGATTGGTCTGAAAAGACCCAGGTGAACTCTCCCACGGTGTCCTCTAATGTTAGAGCACGTGTTTTCGTGCTCTCAGAAGTGTACAAGCCATTCTGTTTTTCAACCAAAACCACTTCCTCCTCCATTATTCAAATCTACTACATGTCTCACTACGAACACTAACCCATTTCCCCTTCTACTGGTCCCCACCCACACTGTGCCTCGTGTAGTCATTAACTTACTCTCCTCATAGTTTTAAATTCTCGACTCTCGTAGGACAATACTATTAGTTCATGTAGGCCTGGAACTTGGGGTGGGCCACACTTGCCTACCTGACCCTCTCCATGAGGGAGAAAATGCTCTGTTCCTGGACTTTCCTGGTAATGTATGATTGCCATCACCTGTGGTGAGCTAGTTAATTGATAAGAAAGGTGTTTCACCACAGGTGATGGCAATCATACATTACCAGGAAAGTCCAGGAACAGAGCATTTTCTCCCTCATGGAGAGGGTCAGGTAGGCAAGTATATGGTGGGCTTTTAATAGTGTAGATACATCTGTCTATCTCATAGTATAAATGTGCGACTTTACAGAGTTTCTATAGTAGTAACTGTGTATACAATATCATAGAATAATGGAGAGTCACATAAAGTTGAGACTAGTCCCTGGACAAATATTAAGGGCCGGAGTCACACTCACTGCAATGTCGGCCACAGTGTAGCAATGTTTTTGTACTGTGCATGTGTCTATGGTGGTCATTCCGAGTTGTTCGCTCGCTTGCAGTTTTTAGCAGCCGTGCAAACGCTATGCCGCCTCCCACTGGGAGTGTATTTTAGCTTAGCAGAAGTGCGAACGAAAGGATCGCAGAGCGGCTACAAAATAATTTTGTGCAGTTTCAGAATAGCTCAATACCTACTCAGCGCTTGCGATCACTTCAGACCATTCATTTCCGGATTTGACGTCACAAACACGCCCTGTGTGCGCCCAGCCACGTTTGCATTTTCCCTGGCATGCCTAAGTTTTTTCGAACACTCCCTGAAAACGGTCAGTTGACACCCAAAAACGCCCACTTCATGTCAATCACTCTGCGACAGCCAGTGCGACTGGAAAGCATCACTAGACCCTGTGTGAAACTACATTGTTCGTTGTAATAGTACGTCGCGCGTGCGCATTGCGCCGCATATGCAGAAGTGCTATTTTTTTGCCTCATCGCTGCACAGCGAACGAATGCAACTAGCGATCAACTCGGAATGACCACCAATGTTACACCATGCATGCATCCCGCAGTCACAGCACGGATTCAGAAGCACAGTCTATGAAATGTATTTTGGGCGGTGACTGGAAGGTGGACAATCAAATACACACCGAGATTCTGCTTCTTATGGGCGTGTTATGTGAGTGATCATGTCACAGGAAATGGTTGCGTACAAAGACGCTTCATCACTTACATTAGCGGCCATAGTGGTGCAAGTTTCTGTGGCACAACCGATGATTGCTACTGTATGTCCACTTCTACCTGATCCACTATTAAATAAGTCTCTCTGTGTCATCTGGATACACACACAGGGAACGAGTGAGATATTATTAATGATTATAAGGTATAGCTGCAAGTGCACCAATATCTGATTACACTAATTGTTATATGGTGAGCATTAAAAGCGGGCCTGAATGTAATAATTACTCTTAGTGATTATTATGCTAGGTTTAATTACAGTCACTGAGTTAAATCATTATCCTAAATTACAGACTGTTCTGGCCTGGAATGTGTACATGCCTCAAGCTGTTCATTTGCCCTATTGCTTCCCTTCCACCATTTGCCCTCATCATCCTATTACCTGACCTCCTGTCACAGGTAAGCGAACCCTATTGGCTAGTGCTGCAGTAACATATCTGTGATGTACTGTAGTAGTGTCTGGCAAGTTAAACGGGTTCTGCAGAGGCTGCTCCTCATCCTCATCCACTACCAGACATGAATCACCCTCTGCATGACCTGCAGTGCTGCAAGCTGTTATTGCTCTCAGGGGTCCATAGGGATTTCCATTGCCACCATTGGCAAGTTAATTATTTTTGCATTTATGGTCATCATGGGCTGATTCTGAGTTGGGTGAATCTGCTGTGCTGCGTCTGCATCTCAGTACTGCTGTGACAGCCTACTTACTACTGTATCCAAGCTAATGCATGTACCCGCCCTTCTATGCTGATTATCCATTCATCTGCATAGGGAAGTCCACGCCGCCCACTTTCCACAGCTGTCATCACTAGTACCGGGACTAAAGATCCATACACACTTGCCAATAACATGAGCGACGTCGCTCATTTTCCCCCTCCCTGAGCGACGTTGCTCATTTTATCGGCAAGTGTGTATGCCGCCAGCGACGACCAATGCGCGGCCCCGCGGGTCGGCAATGATCGTCGCTGTCGGTAGGGCATGCATGCAGGATCTGGACTGTCGTCCACGACCTGCATGCAGGCGTGACGTCACTGAGCGATATAAGCTGTCATATCGCTCAGTGTGTACAGCCGGCCGCCGACCGGCCGCCGACCAGCTCACAGCGACATCGTCTGATGTGTATGGGCCTTTAGTATCGGGACTTTCTGCAGCAGATATCTGCTGGATATATCCGCAGTTGGACTTGCGTCCCATTCGGATTTAGCATCTGTATGGGGAGAGAGGACAATTAAATAAAAATGTCACGATTCTTCCAGCTGAGGTATTTATTTTTCATGAAGTTATCTCAACCTGCAAATGATGCACTTAATTCTAATAACTGGTGTCCAAATGTGTCTACTTTATTCAAAATGTAGTCTCATGATTAAGGATATAACAAATAAATGTATGAAATGTATATACCGCCCCCCCCCCCCCCCCCAATCGGTGGGAGGATGTGATCTTTGCAAGTGTTCAAATGTGAGACTTGTACTTGGGGTAGGGGGTTTATCGATTCAGGGGATAGATTATTGACTTGCATATTCCCCAGGGAGTTCTCAGCCTGACCTGCATGGGATGCATTTTGCATTTACCTATACCATAACTGCAGTTGGGAATGAGTACATGAGAACACGACCCTGTGAATGTTTCAGCATTCTAGTGTGAAGGCTGCAGGGTAGAAAGAAAAGACCTAATTTATGTTTGTATGGAAATTCATTTGCAATTGCTGCCCAGAAAAGAAGATAGATGCCCACCGAAGCCAACGCAAACTCATTCACAACAGCATACACATATGGTAGCCTATACGAGGCGAGGAACACTGCCTGCTTGGGTAGCCCTATGGCGACGCAAGCTGGACACGGCAGTAGTGATGCAGGTGCCATGATTTGTACTTGTATGGTCACAGCTGACGACATCACACCCCGAAACGGCCATGACGTGCTGGCGTTTTTGCTGCCAATCCCTGTTACCACCCCCAAACGGTTCCTTCCTTTCAACCAGAGCAGAACTGCAAATGCCCCCTGTCACATGCACGGTGCGATTGTGGCGCATGCGCAGAATGATGATAATTGCTCAAATGCGTGAACATCGGCATAGTGTGCAGCATGAATTATGCCCAGAGTGAAAATCCTGTGAGAGTCAGCTCTAAAGTCAAGTGATTATTATTAGAGATGAGCGGGTCGGATTACATGGAATATGTACCGCTCCGAACTTCCGGGATACGAGTCCACGCTGCTGTGAACTGTGCTGTGTTGTGCTGTGCTGTATGTCCCGCCAGAAGCTGTCAGTCACACTGTCCAGCCAGAAGCTGTCAGTCACTGTGTCCATCCACAAGCTGTCAGTGTGTCCATCCATCAACAAGCCCTGTGACTCCACACAGTGTGAACCGAGCTGCGAGTTCAAAAAAGAAAAGAAAAATGTATAGTTACGTTTTTAGTTTGTACTGTTTGGTGCGATTTACCCTAGTGCGCTTTGTTCAAAGCCCTGTGACTCCACACAGTGTGAGCCGAGCTGTTCTGTGCACTCTACCTACCGCAATGCGCTTTGTTCACTTCACATAAATCCTGTGACTCCAGTGCGAGCTGAGCGGTCAGTTGAAAAAAAGAGCAAAAGAACAAAAAAAATTGTTGTATCATTTGTTTGTACTGTTCTGGGCACTCTAGCTACCCCAGTACTCTCTGTACCGCAGTGCCCTTTATTCACCTTACATAAGCCCTGTGACTCCACACAATGTGAGCCGATCTGACAGTTAAAAAAAGCAAAAGAATAAATTGTATATTTTTGACATCTGGTCGGGTTTAAAAGAATTACCCACAATTAGTGACACCGCTACCGTAACTCCATCTGATACGATCACCATCCAAAGACTGGTCGAGAACTATTTTCACGACACCGTACAAATAGGCATGTCACGGAGTCCGTTTAACTACTGGGGGGAAAAAAGGCAATTTGGAGTCCCTTGTACAAACTGGCTTTGCATTACTTAAGCTGCCCACCCTCCAGTGTGTAATCAAAGAGTTTTCAGCACAGCCGGGAACCTCGTGAAAATGTGTAAAAGATGATGTTCATCAAAATGAACTGGAAATTCCATTAGGAAGACCTTTAAACAAAAAAACTAACAGGTGCTGCAGAACTGCGCTCCTTGCCTTGCGGTGCCCTGTGCTGTGGCAAATGTCGCACCACCCTAGTTACGGTCCTGAGTATGTGTTTTGATAAGACAACGACACATTGAGATGTAAATTGATGCTAACTGTAATGCTGGGTACACACCTAAAGATATATCTGCAGATCAACTGAAGCCGGATCGGGCAGTGTGCTGTGCATACACACTGCTGATCCGTCGACGACTGACGTCATGAACTTGGCGGGCATTTACACACGCCCGCACAGTTCAGCTATCAGTCACCGCCGGCTCCTGCAGCTTGTGTACGGGCGGTAGACTGACCGCCCGTACACAAACACTGACGTGACAATATATCTAACGATATATTGGCCGTCGGCTGTGCTGCAGGGCCGCCGCGATATGTCTGTGAACAACGGAGTTCACAGACCTATCGCTCATACACACTGACCGACGGACCCGCGATATATCGGCCAGTGTGTACCCAGGAGAAATATAAGAGACAAATAAATATTTTGAATTAACTAGCTGTTCTACCCGTTCTTTATTTACACTTTATTTGTATATTTATTTATTTATATTAAACTTTATTATTTTTATTAACTTTTATTTATAAAGGTGCATACACACGGTGAGATATCGACTATCTTTACTTGTGATATTGGCTATGTGTGATTTTGACTATACTATACTTATACTATATAGTCCGTCCGCATGTCAGGCCCTAACCCCCCACACAGATGCGAAAGCATAGCACGGCGGTGATGCTTTCGCACCCGCCAAGTAGCTCCCTGTCTGCGCACCCACGTTCTGGGTTGCAGTGGCTGAGTGTGACGTCACGCAGCCGTTACGGCCTGCCCCCGCAACGGTCTGGATACACCTGCGTCACACAGCCGCCCCTCCCGCCCCGCAACCACCTCTGCCTGTCAATCAGGCAGAGGAGACCCCTGCAGTGAGAAGCATTGGGTGCGCACGCACAGTGCACTTCCCAAAAGGCATTGGGTCTGAATTAGGTCCTTTGTACTTGATAGTCAGAATTGCCTTGCCTGCACAGTCTATTTTTTATTGCGATACCGATCCCACAGGTATCGCTGGCTGTGTACACACGGTGCGATATTGACTAACTTTCCTTACGATTTTGACTATAAGCATACATCACACCGTATGTATGCACCTTAAGGTGCCACAAAGTGTCTACAAGGCTGTAGAGGGTAAACATAGAAGCATATTAAATGAACAGCGTATAAGAACATAGGTACAATACACAGGTGTAGACCATTGCATAAGTGCATAGCATAATTACTAAACTTTAACATAACACCACAGCAGTGGCGGAACTACCACCAGTGAAGCGGTGCCTTGCACTAGGGCCCGCCACTGTGAAGGGGCCCAAAGTCAGCGGCATGTAATGAGTCAAACTGACTCATTACCTGCCGCTGTGTGCTGTGGGCAGTCCGCTGAAGAGGAGAGCGCAGGGACGCAGCCACGGGGAGAAGCAGGAGGAGGGAGCCGCAACTTGCGCAATGTAATTGGTGGAGGCTCCGCTGCAGCTGTCCCTCTCCTTCTACATAGGCTGGCCGCCGCCGCTGTGAATGCTGTGATGCGCTTCCTTCATCACAGCAGCGGCAGCGGCCAGCCTATGTGGAAGGAGAGGGACAGCTGCAGCGGCGCCTCCACCAATTACATTGCGCTGCTGCGGCTCCCGAGTCCCCCTCCCTCCTCCTCCTTCTCCCCTGCCTGGGATCTGCAGAAGCTGCACCGAGAAGCCTGAGCCAGCGGAGACAGTAAGTATCATCTGTTCTTTCTGTCTGTCTGTCTATCTGTCTGTCTATCTATCTTTCTATCCTGTCTGCCGTAATGTGTAAAAAGGGGACGCTGTCTGCCGTAATGTGTAAAAAGGGGACGCTGTCTGCCGTATTGTGTAAAAAAGGGGACGCTGTCTGCTGTAAAAGTGTAAAAAGGGGACCCTGTCTGCCGTAATGTGTAAAAAGGGGATGCTGTCTGCCGTAATGTGTAAAAAGGGGACGCTGTCTGCCGTAATGTGTAAAAAACGGGATGCTGTTTGCCGTAAAAGTGTAAAAAGGGGACTCTGTCTGCCGTAATGTGTAAAAAGGGGACGCTGTCTGCCGTAATGTTTAAAAAGGGACACTGTCTGCCTAATGTGTAAAAAAGGGGGACTGTCTGCCTTATTGTTTAAAAAGGGGACGCTGTCCACCGTGATGTGTAAAAAGGGGACGCTGTCCGCCGTAATGTGTAAAAAGGGGACGCTGTCTGCCGTAATGTGTAAAAAGGGCTCTACCTGGTGTAGTGGCGCTAATGTGTGCCGTAATTTGAATAATGGAGACTACTGTGCACCATAATATGAATTGGTATTATTTTGTGGCCACACCCCTTTCCCATGAAGCCACGCCCCTATATTTTTTGCGCAGGCCTACAGCGCACAGTGCTCCTATTTTACATAAAGGGGGAAGGGGGGGGGGGGGGCGCTTATGCCGTTTCTTGCACACAGCGCTAACTGTCTAGTTAACAGCCCTGTTGCTAGGTATCCATTTCCCTGGCCCTGAGCAGGTCCCCCTCACCAGATCCTCTCCTGCACAGTGCCCCCTTTGCATCCAAATAATCACCCCCCTCTCCACATCCTAAATCTAGGACACGTCCACATCCTAAACCTGAATGGATCCCGTCTGTATGTGTATCTCTACCCAGTCATACTGTACTTTGCATCCCTGAGTGCCGTTGAATATTTCTGGGTATGTTTTGTGATGTAGGCCATGCGCCATTTTAGTTGCCCTTCTTTGTACAGTCTCTAATGTATTATCCTTCTGAAGATACAGTATGGTCTCCAGAATTGAACACAATATTCTAGATGAGGCTGTACCAATGACCTATACAGTCATGGCCAAAAGTTTTGAGAATGACACAAGTATTGGTTTTCACAAAGTTTGCTGCTTTAGTGTTATTAGACCTTTTTGTCAGATGTTACTATGGTATACTGAAGTAAAACTGCAAGCATTTTATAAGTGTCAAAGGCTTTTATTGACAATTACAGTAAGTTGATGCAAAGAGTCAATATTTACAGTATTGACCCTTCTTTTTGAAGTCCTTTGCAATTTGCCCTGGCATGCTATCAATCAACTTCTGGTGCACATACTGACTGATGGCCGCCCATTCTTGCCTAATCAATGCTTGGAGTTTGTCATGTGGGTTTTTGTTTGTCCACCCGCCTCTAGAGAATTGACCACAAGTTCTCAATGGGGTTAAGGTCTGGAGAGTTTCCTGGCCATGGACCCAAAATGTTGATGTTTTGTTCCCCGAGCCACTTAGTTATCACTTTTGCCTTATGACAAGGTGGTCCATCATGCTGGAAAAGGCATTGTCCGTCACCAAACTGTTCTTGGATGGTTAGAAGAAGTTGCTCTTGGAGAATGTTTTAGTACCATTCTTCATTCATGGCTGTGTTCTTAGGCAAAATTGTGAGTAAGCCTTGGCTGAGAAGCAACCCCACACATGAATGGTCTCAGGATGCTTTACTGTTGGTATGGCACAGGACTTATGGCAATGCTCACCTTTACAATAGAGGGGAAGAGGAGAAACGC
This sequence comes from Pseudophryne corroboree, assembly GCF_028390025.1. Lineage (NCBI taxonomy): Eukaryota > Metazoa > Chordata > Amphibia > Anura > Myobatrachidae > Pseudophryne > Pseudophryne corroboree. The sequence continues at coordinate 1,157,505,862 of NC_086444.1, forward strand.
ATCAAACACTTCAAGTAAAATCTTGGAGAGGAGCATGTGAGGATCCGACCAAGCAGAAGCTTTGGTCGGAGAAGGAGCCGAGAGGGTGGGAGGGACAGTTGCAAAGAGCACACTTTTCATATGAGTGGTGGGATTGGTGGGTTAAGCAGCAGCATTGAGAATAGATGGTAGTGGGACTACGCAAGAGAGAGGGAGGCTAGATGAGAGCAGGCTACAGTAATCTAAGCAGAAAATAACGAGAGAGTGAATGTGAGTTTTGATGGCATCAAAAATAAGGGAAAGCTGGATTCAGGCGATGTTACGGAGATGGTAGTGGCAGGATTAAGAGATGGCCTGAATGGTGGGAGTGAAGTAGAGAGCGGAGTTGAGGATGACACCGATACAGCAGACTTGGAGGACAGAGAGAGGGTGATGTTGTCAACAGAGAGGGAAAGTGGGAGAGATGGAGGGACGCAGTGCAGTGGATAGCAATACATTTGGTGTTGGCAATATTAAGCTTCAAGAAACATCTGCTCCATAAGCACTGTGGGAAGATGATAAACAAAACTCAGTTCATCTCTGTAGTGCAATAAACTTAACTGGAATTTCATGCAGGAGGCTATTGGGTATCTATGGTACCAAAAAGTCTTCCACAGTGTGAACTGAGTTCTACCTGATCCACTGAAATTTTTAGTGACAGCTCTGGTGATTCAGGGGAGAGCTCACTTGTGTTTTTTGATCCAGGGTTTGTCTTTCATGCAGGCAAGACACAGTGATGATTTCATCATAATCCGAGCACCAGAAATCCATGGTATGCTGATTGTTATGATCTGGGGAGTATATCAGGACTGAATATTGATAGAAATGATCTGGGGAATGTATCTGGATGGAGTGTTGCGCAAGCCCAGTAATCCTCAAGTCTCCTGCGTACTAAAGCTTCACCTTTAGCAGCCGCCTTTCCCAGGTGGATTAAGTCCACCCAGTTCTCAGATGCCCCCAGGTCTTAATGTGGACAAGGAAACTATTGGAGGCTGGGAAAGTGCAAGGAAATATGCTGGGGTTGACACCCACCTGACACGGAGTGGGTTAAAGCTGGACAGACGGACACACACTAGACAAGGACTAGATAAAGCTGGACTGGTAGGTACTGGTAAATAGCAGGAGTATAACACACAGTGGGATCAGGACTGGATAAGAAGACAAATATCAACTGGTACATAAATGACAAGCAATGCTCCGACCCCACAGTAGTTGCTACTGGGAACCACAGAGGTGTATAACAATTGAATACAGAGGGAAAGCAGCACAGACATACAAACAACACAGAATGCTCCAGGCCAGTGGATGTTACTCCTGGCAACCGCAGTAACAACACAAAGGAGCAGTGTAGAAGATAGACAAGGACAGACTGAGACGAGGGACTGGTGGCAGACTGATAGGGCTGAGACTATGTACATGGTGAGAGAGGCCTGGGAGAGAGAGAAAGAGAGAGACTGTAGTGGAATGGAACTGACAGTCTCTCATGAGAATCACACAATGCACTCACATAAACACATAAAACAGGGACATAAACGATGGACTGATTGCAGGGGCAAACAAAGAAGGATTCTGCAGAACTATAGCTAAGAAGCAGTGTTCCAACAGGACTGGGACTTGATACTGAGGACCAAAGGCTCAAGCAGCAACCCAATTCTATGACCAGCATGGAATAATGGGCAGACTGGGAATATAAAGGGCGCACTAACCAATGACAAGGTTTAGTACAGACAAGCCCCTTTAATTACTAACTCAGTGCAACTGTGCTGCTGCACATCCACCAGACTCCTGACTTTAACAAGAAACCACATGGTGGAGTACAGTAAAAAGGCATTTCCCAACAGGTGTGCTGCTACAGCAATTACGCAGACAGAATAGAGCTGCAATTAAACTGACAAAACAGAGCTGCAGACAGAACACGTAACACTGATCTAATGTTCATGAACAGCTTCTATTAATTTTGTTCAGGTCTTTTTTCCATGGTGTTAATGAGTATCTGTTACTGTATCTGTATTTGTAGTCTGCACAGACATATGGCTACCACATGGTTACACTTTATGCCCTTACCCATTAACTGAATTTGGGCTACTGTCTGTAGCATTCATTTATATACTGCTGCATGTATTCCCTTTGTCAAATCTCATTTTGATATAGTTTCGCCACTGAAAAGAGCTGTGGATCTTTCATGCAGCTTCTGTAATGCATCCCATAATGTATATTAGGTAACCGGTACTCTTCAACTACTTGTGTACATATACCTGTCTATCTTTGCCACCATATCATTCTTGGTAATTAACCTTTGTTCTCTCAGTAGTAATAACCTCCCACATCATCTCTGGATAGCAGTTTATCAACCTTACATTTCAGCAGCTGATAATTCATCAGTTTCTGTTCTTTACTCCCTTTGAAATACAGTGCTGAATTACTCACATATAGTTAGCTGATTTCACTGTGTGTTGTTTCTAACCCATTGCAGAATATGCTTCTTTATTTAAACCAGTGGTTCCCAAATTGGGTGCCTCAGGGCACTTGTAGGGGTGCCCTGTGTTGGTGATCCAGGACCAATTAAAATTATTTATGTTCAATGCAAAACCAGTGCTTGTGGTTTCCCATAATAAAATGTGTGGACAAACAGAAGCGAATCTGAACCTGCGGATGACATATTATAAACACGATTTATAATCCATTTTTGGCCTAGGGGTGCCATGAAAAAAATACTGATACTCTAGGGTGCTGTATTTCAAAAAAAGTTTGGGAACCACTAGTTTAAGCATCAACACATGAAGAAAACTGAAATAAACTTTTCTGAGATCAGTACATTTAAAACTTCATAAAACAGCATGGAGGTTGCAACGGAAGGAAGTATAAGAGACATATTTTTGTATTTATGTATATGTCCAATAGATGGGATAGGATGAGCTGCAGGAGGTATAATATAAAGGGGGCAATTTAATTGTGGGCAAATTGCCAATGCCACAACATTTAAACTCCGGCAATGGCAGCTCGATTTGCATCCCTTGTCTGGCCCAATTTGCAGCTCTTTCGTTCAAAAGTGCTCGCTACCTTATGGGGCAGTGAACACTTTTGAGCAAGATTGTGCTACTGCAAAGTGCGGCGAGAGTCGAGCTAATTTGGCAGGTCGAATCAATTCGCCTACAATTACATTGCCCCCAAAGTGTGTGGTCAAGTATGAATTAATTATTCACTTTCCTAAAGAATAGAAAAGGACACCAGGACTCACCATTATTTATAAAATTGCTTACTCATGTATTTCAGGGCACTCTCCATCAGTATTTACCCTTTATCCAAAATAAAAAAGATATGTTATTTACTCCCCTTGTATTGCAACATGGTTCATCCAGGTACAATGTTATTCCTTTTTTTGTTCCTGACCCATACTGTAACGGGATTGTATTTCAAATTGCTCCCAACAACAGACGTGCCTGACACAGGGATACAAAACAATAAATATACTATTTTCATGTGTCCGAAGACCTAGTTCAAATAGAAGACCCACCATGAGTTTCTGGTGTGGACATAGAGCTTATTTTGCTAATTTTTGCTCGTACATCCATGTGAGATACTCATCGTAGAGATCAAACATAAAGCGCGTGGTAAAACAAGATACAATGCAACGGCAACTAAATAAATTTCCCCCAGAGTACAGTATTATTCTGTTCCTAGTGAATTTACAGGTTTCGTTCTTGTCAAATTTGTGAGCAGACCACAAAATGGCTGTAAGTCATAATGCCTACTTTTTGGTACTCTCTCCTCTAAGATCCTTGAAGGAAGGACCGAATGGCAAATGTGGGGGAGTAGTGACACATAGCACATCATCACAGCCCTGTACACAATGCAGCAAATATACACCTACAAGAGGAACAGTATAGAAGGGAAGTGGGATTTGGCTTCCAAAAGATGGACTTTTGGAATGTAAGCTATCATGACGTCTTCTGGTTCACGTGAACATATTATAATATGTACAGGTTACGTCTCCCATATCCAAAATGCTTGGGACTAGAAGTATTATGGATATCAGATTTTTCTGTCTCTTGGAATAATAATAATTATTATTATTACATTTTATTTATAGGGCGCCACAAGTGTTTCGCAGCGCCGTACAAAGGACAGTACAGGGAGACAAAACTTAGCATAACAGTAAATAAATAACAAAAATGGAGTGCAGGTAACAAAGAGCAACACAATTCTCAAAACATAATACAGCTTAGATGTAAGTAGCGAAGGAGTAATCATTGTACTACTTGGGGCTGGCGGCCATAGATAGAGATGAGCCTTTACCAGCAGGAGAAAAAGCAGGTAAAGATGGTCGCTGAGTGAAATGTGTCAAGAAGAGGGCTTAGACAAGAGGAAAGAGGGCCCTGCTCTGAAGAGCTAACAATCTAGTGGGGAGGGGCAACAGACAGATGACATGAGGTGCAAGCAAGCAGGTAGAAGCCTGATGGTGGTATGCGAGCAAAGCAGAAATGTCCAAGGCATGGGGCAGGGGGATGGAGGAGCAGCCTCAGGACTAGGTTATGCATTGGAGGGGTACGCTTTGATAAATAGGTGGGTTTTCAATGCCCGTTTGAAGCTTTGCAAGGTCGGGGAGAGTCTAATGGAGCGGGGGAGCGCATTCCACTGAAGGGGTGCAGCACGGGCAAAATCCTGAACTCGTGCATGGGAAGCAGTGACCAAGGCAGAGGAGAGGCGACGGTCATCAGCCGACCGTAGTGGGTGGGAGGGAGTATGAAGGGAGAGGAGGTTGGAGATGTAGGGAGCAGTGGAATTAGAGATTGCCTTGTATGTGAGGGTGAGGAGTTTGAAGAGGATTCTGTAGGGGAATGGGAGCCAGTGTAGATTTTGTTGAAGGGGAGTGGCAGAAGTGGAGCGGCGGGAGAGGAAGATGAGCCTAGCTGCAGAGTTGAGGACAGATTGGAGGGGAGCGATGTGGGAGCAAGTGAGGCCAGTGAGGAGCACATTGCAGTAGTTGAGTCGTGAGATGACCAGTGAGTGGATGATAAGTTTAGTTGCACTCTGGGAGAGAAATGGCCTGATGCGAGCAATGTTGCGTAGCTGGAACCGACAAGATTGCGCCAGAGCTTGGATGTAGGGTGCAAAGGAGAGGGAGGAGTCAAGAGTGACGCCCAGGCAGCAGAGTTGGGGAACGGGGGAGATGATAGTGTTGTCAACAGTGATAGAGATATTTGTAGGGGGTGTTGCTCTGGCTGGGGGAAAGATAATAAGTCAGTTTTATCCATGTTGAGCTTCAGAGAGCGCTCAGACATCCAGGAGGAGATGGCAGAGAGGCAGCTGGAGACCTGAGAGAGGACAGAGGGGGACAGATCAGGAGAGGTAGAGTTGTGTGTCATCAGCATAGAGGTGGTATTGAAGGCCAAAGGAGTTAATGAGCGCACCCAGGGAAGAGGTGTAGAGGGAAAACAGAAGGGGGCCTAGGACAGAACCCTGAGGGACACCAACAGGAAGGATGGAAGGGTGTGAGATGGTTCCGGAGGCAGACACAGAGAAGGAGCGGTTAGTGAGGTATGAGGTAAACCAGTCAAGGACGGTGCTAGAGAGGCCAACATTTTGGAGTGTGCGGAGGAGGAGAGGGTGATCCACGGTGTCAAAGGCAGCAGAGAGGTCCAGAAGGATGAGCAAAGAGAAGTGGCCCTTGGATTTGGCCGAAAGCAGGTCATTGGTGACTTTCACCAGGGCAGTCTCGGTGGAGTGGAGTGGGCAAAAGCCAGATTGTAGTGGATCAAGGATGGAGTGGTCAGAGAGGTAGCTTGTGAGACGGCTGTAGACCAGTCGTTCAAGTAGTTGGAGGCGAAAGGGAGAAGAGAGATGGGGCGGTAGCTAGTGAGTGATGAAGGGTCGAGGTTGGCTTTTTTGAGAATAGGGGACACCAGAGCATGTTTGAATGGTGAGGGAAAGATGCCAGTAGAGAACGATAGGTTAAAGAGGTGAGCAAGGTGGGAGCAGGCAGTGGGGAAGGGGGGGGGAGGGAGCGGAGAAGATGGGAGGGGAGGGGGTCCAAGTGGCAGGTTGTGGGGGGAGAGGATAAGATGAGGGAGTGGACTTCCTTGTCTGAGGTGGGACGGAAGCAGGACAGGGTGGGATAGATGGATGGGAGGGATGGTGGGAGCAGGGGGGCAGCAGAGGGGTGACGGGAGGAGATGTAATTTTGAATATCCTCAATTTTGGAGATGAAGAAGGAGGCAAAGTCAGTGGGAGTGAGGGAAGAGGGGAGGGGAGGAGGAGGGGGGCGAAGGAGAGTGTTGAAAGTTTCAAAGAGTCGGCGTGGACTGGAGGACTGAGAAGAGATGAGTGTTTGGAAAAAGGATTGCTTGGCGAGAGAAAGAGCAGAGCTATAGGAAGAGAGGATAAACTCTCTTGGAATAATTGCATACCATAATGAGATATCTTGGGGATGGGACCCAAGTCTAAGCACAGAATGCATTTGTGTTTCATATACACCTTACACACAGCCTGAAGGTCATTTCATACAATATATGGACAGCTGAAAAACGAAAAAAAGAAAGTTATGATTGTCTCATACATGCTTTAATGTATCCAAACCTCAGAGCATAGAGCACACATTGCCCCAGATTTATCAAGCCTTGGAGAGTGATAAATATCACGGTGTTAAAGTACCAACCAATCAGCTCCTAACTAAATTTTCAAACATGGCAGTTAGGAGCTGACTGGTAGGTACTTTATCACCGTGCTATTTATTACTCTCCAAGGCTTGATAAATGGAGGCCATTATTAGTTGCTTTTAAATGTTTATGGAAGTATATAATGTAAATCAATTGCCAATAGTTTTTGCCTAGGCAGATAAATAAATATATTTCCATGTACTGTATGTATAAGGTTCATTTTACCGTCGGCTGCTATATTTTCCAATGTATGTTACTGTAGTTTATGTTGTGTTGCTGCGGAAACTGTGATTTTTTTTTTTTAATGCTGTTTAAATACTATTTAACATATTTTCAATCTCCCCTTTGTTTACATCACCATAAAATCATCATGCCTTGCAAAGAGTCCCAGGTCCTATGTATACTAGCACCTCACTTGTCTCCTTTTCTCCTGACCTCGGGGCCTTTGAAGTCTCACAGAGCCCTGAGTGTTTCCTCAATTTCACTCTGCAGCACCTCTATGAATGAAGCCTGTGAGAGAGGCCATGTTTCCACAAAACATTCCTCTGAGCCTATTAATTTCCCTGCTGGAGCACAGGCTGAGGATTCGGCTGGGTTACCCAGATGCAGAGCAAGAGGCTCCCTCTAAGAAAGCGGCAAGAATTCAGCATATATAGGCAGCATTATAAGGCGACGGCCTAACATCATTCTTTTGTAGTGTTATTGTAGCGCTTTACTGTACCCAATATGCTCTAGTCTTAGGGGGTCATTCCGAGTTGATCGCTTGCTAGCTACTTTTTGCAGCCGTGCAAACGCATAGTCACCGCCCACAGGGGAGTGTATTTTCGCTTTGCAAGTGTGCGAACGCGTGTGCAGCCGAGTTGGACGAAAAACTTTTTTGCAGTTTCTGAGTAGTTCTGGACTTACTTAGCCTTTTGCGATCACTTCAGTCTTTTTGGTCCCGGAATTGACGCCAGACACCAGCCCTGCAAACGCCTGGATACGCATGCGTTTTTCCAAACACACCCAGAAATGGTCAGTTGCCACCCACAAACGTCCTCTTCCTGTCAATCTCCTTGCGATCAGCTGTGCGAATGGATTCTTCGTTAAATCCATCGCCCAGCTACGATCCGCTTTGTACCCATACGACACGCGTGCGCTTTGCGGTGCATACACATGGGCAGTAGTAACCTGATTGCTGCACTGCAAAAAACGTCAGCGAGCGATCAACTCGGAATGACCCCCTTAGTACACTTTTAAAATTGCCGCTGCACTCACTTAAATGAAGTTCTTAGAAGAATGCTCATTACTGCCTGTGTGAATTGGGTTTTAGTCACGAAAAAGCAGGTACAGGTGTGAAAAGGATAATTAGTTAATTTTCCACGCTCCTGGTGGAGCATGAGTTAAGATCAGATCTGAAACAGTCCGTCTGTAATTAGCAATTTGCAATTTAGTCTTTATTTGTATATGTAACAGCATAACACACCTTATTTAGCAATAGAGAGTATTTTAAAACACACTTGTTGACTAAATAAAGGCCAGGCAGACATTTTTGGCCAAACCAATATTCAGCCTGTCAAAGAACTGCTGACTCATTTATTAATATTGGGCCTAATTCAAGGATGATTGCAAGACAAAATTTTCCTCTAATGGGCAAAAGCCATGCGCACTGCTGGTGGGGCAATTGTAACATGTGCAGAAAGAGTTAGATTTGGTGGGTTAGATTGTTTCTGTGCAGGGTCAATACTCGCTGCTTTATTTTTACCCTGCATTTTAGACTTCAGTTTGATCACACCCCACCCAAATCTAACTCTCTCTGCACATGTTACATCTGCCCCACCTGCACAGCTCATGGTTTTGCCCATTACAGGAAAACGTTGTTTTGCAATTAACCTTGAATTAGGCCCACAGCACCTACAGTACATGTTAAGGTGCATACACACGGTGAGATATTAACTAAGGGGGTCATTCTGACCTGATCGCACGCCGCCTGCACATGGGTCACAATGCACAGTTGCGTCGCTCCCTGGCAACAGAACTAACGAAGAAAGCGATCGCACCAGCGACCGCAAGAAGATTGACACAGGGAGAGGCCGGCTGGAGGCGTCAGCTGACCGTTTTCAGGGAGTGTCCATTCGAATGCAGGCGTGCCCAGCCGTTTCCAGGGAGGGATCCTGACGTCAGCTCCACCCTGGATGATCGCAGCGGGTGAGTAAGTCCTGAGCTGTGCAGAAACTGCACAAAGCTCTGCACAAGCGAGCGCAGCCCTGCACAGCGATTCCCCCCTCCCATACTTACCGACTTCTGGGCTGCTCTCTCCGAGAGAGAGCAGCCCGTCGGCTCAGCAGGGGGGGCTGGCAGTCAGGTGACGCGCAAGGGGGCGGGCCGGAGGCGGAACGGGGGCGGGCCGGAGGCGGAACGGGGCATGGCTTCTGGATCGCGTCATTTAATCCACGCCCCCCACTGTGTAATGCCGCGATTACCGGCATTATACAGCAGGGGGCGTGGTTACGATGACGCGATTCAACAAGAATCGCGTCATCGCCTGCCCGGACCGCCCACTTTACTCGTTAAGTGGGGGGCGGGCAGGGGGTGACCCTCGTAAATCGGGAGACTTGCCTGCTCTTCCGGGGGGCCGGGAGGGTCACCCGTTTTTCGGGAGCCTACCGGCCATTCCGGGAGGGTAGGCAAGTATGCCCCCTCCCCTGTAGGCGGCAACTACCTGATCGCAGCAGTGCTAAAAGTAGCCTGCTAGCGATCAGGGCCCTCATTCCGAGTTGTTCGCTCGCAAGCTGCTTTTAGCAGCTTTGCACACGCTAAGCCGCCACCTACTGCTAGTGAATCTTAGCTTAGCAAAATTGCGAACGAAAGATTCTCAAAATTGCGAATAGAAATTTCTAAGCAGTTTCTGAGTAGCTCGACACTTACTCTGCCACTGCGATCAGTTCAGTCAGTTTCGTCCCTGGTTTGACGTCACAAACACACCCAGCGTTCGCCCAGGCACTCCCCCGTTTCTCCAGCCACTCCCGCGTTTTTCCCAGAAACGGCAGCGTTTTTTCACACACTCCCATAAAACGGCCAGTTTCCGCCCAGAAACACCCACTTCCTGTCAATCACACTCCGATCACCAGAACGAAGAAAAAACCTCGTAATGCTGTGAGTAAAATACCAAACTTCTTAGCAAATTTGCTTGGCGCAGTCGCAGTGCGAACATTGCGCATGCGCAATTAGCGGAAAATCGCTGCGATGCGAAGAAAATTACTGAGCGAACAACTCGGAATGAGGGCCCAGGTCCTAAGTGACGATTTTGACTTTGCTATTTCCCTTGAACTCCCCAGAACACAAAACCACCGATTTTGACTATCTTTACTTGAGATTTTGGCTATGTGCGATTTTGACTATACTATGTACTAGATTGTACACAATACAGTCAAAATTGCCTTGCCTGCACAGTCTATTTTTTCTTACTATACCGACCCCACGGGAGCGCGCATCGGTATCGCAAGCTGTGTACATACAGTCAGTAGCGGATCTTGCCACGGGCAAGCAGTACTTTTGCCCGGGGCGCCGCCTTCCGGAGGGCGCAGGGCGCCCTCCGGAGGGCGCCGCACCAGGGCAAGATCCGCTACTGGTGTGTGCCCCCTGCTGCCCGCTGCCCGCTGCCCCCGGCCGCTACTGCTGGGAAGGGAAACTAGACGCGTACGCGTCTAGTTTCCCTTCCTGGAGAGGTCCTTTACTGTGCGGTGCGCGATGACGTCATCGCGCAACGCACAGCAAAGGTCCTCTCCACGAAGGGAACTAGACGCTATGCGTCTAGTTTCCCTTCGTGGAGAGGACCTTTGCTGTGCGGTGCGCGATGACGTCATCGCGCACCGCACATCAATTCAGCTGTACAAGGGGCGTAAATGACCACGCCCCCTGTACAAAGCCACGCCCCCTAAAGCCGCCCGGGGCGCCACAAGCCCCGGAGCCGGCCCTGCATACAGTGCGATATGTGCTAACTTCTCTTACGATTTTGACTATATAGTCAAAACCATAAGAAAATATTGCACCCTGTCTATGCACCTTCACGCAGCTCTTTTTAGAGCATAACTAATCATTCAAATCAGTCCCTGCCCTGGTGGAGCTTAAAGTCTATGGGGCTAATTCAGAGTTGATCGCAGCAGCAAATTTGTTAGCAGTTGGGCAAAACCATGTGCACTGCAGGGGGGGGGGGGGGGGGGGCAGATATAACATGTGCAGAGAGAGTTAGATTTGGGTGGGTTATTTTGTTTCTGTGCAGGGTAAATAATGGCTGCTTTATTTTTACACTGCAATTTAGATTTCAGTTTGAAACACCCCACCCAAATCTAACTCTCTCTGCACATGTTACATCTGCCCCCCCCCCCCCTGCAGTGCACATGGGCCCTCATTCCGAGTTGATCGCTCGCAAGCTGCTTTTAGCAGCAGTGCACACGCCAGGCCGCCGCCCTCTGGGAGTGTATCTTAGCAGAAGTGCGAACGAGAGATTAGCAGAACTGCTCGTAAAAATTTTCATGCAGTTTCTGAGCAGCTCCAAACCTACTCCTTCCTTGCGATCACCTCAGTCAGTTTATTTCCAGCTTTGATGTCACAAACACGCCCTGCGTTCAGCCAGCCACTCCCCCGTTTCCCCAGGCACGCCTGCGTTTTTATCTGACACGCCTGCGTTTTTTAGCACACTCCCGGTCAGTTACCACCCAGAAACACCCACTTCCTGTCAATCACTCACCGATCAACAGAGCGACAGAAAAGCGTCGCTCGACCTTGTGTAAAACTGCATAGTTTTGTATGAAAGTACTTCGCGCGTGCGTACTGCGGCCTGTACGCATGCGCAGAAATGTCGCTTTTTCAACTAATTGCCGTGCTGCGACCGAAAGCAGCTAGCGATCAACTCGGAATGAGGGCCATGGTTTTGCCCAACTGCTAACAAATTTGCTGCTGCGATCTACTCTGAATTAGGCCCTATGGGGGTCATTCCGAGTTGATCGTAGCTGTGCTAAATTTAGAGTAGCGCAGCTTTAGCGTGCTGGCCGGGAGCTACTCATTGCAACCTGGCCCGCAGGTGCTGCGTGTGACGTCACGCAGCCGCTGGGGCCGCCCCCCCCCGTTCGGTCCGGCCATGCCTGCGTTGGCTGGATCATACCCACAAAACGACGGCCAAGCGCCGCCGTTCCGCCCCCTCCCACCCAGCGATCGCCTCTGCCTGTCAATCAGGCAGAGGCGATCGCATCCCTGCTAAGGCCTTCGGCCGTCTGGCATGCGCTGGCGCACTATGGTGCCGGTGCATGCGCAGTAGGGACCCGTTCACTCTGCTGCGTTAAAACACAACGAGCGAACGGGTCAGAATGACCCCCTATATTCTTTAAGCGCACAGGCTAAACTTAACTTAATGCAAACAAGGGGAGAACATACAAAGTACACACAAATTGGATCCTGTTTGGAATCGGTTCCATGATCCTTAATTATGCAATGAGGCACCAATGCTAACCACTTCACTGATACATGAGGAACATGAAGTTTGTCTAGAATTGCTCTGCCAGACCTGTACAGGGTTGCCTCTTGGTTGTTTGACCTGTTAGGCTGAACATTGTGGGGAAGTATGACAAAATCTAATTTTGTTTCAAAGTGTAGGTGGCAGAGACTGCTTTAGCCAGGCAGGCCTCCTTGCAACAATATAGACACCAGCCTAAGAACTTCCTTTGCTGCTTAGGTTATGCCTAACCCTAACTTCCCCTCCTGCAGCGTAAACGTAACTGTCGGCATTCTGAGAATATTGGCATTTCACTTGCCGACATTCCAGATGTTGACATTATGAACATGTTGACATTCAACACATGTCAACATTTCAACACTGTCGCCATAACTGTCAACATTGTAGTGTTGGCATTATGGTTGTGGACAAGTGTGGACATGGTGACTGCATCCATCTTTCTTGTGTATCTGACACTTAATTACATTATATTGTATACAAATAGGGTAGTGCTAATTTTGCATTAATAGTACTGCACGTCTTTGTGCCAGTATACCGACTTGTATTCTTGAAGAAGAAATACAGCTATGTTTTGAGCTGGATGTGTCTCTGAATCAGTGGCACCGATGGGAAGGGGGTGTACTAATTAGAAATTACCTGGGCCTCCGGCTCTCTGATCAGTGCATTTCCATGGTAATAGGGGCGTGCCGTGAGTCCACGCCTCCCTGACTCACACCTGGGGTGTGCGCGTGTCCCCCTGTGACGTATGTGCACGCCAAAGGCGTTGTGTCTGCGCACCCCCAGGATATGTGCTCGCCCCCCACGCGTACTTCACAAAAGCCCCAGTTTGGCCCTGCACCCAACCTTTCCCCTGTGCAGGTAGGCGACGTTTCGCAGCAGTTAAACAAGTAATTTTTAAGGTTCTTTTTCTAAAGGGGGGTATGGCCACACCTCCTTTCATTACCGGGGCCCGGAAAGGCATTCTACCCTACCGCCCTTCTCTGAACTAAACATACGCATGGAAGTCTGCGATATTTGCAATCGAAATTTGAATTCTGCGTTCGAGGTGAGAAATGGGACAAACCCTTAATGTGACCCATGGTAGACTAGATTAACCAATAGGTAACCACTGCCATGTGAAGGGACAGGGAATTGTAACATTTAAACAGGCAAAAAACTGGCATGCTTTGCCTTTAATAAAATCGGCTCTTTATATCTTGATTTTGAGAAAATGTAGTTCATTGCATTTCCTCCAAACGTGTGAATGAAATAAGAGGTTGTGCAGATAGAGAAGACATTTCCACTCTCCATTATGATAGATTTGCTAACTGCAATTGATACTCCCGCAGTGTAGAACACTGCATTTTTTCCTCTTTGCTTTGATCTTGAGGAATGTCCTGGAAAAGTTACTCAATCATTACAGCATTTTCCTCACTATAACACAATCCATTGCCACCATGTAGTGCTACCAGGCGCATCACTCCAAGTCTCCCTTGTGCTCTAGAGTGACTGTGTGTATACAATACACATCAGGCCTGCAGCAACTTAGAGTTTACTTGACTTATTGTCTTGATTCGAGTGTAAGTATTGCGCAACTATTTGTTCTAATCCTTACATTCATTTACATATACCATCTGCTCGTGGAATAGAAAAATAGAAAAAAAAAACATTCTTTTCTTCAGCCTAGTGAATAGATCTTTTCATGTGGAACCCAACTCACAATTTTTTTTTTTTAAATAAAATGCATGTTGAAGTAGTGGTTCCCAAACGGCCAAAGCAGATGCCATATTTTTTTCCCCTTGGGGTGGGGAAGGGGGGGGGGCAGGGGGCTGCGGGCAAGGACATCCCAGTGTTGAAACATTGTGCGTGTGTATACATATATATATATATATATATACATATACCGTATACACTCGAGTATAAATAGTAGGGATTACCCTTTTATACAAATTAAAGGATTACCCTGATAACACTTTAGTAGTGCACCTTAGGTAATTTTTTTGTTTCTATTTCTATGTTTGGTCTCTACCAGCAGGGGACCACCTGAAAGGTGCTGCTTATAATGTAGGTTAAGCACAAAAGAAGGGCTTTGTTCTTTATATATATACAAATGTTAAAAAATGTCTTAAACTTGCGTTAAGATCACCAGCAGCAATTCGGAAGGAGTCCCTGTTAGTGGACACCCATAAAACAATTACAACAAAACAAAAACCAATTGCGCTTAGTATATAGCCTAAAACAGACTTTTTATTAAAAGGATTGCATATACAATTAAAATGACATCACAATAGAGCTCAGGACCTTCTGAACCTGGTTGCTGTGTGAGGCTGTTCTGGAGGCTGCAGACTCAATATAAGGACCCTGTCCAGAAAAGATATTTATACAGAAACCACAATCAGGCTCAGCATAAAGAGCCGAATGCTAATGTGAGAAAGCCTTTTGTTGCTTGGTTCCATTGCCCTATAACCAATTTTGGGTGGATTCATTGACTCAATCAATTGTAACTCATACATTGAATATGGATGCCTTCATCTGTGAAGGTTTTTTTCACTTGTGATACCATATACAAACCTCTGAAGAAGTCATCTTGATGAAACGTGTCGGGTCAAATCAGATACGGTCTTCTGTCTAGTTCACCACTACACCTTCTTGAGCTCACACCTGCAAAGGTGAAGGTGATTGTTGAGACTGACGGATTTCCTGAGCTGTATTGTGATGTAATTTTAATTGTATATGCAATCCTTTTAATAAAAAGTATTGGTATCATATCTAATTAGGCCATTGGCTATTTCTTTTTCAGGTGATTTCTTGGTGTGAGGGTATACTTACAGGTGTCAAACAACAACAACAAAACCGCACCATGGAGAAAATCCCCTTGGAACACATATGGAATTAAGAAATTGAATACAAGCATGTTTTAGGCTATATACTAAGCGCAATTGGTTTTTGTTTTGATTTATATATATATATATATATATATATATATACCAGATATTTATCCAGATCCAAACAGAAATCCAGAATAGAGGGCACTCACCAGTCCAACTTCATTAAAGAGTTTATTTAGTACATCAGAGTCAGCACATGATGTCGACGTTTTGGCTTTGGTAAGCCTTTTTCAAGACAGCCCAAGAGACGTCTGCTCAGCATGCCAGGAATAAGCATACTGACACCCTCTCACAGGCTCCCTTATATAGTGTACATACTTAATTAATTACCTTAATTACCGGAAATGTGTAACCTATCATTATATTAACACAACAATACATTTTTCACATAAAATATACGCTTAGAATATACACCGTGTGACACAACTACACGGTATATTGGCCCTTTATATATATACTTCATGCAATCATCCATACATATTAGCTATTTAGATAATTACCGGAGTATCATACTGGCGGCGTTACCGGAAGCGTCTTACTTGCGCTCCACCGGCATCAGTATGCGTATCACCACTCTCAGTGGCAGCTTTGCCGGAAGCGCGTCATATCACGCCCATCCGGTAACCACACGTCACAGGACGTGTGTCATTTGCGTCTCATAGCGGGATTATTTGCGTTCCACCTATACTATAACCCGGAAAAATACATATTTTAAAATTCCTCTAAATAGAGTGCCCATTATAAATAACATACGGACCATACTCGGCATTGTCATCACAGTGTATATCAAAACTACACAAAGGAGCCCATGAGCCATCACCACACCACAATAAAATACTTAACAAAGAACTATAATGGAATGCTAACCATGCCAGATCCGGCCCCCAAGTAGAGAACACCTGCGGGCCAAAAGTGCATGTCAGCAAATCCATATCGTAAGATATTAAAAACTAATAAATAGTCAGAAAATTACTAATAAATGGTATAGAATAATATACTATTGCATTGTACTTCTCGCTAAAGATCAATCGGGATCATATTGTTGTACTCTATACTCAGTGGATAAAGGTTTTTAAGGGGTTATTCTCATTCAGCCCACGTGGTACAACAGTATCAAGTGTATAAATCCAGCATGCTTCAAGTTTCTTCAGGGCGAGGACTCGATCCCCACCTCTCACTAATTCTGGAACTTGGTCAATGACCATACAACGCAAAGATGAAACCTGATGATTATACTGGAGAAAATGTTTAGCCACAGGTTTGTCGGTTTCCTTTGTTTCAATCGCCGACCTAATCGAATATCTGTGGTTTGCCATTCTATCTCTGAACGGCCTACTTGTCATTCTAGTGTAGTATAAGCCACACGGGCAAATCACCACATAAACAACAAAAGCACTCGTGCAGGTAAGATTGTAGCGAATCTTGATTTTAGTGCCATTGTGCGGATGTCGGATATCTCTTCCACTTATCATCGAGTTACAGGTAGTGCAGTGGCGTAACTAGAAATTTTTCTCCCCCAAGCCAAAAAATTCTTCGGCGCCCCCCCCTCGTGCTCCATAATTGGGAGCAAGAAAGGGATAAATCTGCGCGTGCCTTCGGCGCGCGCGGCAAAAAAGGGCGTGGTTTCGTTGGAATGGGCGTGGTTTCACATAAAGGGGCGTGGCATTGCAGGAAAAGACTACCTTATACCCCAGTTTTGCAACCTGCACGCCCATACGTTGGCCACCACAGGAAAGAAAAATAATCCTGATTCATGCCCCTTACATTATTTGTCATTTTTCCTCCTTATAGTAATGCCCAGTATACATTATGCCACATACTGCAATGGCCCTTAGACATTATGCCGCACACAATAATGCACATGACACAATATGCACACACTGTAATGCCCCCGACACATTATGCCACACACCGTAATGCCTGTGACACATTATGCCACACACCGTAATGCCTGTGACACATTATGACAGGAATCGCAATGCCCGTTATACATTATGCTACACACTGCAATGCCCCTGATACATTATAGCACATACAATGTCTGTGACACATTATGACACACACCGCAATGTCCGTGATACATTATGCCACACACTGCAATGCCCGATACATTATAGCACATACAATGCCTGTGACACATTATGCCACACACTGCAATGACCTTGAGACATTATACCACAATGCCCGTGATATAGTATACCATACACCGTAATGCCTGTGACACATACCGCAATGCCCTGCCCGTTATACCCTATGCCACACACCGCAATGCCATTTATGTATTATGCCACACTGCAATGACCCTGAGACATTATACCACATACCACAATGCCCGTGATATAGTATACCACACACCGTAATGCCTGACACATTATGACACACACCGCAATGTCCGTGATACATTATGCCACACACTGCAATGACCCTGAGACATTATACCACATATCACAATGCCCGCGATATAGTATACCATACACCGTAATGCCTGTGACACATTATGACACACACCGCAATGTCCGTGATACATTATGCCACACACCGTAATGCCCATTACACATTAAGTCCTACAGTAAGGCTTCTAATTACTTTTCAATTACCTGCTCGTTGTCAGGGGTTTCATGCACTGGGTGTCATGCTCGTTGCCAGGGGTTTCATGCTCTTGGTTCCATGCACGGTGCCAGGGGTTTTCATGCTCAGGGTGTCATGCTCGTTGCCAGGGGTTTCATGCACTGGGTGTCATGCTCGTTGCCAGGGGTTTCATGCACTGGGTGTCATGCTCGTTGCTAGGAGGTAGTCCTTGTTGCTAGGGCTGTGCTCCCAGTGCCACATATGTCCCCAGTGCCAGATATTCCCCCACGGTGCCAGGTACTCACATGCCCCAGTGCCAAATATAGCCCCCCCCATGTGCCAGGTACACATATACCCCCCCAGTGCCACATATGCCCCCAGTGCCATATATTCCCCCCCAGTGCCAGATATTCCCCCAGTGCCAGATATATCCCCCCAGTGCCATATATGCCCCCAGTGCCAGATATTCCCCCCCAGTGCCATATATGCCCCCAGTGCCAGATATTCCCCCCCCAGTGCCATATATGCCCCCAGTGCCAGATATTCCCCCCAGTGCCATATATGCCCCAGTGCTAGATATCCCCCCCCGCCGCCGCTGCTGCTGCTTTTTGGAGGGACACGGAGGGCACAGCTCGCCTCTCCTGTGTCCCTCCTGCTGCATCATCTCTGGTGGCCGCGGGTCTAATAGGGGGAAGTGCCGGTTCATGAGCCAATTAGAGCTCACGGACGGCACTTCCCCCTATTAGACCCGCGGCCGCCGGAGATGATGCAGGAGGGACACAGGGAGGCGCGCTGTGCCCTCCGTGTCCCTCCAACAAGCGGCGGAGGGAAGGAGACAGCAGACTGACATGCGGACGCTCGTCCGCATGTCAGTCTGCTGTAAATCAGTGGCGCCCCCGCAGCCCCTCGCCCCCAAGCCACCGCGAGGGCTGCGGGGGCAGTAGTTACGCCACTGAGGTAGTGCATCCTTTGCATTTGAAGCAACCTGTTCTACCTGATCTTAGCCAATGTGAAGAAGTCTTCGTCGGCTGCATGGTAGGTCGCATTAGCAACTGACGTAAGTTAGGACCTCTTCGATATGCTCTCATTGGGGGTCTGCTACCCCTGAGGTTCAATTGCGGGTCCGATGTTAACATTGGCCAGTGCTGATTATAAATGTCCCCAGTGATATGTGAAGTATGATCATATGTGCTCACATGTACCATTCGATCATTTCTCACAGATTTATCCACTTCGCTCAATGGATTTCTAAAGCGATGGTACGCCTTTTTAATACATCTGTTTAGGGTTATGGGTGAGTACCCTCTTTGTAAAAATCTGGTTTTCATCTCCTCTATCTGCAGTTCAGCAAGTTCATGTGAGGAATTTATTCTGAGTACTCTCAGGAACTGAGATATCGGTAAACTTTCCTTTAACGTTGGTGGATGTTGACTTGTAGCTAATAAGGTGGTATTCCGGTCAGTCACCTTTCGAAAAAGCGTAGTACCAAGTCCAGCACCCTCTCTCCATACTGTCACATCCAAGAATGTCACTGCATTCTGATCCATAGTGTAAGTAAATCTGATAGGCCCCTCCAATCTATTGAGGGTACCTATCATATTGATCAATTCGTCCCTCGTGCCAGACCAGAGTAAAAAAATATCATCAATAAACCTCATATACCTAATCAATTTAGATGCATATTGTGACAATATATGTTTACATTCGTATACTGCCATATATAGATTGGCATATGCCGGTGCAAGGTTAGAGCCCATG
This sequence comes from Pseudophryne corroboree, assembly GCF_028390025.1. Lineage (NCBI taxonomy): Eukaryota > Metazoa > Chordata > Amphibia > Anura > Myobatrachidae > Pseudophryne > Pseudophryne corroboree. Next base: position 1,157,525,220 of record NC_086444.1, read on the forward strand.
GCTGTGCCATTGACTTGGGCAAAATAATCCATTCCATACATAAAATAATTTTGTTTCAAGACCAGTGTAATCAGATTCGTTAGAAATCCTATCGGTGGTTTTTTATGTTGGGCTTCAATTAAATGCTGTTCAATCACCTCAATCCCCTCTGAGTGTGGTATTACAGTATACAGCGATTGTACATCCAGTGTTGCTAACCACACTTCTGATTCTGGTAACTCAATATCTTTAATTTTAAACAAAAAATCAGATGTATCTCGCACATAGCTACTGGTTTTACATACCAATGGTTGCAAAAATTGGTCAATATAGATAGCAAGCGGTTGGAGGAGTGACCCTTTGGCCGAAACTATCGGACGACATGGCGGGTCCTCCAACTGTTGTGGACCTTCGGCAAAGTATACAGTATTGGTGTAACAGGGTATTCAACCTTCAAGAATGCAACCGTAACCTCATCAATCCAGCCTGCCCTGAATCCTAAATCAATGGTCTCAGCTATGATTTTCTTGTACATATTCGTGGGATTGCCCTTCAGCTTAACATATGTACATTCATCAGAGAGTTGGCGTCTGACTTCACTGTCATATTGACACCAATCCTGAATCACCACCGCCCCGCCTTTATCAGCGGGACGTATGGTGATGTTCTTATTATCCCTTAAGGATTTTAATGCAGTCCTTTGTTCAGCTGACAAATTAAAATACTTAGGCGAATTTTTCACCCTATTCATTTTATCTGTCTCAACCATCCGTGTAAACGTTTTAATGCTAGCATTGTAAGATATTGGGTCATAATGACTAGGCTGTTTACATTTAATGGGCTCATTGAAATCACTCTTATTGCCAAATTGCTCCCTCAGTCTCAATTTACGTCCCAAACGATAGTTATCAATCATCCAATTAAATGGATCATGTTTAGTTGTGGGGACAAAAGAGAGGCCAAGTGACAATACTGACATTTCAGCATCATTTAGGGTGTATGAGGAAAGATTAAAGACTGTACTTAAGTCCGTGGTTTCGGACCTCTTCTTTTTATACTTCCCACCCCTCCTTTGTTGACTCCTCGGCCTCCTCCTCTTCGGAAGGGGGGATATACATAATCGCCTGTCCCTAAAAAACGCTCCCTTCTAATTTCATTGGAGTCAGTAGTTTCTCCCTCAGAAGACAATTGTACTGAGGAATTCACTTCTTGAAAACCTGGTCTCTGTCGACGATATCTGTCTGTCGACAGGTATATATATATAAACAACCAAACTATGGTGGTCATTCCTAGTTGATCGCTAGCTGCATTTGTTCGCAGCGCAGCGATCAGGCTTAAAAAATTGGCAATTCTGCGCATGCATATGTGGCGCAATGCGCACGCGCGACGTATGGGCACAATGAATGATGCAGTTTTGCACATGGTCTAGCGATGCATTTCAGTCGCACTGGTTGCCGCAGAGTGATTGACATGAAGTGGGCGTTTCTGGGTGGCAACTGACAGTTTTCAGGGAGTGTTCGGAAAAACGCAGGCATGCCAGGGAAAATGCAGGCATGGCAGGGAAAACGCAGGCGTGGCTGGGTGAACGCTGGGCGGGTGTGTGACGTCAAATCCGGAACTGAATAGTCTGAAGTGATCGCAAGCGCTGAGTAGGTTTTGAGCTACTCTGAAACTACACAAAAATTTTTGCAGGCGCTCTGCGATAAAAACGTTCGCACTTCTGCTAAGCTAAAATACACTCCCAGTGAGAGGCGGCATAGCGTTTGCACGGCTGCTAAAAACTGCTAGCGAGCGATCAACTCGGAATGACCCCCAATGTTTGAAAAACAAAGAGATGTTCAGTTGATGTGGTTTAATAAAAATCTCATACACTATTTACTGGACGCAATTCATCTCTCTGGGATGTGCCTCTGGAAGTCATGATGTACCTTCGCTCATTTTTTCTCGACCTCAAAAAGGTGCGCAGGGAAATGAATGAATATCATTTACAGTAATACACTGTTTCTTCTTGAGTGGTTTAATGGACCACAGCTGTGGTTATCCAATGATATACTACATTCCAGAGCCCTATGAAACAGTCATCTATCTACACAAGCATGTTATACGGGTTGGGTTTGGGTGACCGGCAGTTGGGAGACCGCCGGTCAGCACACCAACGCGGGATCCCGGTTTTTAGATGGCTGGCGGGTGGGACAAGTGCAACGAAGCCCCCTTCGGGCTTTCCACTGGTTCTATTCCCACTCTATGGGTGTCGTGGACACGCAGGAGTGTAAGTAGTGCCTGTTGGCCGGCATGCCGACAGGCAGGCTATTAAGCGTTTGGGATACCGGCGTCGGTAATGTGACACATAACCACATCCCTGTTATACAATGGATAGTTTTTTTTATCCTGACTTATTCCCAGCATTTGCAAATTGGTAGATCCCATCATCATCATCATCACTAGGTACATTATATTTGATATAATACTGGCTGTAGTACCCGCTGTTGCCCGGGCAAGTTCTTGACCAAACGTTATTATTTATTTATTTAATAACAGTTTCTTATATAGCGCTGCATATTCCGCTTCATAATTGAAACAACAGTAATAGAACATAGCTGGGTAATATCAAACAGACAGAGGTAGGAAGGCCCTGCTCGCAAGCTTACAATGTATAGAATGAAATTAAAAGGGAATTTTGTATGCGGACATCTGAGTGACGTTTAAAGTAATATTATGAAAAACAATAGTAGTGAAATCGCCTTTTTACTAGAGATGAGCGGGTTCGGTTTCTCTGAATCCGAACCCGCCAGAACTTCATGTTTTTTTTCACGGGTCCGAGCGACTCGGATCTTCCCGCCTTGCTCGGTTAACCCGAGCGCGCCCGAACGTCATCATGACGCTGTCGGATTCTCGCGAGGCTCGGATTCTATCGCGAGACTCGGATTCTATATAAGGAGCCGCGCGTCGCCGCCATTTTCACACGTGCATTGAGATTGATAGGGAGAGGACGTGGCTGGCGTCCTCTCCATTTAGATTATAAGAGACTGAGAGAGATTTACTGGAGCTGACTAGGAGGAGTACTGTTACTGTAGAAGTGTAGAGACTGAGTGGAGAGAGTTTACTAGTGAGGACAGTGCAGTTTACTTTATAATCCGTTCTCTGCCTGAAAAAAGCGATACACACAGTGACTCAGTCAGTCACATACCATATCTGTGTGCACTGCTCAGGCTCAGGCCAGTGTGCTGCATCATCTATTATCTATATATAATATTATATATATCTGTCTGACTGCTCAGCTCACACTGCTTATAATTGTGGGGGAGACTGGGGAGCACTACTGCAGTGCCAGTTATAGGTTATAGCAGGAGCCAGGAGTACATAATATATTATATAGTGAGTGACCACCAGACACACAGTGCAGTTTATTTAATATATCCGTTCTCTGCCTGAAAAAAGCGATACACACAGTGACTCAGTCAGTCACATACCATATCTGTGTGCACTGCTCAGGCTCAGGCCAGTGTGCTGCATCATCTATTATCTATATATAATATTATATATATCTGTCTGACTGCTCAGCTCACACAGCTTATAATTGTGGGGGAGACTGGGGAGCACTACTGCAGTGCCAGTTATAGGTTATAGCAGGAGCCAGGAGTACATAATATATTATATAGTGAGTGACCACCAGACACACAGTGCAGTTTATTTAATATATCCGTTCTCTGCCTGAAAAAAGCGATACACACAGTGACTCAGTCAGTCACATACCATATCTGTGTGCACTGCTCAGGCTCAGGCCAGTGTGCTGCATCATCTATTATCTATATATAATATTATATATATCTGTCTGACTGCTCAGCTCACACAGCTTATAATTGTGGGGGAGACTGGGGAGCACTACTGCAGTGCCAGTTATAGGTTATAGCAGGAGCCAGGAGTACATAATATATTATATAGTGAGTGACCACCAGACACACAGTGCAGTTTATTTAATATATCCGTTCTCTGCCTGAAAAAAGCGATACACACAGTGACTCAGTCAGTCACATACCATATCTGTGTGCACTGCTCAGGCTCAGGCCAGTGTGCTGCATCATCTATTATCTATATATAATATTATATATATCTGTCTGACTGCTCAGCTCACACAGCTTATAATTGTGGGGGAGACTGGGGAGCACTACTGCAGTGCCAGTTATAGGTTATAGCAGGAGCCAGGAGTACATAATATATATTATATAGTGAGTGACCACCAGACACACAGTGCAGTTTATTTAATATATCCGTTCTCTGCCTGAAAAAAGCGATACACACAGTGACTCAGTCAGTCACATACCATATCTGTGTGCACTGCTCAGGCTCAGGCCAGTGTGCTGCATCATCTATTATCTATATATAATATTATATATATCTGTCTGACTGCTCAGCTCACACAGCTTATAATTGTGGGGGAGACTGGGGAGCACTACTGCAGTGCCAGTTATAGGTTATAGCAGGAGCCAGGAGTACATAATATATTATATAGTGAGTGACCACCAGACACACAGTGCAGTTTATTTAATATATCCGTTCTCTGCCTGAAAAAAGCGATACACACAGTGACTCAGTCAGTCACATACCATATCTGTGTGCACTGCTCAGGCTCAGGCCAGTGTGCTGCATCATCTATATATATTATATATCTGTCTGACTGCTCAGCTCACACAGCTTATAATTGTGGGGGAGACTGGGGAGCACTACTGCAGTGCCAGTTATAGGTTATAGCAGGAGCCAGGAGTACATATTATATTAAAATTAAACAGTGCACACTTTTGCTGCAGGAGTGCCACTGCCAGTGTGACTGACCAGTGACCTGACCACACTGACCACCAGTATAGTTAGTAGTACACTTATATTGTGATTGCCTGAAAAAGTTAAACACTCGTCGTGTGACTTCACTTGTGTGTTTTTTTTTTTTTTATTCTATAAAAATAAAACTCATTCTGCTGACAGACAGTGTCCAGCAGGTCCGTCATTATATAATATATAATATATACCTGTCCGGCTGCAGTAGTGATATATATATATATTTTTATATCATTTATCATCCAGTCGCAGCAGACACAGTACGGTAGTTCACGGCTGTGGCTACCTCTGTGTCTCTGCACTCGGCAGGCAGTCCGTCCATAATTGTAATACCACCTAACCGTGGATTTTTTTCATTCTTCTTTATACATACATAGTTACATAGACATCTTCTCTTTATCAACCAGTCTATATTAGCTGCAGACACAGTACAGTACGGTAGTTCACGGCTGTGGCTACCTCTGTGTCTGCACTCGGCAGGCAGTCCGTCCATAATTGTATACCACCTAACCGTGGTTTTTTTTCATTCTTCTTTATACATACATAGTTACATAGACATCTTCTCTTTATCAACCAGTCTATATTAGCTGCAGACACAGTACAGTACGGTAGTTCACGGCTGTGGCTACCTCTGTGTCTGCAGTCGGCAGGCAGTCCATAATTGTATACTAGTATCCATCTCCATTGTTTACCTGAGGTGCCTTTTAGTTGTGCCTATTAAAATATGGAGAACAAAAATGTTGAGGTTCCAAAATTAGGGAAAGATCAAGATCCACTTCCACCTCGTGCTGAAGCTGCTGCCACTAGTCATGGCCGAGACGATGAAATGCCAGCAACGTCGTCTGCCAAGGCCGATGCCCAATGTCATAGTACAGAGCATGTCAAATCCAAAACACCAAATATCAGAAAAAAAAGGACTCCAAAACCTAAAATAAAATTGTCGGAGGAGAAGCGTAAACTTGCCAATATGCCATTTACCACACGGAGTGGCAAGGAACGGCTGAGGCCCTGGCCTATGTTCATGGCTAGTGGTTCAGCTTCACATGAGGATGGAAGCACTCAGCCTCTCGCTAGAAAAATTAAAAGACTCACGCTGGCAAAAGCAGCACAGCAAAGAACTGTGCATTCTTCGAAATCCCAAATCCACAAGGAGAGTCCAATTGTGTCGGTTGCGATGCCTGACCTTCCCAACACTGGACGTGAAGAGCATGCGCCTTCCACCATTTGCACGCCCCCTGCAAGTGCTGGAAGGAGCACCCGCAGTCCAGTTCCTGATAGTCAGATTGAAGATGTCAGTGTTGAAGTACACCAGGATGAGGAGGATATGGGTGTTGCTGGCGCTGGGGAGGAAATTGACCAGGAGGATTCTGATGGTGAGGTGGTTTGTTTAAGTCAGGCACCCGGGGAGACACCTGTTGTCCGTGGGAGGAATATGGCCGTTGACATGCCAGGTGAAAATACCAAAAAAATCAGCTCTTCGGTGTGGAGGTATTTCACCAGAAATGCGGACAACAGGTGTCAAGCCGTGTGTTCCCTTTGTCAAGCTGTAATAAGTAGGGGTAAGGACGTTAACCACCTCGGAACATCCTCCCTTATACGTCACCTGCAGCGCATTCATAATAAGTCAGTGACAAGTTCAAAAACTTTGGGTGACAGCGGAAGCAGTCCACTGACCAGTAAATCCCTTCCTCTTGTAACCAAGCTCACGCAAACCACCCCACCAACTCCCTCAGTGTCAATTTCCTCCTTCCCCAGGAATGCCAATAGTCCTGCAGGCCATGTCACTGGCAATTCTGACGAGTCCTCTCCTGCCTGGGATTCCTCCGATGCATCCTTGCGTGTAACGCCTACTGCTGCTGGCGCTGCTGTTGTTGCCGCTGGGAGTCGATGGTCATCCCAGAGGGGAAGTCGTAAGCCCACTTGTACTACTTCCAGTAAGCAATTGACTGTTCAACAGTCCTTTGCGAGGAAGATGAAATATCACAGCAGTCATCCTACTGCAAAGCGGATAACTGAGGCCTTGACAACTATGTTGGTGTTAGACGTGCGTCCGGTATCCGCCGTTAGTTCACAGGGAACTAGACAATTTATTGAGGCAGTGTGCCCCCGTTACCAAATACCATCTAGGTTCCACTTCTCTAGGCAGGCGATACCGAGAATGTACACGGACGTCAGAAAAAGACTCACCAGTGTCCTAAAAAATGCAGTTGTACCCAATGTCCACTTAACCACGGACATGTGGACAAGTGGAGCAGGGCAGGGTCAGGACTATATGACTGTGACAGCCCACTGGGTAGATGTATGGACTCCCGCCGCAAGAACAGCAGCGGCGGCACCAGTAGCAGCATCTCGCAAACGCCAACTCTTTCCTAGGCAGGCTACGCTTTGTATCACCGGTTTCCAGAATACGCACACAGCTGAAAACCTCTTACGGCAACTGAGGAAGATCATCGCGGAATGGCTTACCCCAATTGGACTCTCCTGTGGATTTGTGGCATCGGACAACGCCAGCAATATTGTGTGTGCATTAAATATGGGCAAATTCCAGCACGTCCCATGTTTTGCACATACCTTGAATTTGGTGGTGCAGAATTTTTTAAAAAACGACAGGGGCGTGCAAGAGATGCTGTCGGTGGCCAGAAAAATTGCGGGACACTTTCGGCGTACAGGCACCACGTACAGAAGACTGGAGCACCACCAAAAACTACTGAACCTGCCCTGCCATCATCTGAAGCAAGAAGTGGTAACGAGGTGGAATTCAACCCTCTATATGCTTCAGAGGTTGGAGGAGCAGCAAAAGGCCATTCAAGCCTATACAATTGAGCACGATATAGGAGGTGGAATGCACCTGTCTCAAGTGCAGTGGAGAATGATTTCAACGTTGTGCAAGGTTCTGATGCCCTTTGAACTTGCCACACGTGAAGTCAGTTCAGACACTGCCAGCCTGAGTCAGGTCATTCCCCTCATCAGGCTTTTGCAGAAGAAGCTGGAGGCATTGAAGAAGGAGCTAAAAGGGAGCGATTCCGCTAGGCATGTGGGACTTGTGGATGCAGCCCTTAATTCGCTTAACAAGGATTCACGGGTGGTCAATCTGTTGAAATCAGAGCACTACATTTTGGCCACCGTGCTCGATCCTAGATTTAAAGCCTACCTTGGATCTCTCTTTCCGGCAGACACAGGTCTGCTGGGGTTGAAAGACCTGCTGGTGACAAAATTGTCAAGTCAAGCGGAACGCGACCTGTCAACATCTCCTCCTTCACATTCTCCCGCAACTGGGGGTGCGAGGAAAAGGCTCAGAATTCCGAGCCCACCCGCTGGCGGTGATGCAGGGCAGTCTGGAGCGACTGCTGATGCTGACATCTGGTCCGGACTGAAGGACCTGACAACGATTACGGACATGTCGTCTACTGTCACTGCATATGATTCTCTCAACATTGATAGAATGGTGGAGGATTATATGAGTGACCGCATCCAAGTAGGCACGTCACACAGTCCGTACTTATACTGGCAGGAAAAAGAGGCAATTTGGAGGCCCTTGCACAAACTGGCTTTATTCTACCTAAGTTGCCCTCCCACAAGTGTGTACTCCGAAAGAGTGTTTAGTGCCGCCGCTCACCTTGTCAGCAATCGGCGTACGAGGTTACATCCAGAAAATGTGGAGAAGATGATGTTCATTAAAATGAATTATAATCAATTCCTCCGCGGAGACATTGACCAGCAGCAATTGCCTCCACAAAGTACACAGGGAGCTGAGATGGTGGATTCCAGTGGGGACGAATTGATAATCTGTGAGGAGGGGGATGTACACGGTGATATATCGGAGGGTGAAGATGAGATGGACATCTTGCCTCTGTAGAGCCAGTTTGTGCAAGGAGAGATTAATTGCTTCTTTTTTGGGGGGGGTCCAAACCAACCCGTCATATCAGTCACAGTCGTGTGGCAGACCCTGTCACTGAAATGATGGGTTGGTTAAAGTGTGCATGTCCTGTTTTGTTTATACAACATAAGGGTGGGTGGGAGGGCCCAAGGACAATTCCATCTTGCACCTCTTTTTTCTTTTCTTTTTCTTTGCATCATGTGCTGATTGGGGAGGGTTTTTTTGGAAGGGACATCCTGCGTGACACTGCAGTGCCACTCCTAGATGGGCCCGGTGTTTGTGTCGGCCACTAGGGTCGCTAATCTTACTCACACAGTCAGCTACCTCATTGCGCCTCTTTTTTTCTTTGCGTCATGTGCTGTTTGGGGAGGGTTTTTTGGAAGGGACATCCTGCGTGACACTGCAGTGCCACTCCTAGATGGGCCCGGTGTTTGTGTCGGCCACTAGGGTCGCTAATCTTACTCACACAGCTACCTCATTGCGCCTCTTTTTTTCTTTGCGTCATGTGCTGTTTGGGGAAGGTTTTTTGGAAGGGACATCCTGCGTGACACTGCAGTGCCACTCCTAGATGGGCCCGGTGTTTGTGTCGGCCACTAGGGTCGCTAATCTTACTCACACAGCTACCTCATTGCGCCTCTTTTTTTCTTTGCGTCATGTGCTGTTTGGGGAGGGTTTTTTGGAAGGGCCATCCTGCGTGACACTGCAGTGCCACTCCTAGATGGGCCCGGTGTTTGTGTCGGCCACTAGGGTCGCTAATCTTACTCACACAGCTACCTCATTGCGCCTCTTTTTTTCTTTGCGTCATGTGCTGTTTGGGGAGGGTTTTTTGGAAGGGACATCCTGCGTGACACTGCAGTGCCACTCCTAGATGGGCCCGGTGTTTGTGTCGGCCACTAGGGTCGCTAATCTTACTCACACAGCTACCTCATTGCGCCTCTTTTTTTCTTTGCGTCATGTGCTGTTTGGGGAGGGTTTTTTGGAAGGGCCATCCTGCGTGACACTGCAGTGCCACTCCTAGATGGGCCCGGTGTTTGTGTCGGACACTAGGGTCGCTAATCTTACTCACACAGCTACCTCATTGCGCCTCTTTTTTTCTTTGCGTCATGTGCTGTTTGGGGAGGGTTTTTTGGAAGGGACATCCTGCGTGACACTGCAGTGCCACTCCTAGATGGGCCCGGTGTTTGTGTCGGCCACTAGGGTCGCTTATCTTACTCACACAGCGACCTCGGTGCAAATTTTAGGACTAAAAATAATATTGTGAGGTGTGAGGTATTCAGAATAGACTGAAAATGAGTGTAAATTATGGTTTTTGAGGTTAATAATACTTTGGGATCAAAATGACCCCCAAATTCTATGATTTAAGCTGTTTTTTAGTGTTTTTTGAAAAAAACACCCGAATCCAAAACACACCCGAATCCGACAAAAAAAATTCGGTGAGGTTTTGCCAAAACGCGTTCGAACCCAAAACACGGCCGCGGAACCGAACCCAAAACCAAAACACAAAACCCGAAAAATTTCAGGCGCTCATCTCTACTTTTTACTGTGCAGTTCTGAACAAAGTTAAATGGACTATGCCTAAACTGGCAGCGTGCGTCATCAGTGCATGCTCGTGTGTGAATGGCCGCATGACTGTCATCACTACATTATTTACTATGCGCAAAGGGTTCCAAGCCGCGCATGCGTATTGGAGTTGGTATGCCAGTAACTCCAAAAGTGAATGTGAACAGTGAGCTTGGATGGTAGAATACTCTTCGCAGGCAGCTACAAGTAATCTGCCAGATGGCAGTGATAAGTAACTCATAGTACCAGGACTGTGTCAACATTTTTTTTTTAAATAGGTCCCAACATCTCCTAAGGATTTCCTTGTAATGTGGAAGTGGAACTGCTTTCAAGTTATATGCATTGTGAGGTCTGGCAGCTGTTAGGAATAGCCGTCTCAAACATTAACAGTAATGTATGGCTGCAGACTATCTTTAACCACTTGCCTGGCATGGTTGCATCAGATGCGACCATGCCTGCAAGTGCTTTATCTGATCTGGTCACACAGGATGCGACCAGTCAGATAAACTGTGTTAGCAGTGGCAGGGAAGGGAAATTTTCCTCCGCTGCTGCTCACAGAGGGACGGGAAGGTCCCTCTGCCTCCCTGCACTCTCCCCTACTGATTGGTGCTACCGATCCCCCCCCCTCTCCCCCCTCCAGCGGCTGCAGACAGTAGCAGCCGGTGGGGAGTGTAAATTAACCCTCCCAAGCACCCACTGTGTACTAATGAAAATGAAAGCCACGATGGTCGCAATGTTTCCGATGTTCCGATGGTCACGATGTTCCCGATCGATGTTTTGATGTTTGAAAAAAAATATTATTTTTTTTAGATAAAAAATATTTCTTTTTGACTTTTTTTTTTTTACTAAAATCATTTTGGATAGGGTTAAATTCATGTTCCTCACCTCATTCACTCATAAAAAAAAAACACAACAATTTCGGAGCGGTTTTTGGGGAAAAAAATCGTCAAGTGGTTAATTAAAAGCAATCCGTGGGCATGATATATTTATTGTAGCAGATTACATATTCTGACTGAAGACGCTAACACACTATAAGCTACAAACATTGTGGATTTTACACCATGCAGCTACTCCATTTTGAGTTTCTGTGGTAAGCAATTTCAGCCTTACTGCACCACATTACCTGAGTATTTGACTTGTATACACTTTTTGCTTGAGTTTATTATTTCTCTGAAACTTGTAACTGACCTTATTATCTTTGTGATACAAACTATTATGTGCTGTGATTGGCGGGTTCCAAGCAGAGCATGCATGCTGGAATTGGTACGTCAGTACCTAAAAAAAATGAATGAGTGAAAGCTTTGGGAAAACACAGTCTCTAATCTATTCTTAGGCCAATTGTCAAGTCAATCGATTCAGAGGTTTGGCCATGATTGAGCAACAAACATACATTTCATTTTTATATAGTAAGTATATTTTGTATTTTATAAGCGAGAAAGAGAATCATTTTTTTTTAAATTCATTTCCTTCGTTACAACTGAACTCCACCAATTGTTTTACTGATAAACCTCCTACTGGCTGAGGGGTTTCACTCCCTCCTGACAATGAACCATTCTAAATAACTTAACAATATAATAACGACACGGAGACATGTATTTTGGTAGAAAGTTGTTAGCTATTTATTGTTAATCTAAATAACTAGATGAAACCTGCAATAAAATTAAATTAATATGAATATTAATAAAAAGAGTATGGTGGCCAGAAAAAAAGAACGTCTGAAATCCAAACACAAAAAACCCCAAGCTTATTAAATCTAAACCACTCCAAATCACAAAACAAAGGTATCCACTCAACCTTCATCTTGACTACCCACCCTGAAGGGTGATGACGCTGCCCCCTGAAGGGTGGTCCAGCAGATATAACAGTCAACGAAGGAGAGTGCACCTAAACAGCACCAAACCGACTAAAAACTGTGACTAACAACTCAAAAACGAGAACCTGCCGCTCTTTTCCGCCAACAAATAGCTAACGAGACATTAACCGCCAACAACCTCAAGCCAAAATACCCTAACCCTAGTAAAACTAAAAAAGGGGCGGGAGGGTGGGAAGGCAAATTGAAAGAGATAAGGTACCACACAGAACCAGCCCAATACAACCACTGACACCACCTCTCACTTTCCCTGATTGGCTGTAGACCATCATACCATCCTGATCCACCCCCAGCCCAGGAGGTTTCACTCTCTCCATTCCAAGATTGTCATTCTGTTCCCTGTAGTGTCCCAATGCATATTACAGATACACTTGGGTCCTCCACTGCTACCCTTTGACAATACTTGGGTCTCCCACAGCAGAAGAGATCTGACACAAGGGCTTTATATAAATTCTGTTGTTGATTTTAAGGTCACCCACCCTCTCATGTCTTGGGGTCAGAACAGCTTTGCCTACTTAAATAAAATATATATATATTTAATAATGATAATAATAATAATAATAATAATAATAATAATAATAATGCTTATTGCGCTCTGCTATATTTATGTGACAGTCTGCCCCACATACTGGGGGTCATTCCGAGTTGATCGCTCGCTAGTAGTTTTTAGCAGTGGTGGAAACGCATTGTCGCCGCCCACGGAGGAGTGTATTTTCGCTTTGCAGAAGTGTGAACGCCTGTGCAGTTGAGCGCCTGCAAAATCGTTTTGTGCAAAACAAGACCAGCCCTGGACTTACTCTTCGTGTGCGTTGATTCTAACGACGGAGGGACGGCTTTTGATGTCACACACCCACCCAGCGAACGCCCAGCCACGCCTGCGTTTTTTCTGCCAGGCTTGGTTTTTCTAAGCACTCCCTGAAAACGGTCAGTTGACACCCAGAAACGCCCACTTCATGTCAATCTTCCTGCGTTCGGCCAGGCGACTGGAATGTTCGTTACACTCTGTGCAAACCCACGATGCTCATTGTACCCGTACGACGCACCTGCGCATTGCGGTGCATACGCATGCGCAGAAATGCAGATTTTTAGCCTGAACGCAGCGCTGCCAACAACGGCAGCTAGCAATCAACTCGGAATGACCCCCACTGTACCTTGTCACTGACTTGGATAAAGATAAACTGCTGTGTTAGCAGTAATGTATGGTATGTTATAGCACCACCTATACCTGTTTACATCATCAGAGTAGATCATTTCCATTATCCAGCAATTTGCTTGAGGATATTTTTGAAAACTGGTGAACTGAAAAAAAAACATACGTAAACCATTGAAACCAGTCATACGTTTGATTTTGTAATTGTGATAAATAATTGACATTTAGGATCTGACCGTCAGCTATGGGTTGATACCTGTTTCATGTGCACCAGGTCTCTCATACATCTCCCCAATAACATTATTTTTTTTAATATGTAAAATGTGACCAAATCTGTACATTGGCCCTCATTCCGAGTTGTTCGCTCGGTAAAAATCTTCGCATCGCAGCGATTTTCCGCTTAATGCGCATGCGCAATGTCCGCACTGCGACTGCGCCAAGTAAATTTGCTATGCAGTTAGGAATTTTACTCACGGCTTTTTCATCGGTCTGGCGATCGTAATGTGATTGACAGGAAATGGGTGTTAATGGGCGGAAACAGGCCGTTTTATGGGCGTGTGGTAAAAAACGCTACCGTTTCCGGAAAAAACGCAGGAGTGGCCGGAGGAACGGAGGAGTGTCTGGGCGAACGCTGGGAGTGTTTGTGACGTCAAACCAGGAACGACAAGCACTGAACTGATCGCAGATGCCGAGTAAGTCTGAAGCTACTCAGAAACTGCTACGAGGTGTGTAATCGCAATATTGCGAATACATCGTTCGCAATTTTAAGATGCTAAGATTCACTCCCAGTAGGCGGCGGCTTAGCATGAGCAAATCTGCTAAAATCCGCTTGCGATCGAACAACTCGGAATGACCTCCATTGTCATTCTGTCAGGAGAGTATATACAACTGCAAAGAAAAAGTGGTTGTAAAAATAAGATTTTACTTACCGATAAATCTATTTCTCGTAGTCCGTAGTGGATGCTGGGGACTCCGTCAGGACCATGGGGGATTAGCGGCTCCGCAGGAGACAGGGCACAAAAATAAAGCTTTAGGATCAGGTGGTGTGCACTGGCTCCTCCCCCTATGACCCTCCTCCAAGCCTCAGTTAGGATACTGTGCCCGGACGAGCGTACACAATAAGGAAGGATATTGAATCCCGGGTAAGACTCATACCAGCCACACCAATCACACCATACAACTTGTGATCTGAACCCAGTTAACAGTATGACAAACGTAGGAGCCTCTGAACAGACGGCTCACAACAATAACAACCCGATTTTTTTGTAACAATAACTATGTACAAGTATTGCAGACAATCCGCACTTGGGATGGGCGCCCAGCATCCACTACGGACTACGAGAAATAGATTTATCGGTAAGTAAAATCTTATTTTCTCTAACGTCCTAAGTGGATGCTGGGGACTCCGTCAGGACCATGGGGATTATACCAAAGCTCCCAAACGGGCGGGAGAGTGCGGATGACCCTGCAGCACCGAATGAGAGACTCCATGTCCTCCTCAGCCAGGGTATCAAATTTGTAGAATTTAGCAAACGTGTTTGCCCCTGACCAAGTAAATGCTCAGCAAAGTTGTAAAGCCGAGACCCCTCAGGCAGTCGCCCAAGATGAGCCCACTTCCTTGTGGAATGGGCTTTTACTGATTTTGGCTGTGGCAAGCCTGCCACAGAATGTGCAAGCTGAATTGTACTACAAATCCAGCGAGCAATCGTCTGCTTAGAAGCAGGAGCACCCATCTTGTTGGGTGCATACAGGCTAAACAGCGAGTCAGATTTTCTGACTCCAGTCGTCCTGGAAACATATATTTTCAGGGCCCTGACAACGTCAAGTAACTTGGAGTCCTCCAAGTCCCTAGTAGCCGCAGGTACCACAATAGGTTGGTTCATGTGAAAAACAGAAAACACCTTAAGGAGAAATTGAGGACGAGTCCTCAATTCTGCCCTGTCAGAATGAAAAATTAAGTAAGGGCTTTTATATGATAAAGCCGCCCATTCTGACACACGCCTGGCTGAAGCCAGGGCTAATAGAATCTTCACCTTCCATGTGAAATATTTTAAGTCCACAGTGGTGAGTGGATCAAACCAATGTGACTTTTGGAAACTCAAAATAACATTGAGATCCCAAGGTGCCACTGGGGGCACAAAAGGAGGCTGTATATGCAGTACCCCTTTTACAAACGTCTGAACTTCAGGCACTGAAGCCAGTTCTTTCTGGAAGAAATTCGACAGGGTCGAAATTTGAACCTTAATGGACCCTAATTTTAGGCCCATAGACAGTCCTGTTTTCAGGAAATGTAGGAAACGACCCAGTTGGAATTCCTCTGTAGGGACCTTCTTGGCCTCACACCACGCAACATATTTTCGCCAATTGCGGTGAAAATGTTTTGCGGTTACATCCTTCCTGGCTTCGACCAGGGTAGGGATGACTTCATCTGGAATGCCCTTTCAGGATCCGGCGTTCAACTGCCATGCCGTCAAACGCAGCCGCGGTAAGTCTTGGAACAGACAAGGCCCCTGCTGGAGCAGGTCCTTTCTTAAAGGTAGAGGCCACGGTTCTTCCGTGAGCATCTCTTGAAGTTCCGGGTACCAAGTCCTTCTTACTCATCTCCTTCTTATGATTCTCAGTACTTTTGGTATGAGATGCATAGGAGGGAACACATACCATGACTGGTACACCCACAGTGTTACCAGAGCGTCAACTGCTATTGCCTGAGGGTCCCTTGACCTGGCGCAATATCTGTCTAGTTTTTTGTTCAGGCGGGACGCCATCATGTCCACCTTTGGTTTTTCCCAACGGTTTACAATCATGTGGAAGACTTCCCGCTGAAGTCCCCACTCTCCCGGGTGGAGGTTATGCCTGCTGAGGAAGTCTGCTTCCCAGTTTTCCACTCCCGGAATTAACACCGCTGAGAGTGTTATCACATGATTTTTCGCCCAGCGAAGAATCCTTGCAGTTTCTGCCATTTCCCTCCTGCTTCTTGTGCCGCCCTGTCTGTTTTCGTGGGCGACTGCCGTGATGTTGTCCCACTGGATCAATACCGGCTGACCTTGAAGCAGAGGTCTTGCTAAGCTTAGAGCCTTGTAAATTGCCCTTAGCTCCAGTATATTTATGTGGAGAGAAGTCTCCAGACTTGATCACACTCCCTGGAAATTTTTCCTTGTGTGACTGCTCCCCAGCCACTCAGGCTGGCATCCGTGGTCACCAGGACCCAGTCCTGAATGCCGAATCTGCGTCCCTTTCATAGATGAGCACTCTGCAGCCACCGCAGAAGAAACACCCTTGTCCTTGGAGACAGGGTTATCCGCTGATGCATCTGAAGATGCGATCCGGACCATTTTCCCAGCAGATCCCACTGAAAGGTTCTTGCGTGAAATCTACCGAATGGGATCGCTTTGTAAGAAACCACCATTTTTCACAGGACCCTTTGTGCAATGATGCACTGATACTTTTCCTGGTTTTAGGAGGTTCCTGACTAGCTCGGATAACTCCCTGGCTTTCTTCTCCGGGAGAAAACATCCTTTTCTGGACTGTGTCCAGAATCATCCCTAGGAACATTAGACGTGTCGTCGGAAAAAGCTGCGATTTTGGAATATTTAGAATCCACTCGTGCTGTCGTAGAACTACTTGAGATAGTGCTACTCCGACCGCCAACTGTTCTCTGGACCTTGCCCTTATCAGGAAAGCGTCCATATTTCTTTTAGGAAGAATCATCATTTCGGCCATTACCTTGGTAAAGACCCGGGGTGCCGTGGACAATCCAAACGGCAGCGTCTGAACTGATAGTGACAGTTCTGTACCACGAACCTGAGATACCCTTGGTGAGAAGGGCAAAATTTGGACTTGTAGGTAAGCGTCCCTGATATCCAGTGACACCATATCGTCCTGGTTCGCTATCACTGCTCTGAGTGACTCCATCTTGATTTGAACCCTTGTATGTAATTGTTCAAATCTTTTAGATCTCACCGAGCCGTTTGGCTTCAGTACCACAATATAGTGTGGAATAATACCCCTTCCCTTGTTGTAGGAGGGGTACTTTGATTATCACGTGCTGGGAATACAGCCTGTGAATTTTTTTCCAATACTGCCTCCCTGTCGGAGGGAGACGTTGGTAAAGCAGACTTCAGGAACTTGTGAGGGGAAGACGTCTCGAATTTCCAATGTACACCTGGGATACTACGTGTAGGATCCAGGAGTCCACTTGCGAGTGAGCCCACTGCGTGCTGAAACTCTTGAGATGACCCCCCACCGCACCTGAGTCCGCTTGTATGGCCCCAGCGTCATGCTGCGGACTTGGCAGAAGCTGTGGAGGACTTCTGTTCCTGGGAATGGGCTGCCTGCTGCAGTCTTCTTCCCTTTCCTCTAACCCTGGGCAGATATGACTGGCCTTTTGCCCGCCTGCCTTTATGGGTACGAAAGGACTGAGACTGAAAAGACTGTGTCCTTTTTTGCTGAGATGTGACTTGGGGTAACAAAAGTGGATTTTCCAGCTGTTGCCATGGCCACCAGGTCCGATGGACCGCCCCTTTATACGGCAATACTTCCATGTGCCGTCTGGAATCTGCATCACCTGACCACTGTCGTGTCTATAAACATCGTCTGGCAGATATGGACATCACATCTACTCTTGATGCCAGAATGCAAATATCCCTCTGCGCATCTCGCATATATAGAAATGCATCCTTAAAATGCTCTATAGTCAATAAAATATTGTTCCTGTCAAGGGTATCAATATTTTCAGTCAGGAAATCCGACCAAGCCCCCCCAGCGCTGCACATCCAGGCTGAGGCGATTGCTGGTCGTAGTATAACACCAGTATGTGTGTATATACTTCTTAGGATATTTTTCAGCTTCCTATCAGCTGGCTCCTTGAGGGCGGCCGTATCTGGAGACGGTAACGCCACTTGTTTTTATAAGCGTGTGAGCGCCTTATCCACCCTAAGGTGTGTTTCCCAACTCGCCCTCACTTCTGGCGGGAAAGGGTATACCTCCAATAATTTTCTATCGGAGGAAACCCACGTATCATCACACACTTTAATTTATCTGATTCAGGAAAAACTACAAGTAGATTATTCCCACCCTACATAATACCCTTATTTGTGGTACTTGTAGTATCAGAAATATGTAACACCTCCTTCATTGCCCTTAACATGTAACGTGTGGCCCTAAAGGAAAATACGTTTGTTTTTTCACCGTCGACACTGAAGTCAGTGTCCGTGTCTGTGTCTGTGTCGACCAACTGAGGT
Source organism: Pseudophryne corroboree (assembly GCF_028390025.1). Taxonomy (NCBI): domain Eukaryota; kingdom Metazoa; phylum Chordata; class Amphibia; order Anura; family Myobatrachidae; genus Pseudophryne; species Pseudophryne corroboree. The sequence goes on from NC_086444.1 coordinate 1,157,543,726, forward strand.
AAATGGGCGTTTTTACAAGCCCCTGACGGTGTCTGAGACGCCTGGACAGGTACTAATTTGTTTGCCGGCCGTCTCATGTCGTCAACCGACCTTGCATCGTGTTGACATTATCACGTAATTCCTAAATAAGCCATCCATTCCGGTGTCGACTCCCTAGAGAGTGACATCACCAATACAGGCAATTTTCTCCGCCTCCTCACCAACATCGTCCTCCTACATGTCGACACACACGTACCGACACACAGCACACACACAGGGAATGCTCTGATAGAGGACAGGACCCCACTAGCCCTTTGGGGAGACAGAGGGAGAGTTTGCCAGCACACACCAAAAACGCTATAATTATACAGGGACAACCCCTTATACAAGTGTTTTCCCTTATAGCATTTTCACATATGTAATCATATCGCCAAATAAGTGCCCCCCCTCTCTGTTTTAACCCTGTTTCTGTAGTGCAGTGCAGGGGAGAGCCTGGGAGCCTTCCTCACAGCAGAGCTGAGCAGGAAAATGGCGCCGTGTGCTGAGGAGAATAGGCCCCGCCCCCTAAAACGGCGGGCTCTTCTCCCGGAGTTTGTGAGATCTGGCAGGGGTTAAATACATCCATATAGCCTCAAGGGCTATATGTGATGTATTTTAGCCATAAAAAAGGTATAATACATTGCTGCCCAGAGCACCCCCCCCAGCGCCCTGCACCCTCAGTGACCGCTGGTATGAAGTGTGCTGACAACAATGGCGCACAGCTGCAGTGCTGTGCGCTACCTTATGAAGACTGAAAGTCTTCTGCCGCCTGTTTCTGGACCTCTGGACCTCTTCAACTTCGGCATCTGCAAGGGGGGTCGGCGGCACGGCTCCGGGACGAACCCCAGGGTGAGACCTGTGTTCCGACTCCCTCTGGAGCTAATGGTGTCCAGTAGCCTAAGAAGCAAATCCATCCTGCACGCAGGTGAGTTTACTTCTCTCCCCTAAGTCCCTCGTAGCAGTGAGCCTGTTGCCAGCAGGACTCACTGAAAATAAAAAACCTAAAAACTTTTTCTAAGCAGCTCTTTAGGAGAGCCACCTAGATTGCACCCTGCTCGGACGGGCACAAAAACCTAACTGAGGCTTGGAGGAGGGTCATAGGGGGAGGAGCCAGTGCACACCACCTGATCCTAAAGCTTTATTTTTGTGCCCTGTCTCCTGCGGAGCCGCTAATCCCCCATGGTCCTGACGGAGTCCCCAGCATCCACTTAGGACGTTAGAGAAATGTTTTTTCAAATTCAGACTTCCCTTCCTGTTATTAATAAGACTCGCCGTTCAGATTTTGGGACTACTGGTGATATTTAGCCATGAGTTCTATTTTCAACAAATTAATGTGCAAATTCTTATTTATCTATTTGTGGAGGGGGGAGCTATTTATACTGCCAATTTATTGAGAATTAGGTTTTTCATGGAAATTGCTGTTGAAACACATTATAAAAGGCATTTTCATAAATATTTTCCTTATCAATAATTGTCGGTGAGAGAAACACCAATGTTGGTTCGAGACCCCAAAATACGATTACCTGTTTTGTTACGACTAATACGTGTCGAGAAGCTGCTCTCACACATATCATCTATGCCTCAGTACAAACGCACTATGGGGGTCATTCAGACCTGATCGCACGCTAGTTTTTTTCGATCAGGTCATTACTGCGCATGCGTATACACCGCAATGCGCAGGTGCGTCGCACGGGTACAAAGCGGATTTTACGAAGAATCCATTCGCACAGCAGATTGCAAGGAGATTGACAGGAAGAAGGCGTTTGTGGGTGTCAAATGACCGTTTTCTGGGAGTGTTTGGAAAAACGCAGGCATGTCCAAGCGTTTGCAGGGCGGGTGTCTGACGTCAATTCCGGGCCTGGAAAGGCTGAAGTGATCGCAGCGGCTGAGTAAGTTCTGAGCAACTCAGAAACTGCACAAAACTTTTTTGTACCGCTCGGCTGCACATGCGATCGGACATTTGCAAAGCAAAATTACACCCCCCTATGGGCGGCGACTATCTGCTCACAGCAGTGCAAAAAAACCCTAGCGAGCGATCAGATCTGAATTAGGCCCTATGACAATACTGTCGTTGCCAGATGAGAATGACCTTAAAGTGAACTTTTTGCCTTTCTCACTGACCCCAGGTTTCAACGGCTGTATTTTCACAGCCCAGTGCTGTGCGGCTGGGGTGTCCCTGTGATTCTCACAACAAATGTAAAATTGTTTAGATTTGGCACAGCGATACAGTTAGAAACAGTGGTCAGTGCTGATTCTAAGCAGAGGAGGAGCAGTGAACGGTGCTGCCCAGTAGCTGCTGAACCACATGCACCCAGGGGTTAAAGTGGGGGGGAACGAGGTGGAACTGAGTTCCACCACCTGTAATGGTAGTGGGAACTAGTTCCACCTCCTCCATTGCCCTTCACAGTAATTCGAACAGAAAAACCTGCCCCATCCACCTACATGAATAGATGATACAGGTGGCGCTAGTGTTACTGATGAGCTGCACCCTTTCAACCCCTCTTCCTCAGGTCCTGGTGGCTCCATGGTCCTCCTCCATCTACAGCCCACCCCTCCTGGTACTCACACAAGCTGTGTCTGTTGGACAGCATTCATCCCCTCCTCAGGTCCCAGTAGCTTCCTTTTCCGGCACATTATGTGTAAGGGGCACTACAAATGTGGGCATTCTGTGTAAGGGGCACTATTTCTGTGGTAATTGTTTATAAGGGGCACTACTGTAGGCATTGTATATAAGGGGCACTACTGTGTGGCATAACATGCATAGCGGGGCATTACAATGTGGTGTAATATGAATCAGGGGCACTACATGCGGTGTAATGGGAATAAGATTGTGTTACTGTGTGGTGTAATTTGAATTTGGGGTACTATTATGTGACCATGCTGCATCTTTGTGAGATCAAGGTCCCTCTATAGAGTGTGGGAGGTAGGGCACTAATTTATAGTTCTCAGGGGTTGCCGAAAACACTAGCACTGGCCCTGGCCCAGCTTAATGTGAGAGAAGGGGGAAGGGGGGTAGGTATCGGGGTAAATGAGTTCCACCACCTCTCCAGGATCACTTTAAGCCTTGCATACACCTATGGTACTGCCCCTGCAAGGACCTCTTCTGAGCATGTGGGGGTTATGCACATGCTCAGAATAGACTTTACAGCAGAGCATGGGCCTCATTGGTGGAATGAGGTCTTCACATGAGAGTTGACCCAGTTTTCCCAGGGTCCCCCAGCAGTAGCATTAATTCTGTCACTGGGGGTCATTCCGAGTTGATTGCTCGCTAGCTTGTTTTAGCAGCCGTGCAAACGCTATGCCGCCGCCCACTGGGGAGTGTATTTTAGCTTAGCAGAAGTGCGAACGCATGTGCAGCTGAGCTCTGCAAAAACAGTTTGTGCAGTTTCCGAGAAGCTCTGAACCTACTCAGCGCTTGCTATCACTTCAGCCTATTCGTTTCCGGATTTGACGTTATACACCCGCCCAGCGAATGCCCAGCCACGCCTGCGTTTTTTCAGACACGCCTGCGTTTTTGCAAACACTCCCTGAAAACGGTCTGTTGATACCCAGAAACGACCCCTTCCTATCAATCTTCTTGCGGCCGTCAGTGCGACTGAAAACTTCGCTAGAACCTGAGCACAACCACAAAGGGCTTTGTACCCGTACGTTGTGCGTGCGCATTGCTGAGCATACACAGCGCAGAAATGCCGTTTTTTTCACCTGATCGCTGCGCTGCGAAAATCGGCAGCGAGCGATCAACTCGGAATGACCCCCACTATTTCTGACCTGGACAACGAAGGGGACTATGATGGCATTATGGGCATGTTTGGGACTTACTGTAAATCTTTTTACATTGTTCTCTCCAGGAGATCCGGATTGGGAGGTAGAGGTGCCCCTGCATTTTGCAACATCAACCACCACAGGGACAAGGGAGGGGGTAGTGACCATGATGACGCAGTTCCCCATGCTTTATGTAATGAATCTGGGTGGCACACTTCACTGGGCAGTTGGCAAGCATCCTGAAAGCTGGTCTACTCTCCTGGGAGTGTTCCCCAACATTTGGAAGTCTCATGGACACTCCAGGAGAGTAGACATGTACATATGCAGAGCCGGCCCTAACCAATATGATGCCCTAGGCAAGATTTTGGCTGGTGCCCCCTAGCACCACCACTAGTTCTGCAGAAGATGCCTGGCATGAGTCAGCTGGCAGCTCTGCTAACGTCGGGCGCCTTTTGTTTATGAAAATGCATCTTATTTGCATTACTATGTGGCTAGGGTGCACAAGCAGCTTCTGTTGATTAAAATGATATGCAGCGTGCCTATATTCTGTATGCGACTGCGGCTGTATCTGCATACGAAATGCTACATTACAGTGATTTCCAGGAATACACTGCAACGTAGCAATTCGTATGCAGATACAGCCGCAGTCACACACAGAATATAGGCATGCTGCATATCATTTTAATCAGCAGAAGCTGCTGGTGCCCCTAAGCATACCAAATGCCTTAGGCATTTGCCTAGTTTGCCTATGCCTAAGGCCGGCTCTGTATATGGTAGTATAGTGAAACTGTGTGGTGTCATTACACAGGAGAAAATACATAACTTGAAATACCTAAGGCGTCACAGTCTGAGCTATTCTAAGATTCTCTCAAAGGACTGTTACCACTTGTACTTCACCTTTAATAAAGTGCAGTATAGATGCATTGTATGAGGGCGAGGTCTTTGCTTGGAAGATGACTTCTGAATGGATTGGCTCGGTATGACAGTAAGCTCCAGTGAGAAAGGATTAACCTTTCACTGTCCTTTATTTCCAGTGCTGGGTTTCAAAGTCTAAAAACTAAAGATCCACAGAATGACTTGTGACATTTCCCACTGTTATCTTGTGTTATTTGTTCTTATTTATCTAGGTTTAAAGTAAATGTTTCTACCGTACTTCTATATGTGTCATATGATCATTACATGATTATCAGTATGTATAATCACTATTTACTGAAAAAAATAACAAAAAAAAAAATCTATGCAACTTCATTTAAAACATAAAATTATTTGGTACAGTTGGATAAAAATGAAACAAACCCCTGATAGAACAACAAGGGCTCGCTCCTAGTGACGGATCCAAATGAATTTAATTGACTTTGGATATGTGATTAGCTAATCAGATGCTCCAGTCAAGCAATGGCCATTTTCGGGGCATGTATCTGCCATCAGCTGCAAGCTTGTATGTGCATAAACATGGCGGCTGCGTCGCTACTGCTGTTTCCTGTCTGCGTAGCCATAGACCAACCCTTAACCTTGATGTTCCTCATTTTTGCATATAGGCTGCCAATGTGTAAGCAACTGCAAATGAGATTGCCATGGCTCCGGTGGGCGTCTCTTTTCATTTCAGGGCGGCAGCTTCACTTTCCAACATTACCAGTTCCATAGCCTAGAGAATTGCTATTGCATCTGCACACGATCACGAATTAGGCCCTAATCCCTTTGATTTAGCTGTGGAGCTAGGATCAAATTCTTGTTGTTGTTTTGATGTCCCAATGGGTGTTCCATGGGCTTTGCTAGCTGTATGAAGCGCCTTGTGATACCAGCTACAATTTCTAGAGATACAGTAGATTGGGATGAAGAATTCTAATTGCCAAACTTAATTCATTTTATAGAACAAACATGATCTCTGTTCATAGAAGTAATCCAGAAGTAACTCTCTAATCATGGAAGTGCTGTGTTGAGAATGGGCTGCAGTTCAAACACACACACATTGCCATACATACAAGTCTCTCACACAAACAATGCCACTCACACGGCTCTCTCATACGCTCAGTGCCAGTCACACAGCTCCCTCACACACTTAGTGCCAGTCACACAACTCCCTCACACACTCAGGGTCAGTCACACAACTCCCTCACACACTCAGGGTCAGTCACACAACTCCCTTACACACTCAGGGTCAGTCACATAACTCCCTTACACACTCGGTGCCAGTCAAACAACTCATCACACACTCAGTGCCACTCACACAGCTCCCTCACACACTCAGTGCCAGTCACATGGCTCCCTCACACACTCAGGGCAAGTCACATGGCTCTCTCACACACTCATTGCCAGTCACACAGGGCCAGTCACATAACTCTCTCACACACTCAGGGTCAGTCACACAACTCCTTTATACATTTGGTGGCAGTCACACAACTCCCTCATACACTCAGTGCCAGTCACATAGCTCCCTCGCACACTCATTGACAGTCACACAGCTCCCTTGCACACTCAGTGCCAGTCACACAGCTCCCTCACATACTTAGTGCCAGTCACACAACTCCCTCACACACTCAGTGCCAGTCACACAACCCCCTCACACACTCAGGGTCAGTCACACAACTCCCTTACACACTCAGGGTCAGTCACATAACTCCCTTACACACTCGGTGCCAGTCAAACAACTCATCACACACTCAGTGCCACTCACACAGCTCCCTCACACACTCAGTGCCAGTCACATGGCTCCCTCACACACTCAGGGCATGTCACATGGCTCTCTCCCACACTCATTGCCAGTCACGCAGGGCCAGTCACATAACTCTCTCACACACTCAGGGTCAGTCACACAACTCCTTTATACATTTGGTGGCAGTCACACAACTCCCTCATACACTCAGTGCCAGTCACATAGCTCCCTCACACACTCATTGACAGTCACACAGCTCCCTTGCACACTCAGTGCCAGTCACACAGCTCCCTCACACACTTAGTGCCAGTCACACAACTCCCTCACACACTCAGTGCCAGTCACACAACTCCCTCACACACTCAGGGTCAGTCACACAACTCCCTTACACACTCAGGGTCAGTCACATAACTCCCTTACACACTCGGTGCCAGTCAAACAACTCATCACACACTCAGTGCCACTCACACAGATCCATCACACACTCAGTGCCAGTCACATGGCTCCCTCACACACTCAGGGCAAGTCACATGGCTCTCTCACACACTCATTGCCAGTCACACAGGGCCAGTCACATAACTCTCTTACACACTCAGGGTCAGTCACACAACTCCTTTATACATTTGGTGGCAGTCACACAACTTCCTCATACACTCAGTGCCAGTCACATAGCTCCCTCACACACTCATTGACAGTCACACAGCTCCCTTGCACACTCAGGGCCAGCCACACAGCTCCCTCACACACTCAGTGCCAATCACACGGCTCCCTCACACACCCAGGGCCTGCCACACAGCTCCTTTACACACATGGAGCGGGATGTACTAAGCGGAAAATGCGGTAAACCCCCTGTTTACCGCATTTTCCTGATGTACTATCCCCCGGACGCGAGGTCAGCGCCGCGGCGGGGTTCACCAGCTTTAGCTGGCGATAGTCCATAGAAGCCTATGGGCTTCTCTCCGCGGCGCTGTGTGAGGGATCCGATGCTCTGCGGCCGCAGCCCGTCACCCTATGCATGCGCAGACTGACTTCTGGGGCCGAATCCCGAAAGTCAGGCTGCCGCTGTGCATCGCGTAGGACAGCTCTTATCGGTAGAGCTGTCCTCCGCAACGCTGATCGCATATGTTAGTACATATGCGATCAGCATCGTGGCGCAGGGCGGCGATGGGAGGCGATGTACATTAGTACATCCCGCCCTCAGTGACAATCACACAGCTCCCTCACACACTCAGTGCCAGTCACACAGCTCCCTCACACACTCAGTGCCAGTCACACAACTCCCTCACACACTCAGGGTCAGTCACACAACTCTCTTACACACTCAGTGCCAATCACTCAGCTCCCACACACACTCAGTGCCAGTCACACTGCTACCTCACACACCCAATGCCAGTCACACTGCTCGCTCACACACTCAGGGCCTGCCACACTGCTCCCTCACACACTCAGTGTCAATCACACAGCTCCCTCAAACACTCAGTGCCAGTCACACAACTCCCTCACGCACTCAGTGACAGTCACACAGTTCCCTCACACACTCAGGGCCAGTCACACAGCTCTGTGACACACTCAGGGCCAGTCACACAGCTCCCTCGCACACTCAGGGCCACTCACACAACTCCCTCACACAGGGCCAGTCACACAACTCCCTCACACACTCAGGGTCAGTCACACAACTCCCTTACACATTTGGTGGCAGTCACACAACTCCCTCACACACTCAGGGTCAGTCACACAACTCCCCTACACATTTGGTGGCAGTCACCCAGCTCCCTCACATCGCCAGTGCCAGTCATACGGCTCCATCACATACTCAGGGCCAGCCACACTGCTACCTCACACACTCAGTGCCAGTCACACTGCTCCCTCACACACTCATGGCCTGCCACACTGCTCCCTCACACACTCAGTGCCAATCACACAGCTCCCTCAAACACTCAGTGCCAGTCACACAACTCCCTCACGCACTCAGTAACAGTCACACAGTTCCCTCACACACTAAGGGCCAGTCACACAGCTCTGTCAAACACTCAGTGACAGTCAAACAGCTCCCTCACACACTCAGGACAATTCATACAAGTCCCTCACACTCTCAGTTCCAGTCACACAGCTCCCTCACACACTTGGTGGCAGTCACACAACTCCCTCACACACTCTGGGCCAGTCACACAACTCCCTCCCACACTCAGTGGCAGTCACACAACTTCCTCACACACTCACTGCCAGTTACACAGCTTCCTCACACACTCACGACAATTCATACAACTCCCTTACACACTCAAGACCAGTCACACAGCTTCCTCACACACTCAGGGCAATTCATACAACTCCCTCATACACACTCTATAGTAAGAATTGCTACACTATGTCATTATACCTCCAAGGGGGAGATCTATCAAACCTTTGAGGGAGATAAAAATGGAGACGTTGTCCATGGAAAACAATAAGCTGTTAGCTGTTATTTATCTATAAAATGACAGAAGGTGACGGTTAGCTCTCATTTTGTAATAGATTTGCATTAAGAAAATGACAACATTTGGACCTGTGTGTGACTCACAATCAGACACGTGAGGTATAACCCTATACCATAGGCAGCTCCAATCAGGCAGCGTTAGTTGACAGACAGAACCTGCCGACCACGGCTATTTTTTGGACAAACCACGCCTCACTCTCTGCAGCACTGCAGTGCTTGTGGCACTGAGACCGGCACTGCACGTCAGTTTTTCTATGACCTGGCGGACGCTAGGACCATCGCGGCTCTAATAACCAGCGGACCCGACGTTCACTCCCAATTCAGTCCCAGCTCCTTCAGTGAGGCCCTTCTGCTCCCTGCTCCTTTCCTGCACTGACAACCGCTGCTGCCTTCCCCTGCTCCCATCATTTCTACACTCCACACTGCGGAGCGAGAAGCTGTGGCAGAAGCAGACACCAGAAGAGTGCTGCTGCATATGGGTTGATACAGGGAGGGAGAGGGAGGCAGAGACAGGACTACTGTATGGCACAGTGGCAGTGCTCCTTAACGTGCATGCAGTGTTATTACTGTGTGCTCAATGTATGTCTGCGGGGCATTATTACTACTGTGTGGACAATATACTGTATGTGTGGGCACTACTTCTACTATGTGGGCAATATGTGTACGGGGTACTACTACTATTGTGTGGAAAATATGTGTATACTATTACTATGTGGGCAATACGGATGTGTAATGTGAATAAGGAGCGATACAGTGTGGTGTAATGTGTATAAGGAGCAGTGTGGTGTAATGTGTATGAGGAGCTATATGGTGCGGTGTAATGCGAATACGGATCAATACGGTGCGGTGTACAGTACTGTGAATATGGATCAATACGGTGCAGTGTACTGTGAATACGGATCAATACGGTGTGGTGTAATGTGTATAATGGGCGATATAGTGCGGTGTAATGTGAATAAGGAGCGATACGGTGTAATATGTATGGAGTGATATGGGGGGTTATTCCAAGTTGATCGCTCTCTCGCTACTTTTAGCAGCCGTGCAAATGCATAGTCGACGCCCACGGGAGAGTGTATTTCCACTTTGCAAGTATGCGAAAGTGTGTGCAGCCAAACGGGACAATTTTTTTTTTTAGCAGTTTCTGAGTAGCTCTGGACTTACTCAGCCCTTGCGATCACTTCAGTCTTTTTGGTCCCGGTATTAACGTCAGACACCTGCCCTGCAAACGCTTGGCCACGCCTGTGTTTTTCCAAACACTCCCTGAAAACGGTCAGATGACACCCACAAACACCCTCTTCCTGTCAATCTCCTTGCGATCGGCTGTGCGAATGGATTCTACGTTAAATCCATCGGCCAGCAACAATCCGCTTTGTACCCGTATGACGCACGTGCGCATTGCGGTGCATACGCATGCGCAGCAGTAACCTGTTCGCTGCGCTGCGGAAAATGGCAGTGAGTGATCAACTCGGAATGACCCCCTAGGTGCAGTGCAATGTGTATGTAGCGATACGGTGCAGTGTAATGTGTATAAGGACCGATACAGTGTGGTATAATGTGTATAAGGAGTGATACGGTGCGTTGTACAGTACTGTGAACACGTATCAATACGGTGTGGTGTAATGTGTATAAGGAGCAATATGGTGTGGTATAATGTGTATGAGGAGCGACTCTGTGTGGTGTAATTTGACAGATCTCCTGGTACGAGCCCTGTATGCCCAGACTGTTGTCACAACCATAACCACACTCACACTGTGTAATGTGTATAAGGAGAGATACTGGTGGTCATTCAGCAACCAGCAACTTTGATTGCAGCCAGCAACTTTTTGATGCTGCTGCGATCAACTAGTACATACCTATGGGGGAGTGTATTTTAGCTTAGCAGGGCTGCGAACGCTTGTGCAGCCCTGCTAAGCGAAAAAAATTTCAAGCAAAAGAAGACTAGGCCTGGACTTACGCTGTGCAACGATCCCTGCGATGCTGGAGCCGGCTTTGACGTCAGACATCAGCCCTCCGTTCTCCTGCACACGCCTGCATTTTACTCACCACTCCCCGAAAACGGCTCCAAACGGTCCGGATCCACCCTGGAACGCCTTCTTCCTGTCAATCTTCTTTGCGGTCGGCTCTGTGACCGCTTCCTTCGGGAGCCGCGACGTATCCCGGCGACCCCTGTCGCCGGGCAATGTCGCGCACGCGCACTGCTGCAGCCGCGCATACGCATTACGTACCTGTTCTCACCGTAGCGATAAACCGCTGCGTGCGAACGGGTCAGAATGACTCCCCGCTGTGTGGTAAAATGTAAATAAGGAGCGATATGGTGTGGTGTACTGTGAATATGGGCCCTAATTCAGAGTTGATCGCAGCGGCAAATTTGTTAGCAGTTGGGCAAAACCATGTGCACTGCAGGGGGAGCAGATATAACATGTGCAGAGAGAGTTAGATTTGGGAGGGGTGTGGTCAAACTGAAATCTTAATTGCAGTGTAAAAATAAAGCAGCCAGTATTTAACCTGCACAGAAACAAAATAACCCACCCAAATCTAACTCTCTCTGCAAATGTTATATCTACACACCTGCAGTGCACATGGTTTTGCCCAACTGCTAACAAAATTGCTGCTGCAATCAACTCTGAATTACCCCCATGGATCGATGCAGTGTAATGTGTATAATGGGCGATACGGTGCAGTGTAATGTGAATAAGGAACGATACAGGGCCTATTTCAGACCTGATCGCTGGGCAGCGATTTTTGCAGCCCTGTGATCAGACAGTTGCCGCCCACTGGGGGAGTGTATTTTAGCTGTGCAAGTGTGTGAATGCATGTGTAGCAGAGCTGCACAAACTGATTTTGTGCAGTCTCAGAGCAGCCCAGGACTTATTTAGCCACTGCGATCACTTCAGCCTATCCAGGACCGGAATTGACATCAGACACCCTCCCTTCCAACGCTTGGACACGCCTTTATTTTTCCAGACACTCCCTGAAAACGGTCAGTTGCCACCCACAAATGCCCTCTTCCTGTCAGTCACCTTGCGATCGCCCGTGTGATCGTTTTTTTCGCACCATCCTGTTGCTATGCATCGATCCCCGTTGCTGCAGGGCCGTTGCACCTGCGCATTGTGGTGCATACGCATGCGCTGTTTGGATCTGATCGCAGGCTGTGAGAAAATTCAGCCTAGCTATCAGGTCTGAATTACCCCCACGGTGCGGTGTAATATTTATAGAGTGATATGGTGCAGTTTAATGTGTATGAAGCGATAAGGTGTGGTGTAATGTGAATAAGGAGCAGAGCAGTGTAATGTGTATGAGGAGTTATCCGGTGCGGTATAATGTGAATAAGGGGTGACATAGTGCAGTGTACTGTGACTATGGATCGGTACGGTGCGGTGTAATGCGTATAATGGGCGATACGCTGCGGTGTAATGTGAATAAGGAGCAGTGCAGTGTAATGTGTATGAAGAGCTATACGGTGCGGTGTAATGTGAATAAGGGGCAATACGGTGCAGTGTACTGTGAATACGGATCAGTAAGGTGCAGTGTAATGAGTATAATGGGCAATACGGTGAGGCGTACTGTGAATAAGGAGAGATATGGTGCAGTGTAATATGTATGGAGTGATATGGTGCAGTGTAATGTGTATGGAGCGATACAGTGGGGTGTAATGTGAATAAGGAGCAATATGGTGCAGTGTAGTGTTTATAAGGAGCGATACTGTGTGGTGTAATATGTATAAGTAGTGATACATGCGGTGTAATGTGTATAAGCAGCGATACGGTGCGGTGTAATGTGCATGAGGCGCGATACTGTGGTATAATCTGAATAAGGAGCGATATGGTGCAGTGTAATATGTATGGAGTGATATGGTGCAGTGTAATGTGCATGGAGCAATGCGGTGTGGTGTAATGTGAATAAGGAGCAATACAGTGCAGTGTAATGTTGATAAGGAGCGATACAATGCAGTGTAATGTGAATAAGGAGCAATACGGTGCAGTGTAATGTGTATAAAGAGTGATGCAGTACGGTGTTATGTGTATGAGGAGCAACACTGTGTGGTGTAATGTGAATTAGGAGCGATACGGTGCGGAGTAATATGTATGGAGTGAAATGGTGCAGTGTAATGTGTATGGAGCGATACGGTGCGGTGTAATGTGAATAAGGAGCAATACGGTGCAGTGTAATGTGTATAAGGAGCGGTACGGTGCAGTGTAATGTGTATAAGGAGCGATATAGTATGGAGTAATGTGTATAAGGAGTGATATGGTGTGGTGTAATGTGTATGAGGAGCGATACTGTGTGGTGTAATGTAAATAATGAACTATAGAGTGTGGTGTAATGTGAATAATGGACACTACTGTGTGACATAACTGAGAGGGGAGCTGGGTCAGAGGCGGAACTAGCGGCAGGTCTAGGGGGCAGCAGCCAAAATTTTGCCTAGGGCATCAATGATTTTATTTTTTCCCTGTAGGGTCAACGTTCTTTATTTTTTGCAAAGTTTTTTGTCTGCACACGCCTCTGAGTTTCACTGTGCATGCATCCCGATGGAGTTTGTGCAGAGTTGTAGTACAGATTCAGACGCATGCAGTAGTGTATTAGAAATGTGTGGGAATTCCTAGGAATTCCTCAGATGTATCGTAGTGCAGGTGTGTTGCTGAACGTGGTTGCATACAGAGACACTGGGGTATATTTACTAAGGTCCCGATTTTGACCGAGATGCCGTTTTTTCTTCAAAGTGTCATCTCGGTCATTTACTAAACTCAAATCTTGGCAGTGATGAGGGCATTCGTATTTTTTTTGAAGTCCAACAAAAAAAATACGAATGAATACACCATCGGTCAAAACGCGGCTGTTTAAGTATGAATCTCGGTCATTTACTAAGAAGTGCAAAGCAAAAAAAAAAAAAACACTGCCGTGAAAAAATACAACTCGTAAAAAAGTGCTAAAAAAAACCAGACCTGCTTTTTTGAGCCGTGATTGGATAGGCATGCATGGATCCATGAGATCCGTGCATGTATATCAGTGGGAAGGGGTGGGAAAGTGTTAATTTTTTGATTAAAAATTGCGTGGGGTCCCCCCTCCTAAGCATAACCAGCCTCGGGCTCTTTGAGCCGATCCTGGTTGCAGAAATATGGGGAAAAAAATGACAGGGGTTCCCCTATATTTAAGCAACCAGCATCGGGCTCTGCACCTGGTCCTGGTTCCAAAAATACGGGGGACAAAAAGCGTAGGGGTCCCCCGTATTTTTAAAACCAGCACCGGGCTCCACTAGCTGGACAGATAATGCCACAGCCGGGGGTCACTTTTATATAGTGCCCTGCGGCCGTGGCATCAAATATCCAACTAGTCACCCCTGGCCGGGGTACCCTGGGGGAGTGGGGACCCCTTCAATCAAGGGGTCCCCCCCCCCAGCCACCCAAGGGCCAGGGGTGAAGCCCGAGGCTGTCCCCCCCCATCCAATGGGCTGCGGATGGGGGGCTGATAGCCTTTTTGTAAAAGTGTAAGATATTGTTTTTATTAGCAGTACTACAAGGCCCAGCAAGCCTCCCCCGCATGCTGGTACTTGGAGAACCACAAGTACCAGCATGCGGCGGAAAAACGGGCCCGCTGGTACCTGTAGTACTACTACTAAAAAAATACCCCAAAAAAGACAATACACACACACCTTGAAAGTAAAGTTTTATTACATCCATCCACACAAACATTCATACATACTTACCTTATGTTCACACGCAGGTCGGTCCTCTTGTCCAGTAGAATCCATGGGGTACCTGTTGAATAAATTATACTCACCAGATCCAGGGTACCAGGCTCCTCGGATAATCCTTTTGTAATCCACGTACTTGATTAAAATAAAAAAACGGAGACCCAAGCCACGCACTGAAAGGGGACCCATGTTTTCACATGGGTCCCCTTTCCCCGAATGCCAGAAACCCACTCTGACTTCTGTCTAAGTGGGTTTCTTCAGCCAATCAGGGAGCGCCACGTTGTGGCACCCTCCTGATCGGCTGTGTGCTCCTGTACTGTATGACAGGCGGCACACGGCAGTGTTACAATGTAGCGCCTATGCGCTCCATTGTAACCAATGGTGGGAACTTTGTGGTCAGCGGTGAGGTCACTTTCGGTCAACCGCTTTTTTTTTTAATCAAGTACGTGGATTACAAAAGGATTATCCGAGGAGCCTGGTACACTGGATCTGGTGAGTATAATTTATTCAACAGGTACCCCATGGATTCTACTGGACAAGAGGACCGACCTGCGTGTGAACATAAGGTAAGTATGTATGTATGTTTGTGTGGATGGATGTAATAAAACTTTACTTTCAAGGTGTGTGTGTATTGTCTTTTTTTGGGTATTTTTTTAGTAGTAGTACTACAGGTACCAGCGGGCCCGTTTTTCCACCGCATGCTGGTACTTGTGGTTCTCCAAGTACCAGCATGCGGGGGAGGCTTGCTGGGCCTTGTAGTACTGCTACTAAAAACAATATCTTACACTTTTACAAAAAGGCTATCAGCCCCCCATCTGCAGCCCATTGGATGGGGGGGACAGCCTCGGGCTTCACCCCTGGCCCTTGGGTGGCTGGGGGGGGGGGACCCCTTGATTGAAGGGGTCCCCACTCCCCCAGGGTACCCCGGCCAGGGGTGACTAGTTGGATATTTGATGCCACGGCCGCAAGGCACTGTATAAAAGTGACCCCCGGCTGTGACATTATCTGTCCAGCTAGTGGAGCCCGGTGCTGGTTTTAAAAATACGGGGGACCCCTACGCTTTTTGTCCCCCGTATTTTTGGAACCAGGACCAGGCGCAGAGCCCGATGCTGGTTGCTTAAATATGGGGGAACCCCTGTCATTTTTCCCCCCATATTTCTGCAACCAGGATCGGCTCAAAGAGCCCGAGGCTGGTTATGCTTAGGAGGGGGGACCCCACGCCATTTTTTTTACAGTTTTACAGTGCTTATTTAAAAAAAAAAAAAATGAACCCCAGCACGGATCACACAGATCCGGCCGAGATTCATTTAGAAAAAGTCGGCAGTGTTTTGCTAATCAC
The DNA here is from genome assembly GCF_028390025.1 of Pseudophryne corroboree. Lineage (NCBI taxonomy): Eukaryota > Metazoa > Chordata > Amphibia > Anura > Myobatrachidae > Pseudophryne > Pseudophryne corroboree. The sequence continues at coordinate 1,157,559,663 of NC_086444.1, forward strand.
TGCCGTAAAAAAAAAAAAAAAAAAACACGAATGACATCGACATCGGAACAAAAGAAAATGCAGAATACGACAGCTTAGTAAATTAGTCGTAATAAATTCAAAAAGTTGCAGTTTTACACTTTCAATGTCATTCGTGATTATTCTCCCACCAAATCGGGAGAATTACGAATGTTAGTAAATATACCCCACTGAATCAATGACATTGGAGGCCATACTCAGACAGATGATCTGCACCTAGCACAGGGCTGGTAAAAGTTTCAAAGGTGTTACTGATGGTGGCATCAAAAGATGCACAAAGCAGCATTATTGCAGCATCTGTACACACTGACAGTGGGTGTCTCACTCCTTGCATATTTGGTGCATGAACCGGGGCGTTTCTACAGAGGAGGGGAGGGGGCCCATGTGCACTGGGCCCCCTCCTCTGAACGGCACTGTAGACTCCGGCATTGTACCGGAGTCTACTGCGCATACGCAGGCCTCCGGAAATATGGTGCCCACCATGCGCGGCAGCGATTTCCGCCGCGCCTGGAACTGGACTCCAGAATGGTAAGTATTAAAATGGATGCAATGTGTGCAGTATGGGGTCCCCCCTGGACCCAGGAGCCTGTGTGCACCACACACATTGCACATATTATAGAAACGGCAATGTGCATGAATGTACACCAGGGAAGTGTATTGTAACGGCATTAGCATGCTGCAGCAAAAGATCAAGCAAGGCCACAACTGCATCCAACTTAGAAGCAGGGCCTGTGAGGAGGGTTCCCTTGGCAGGCCACACCCCTCAGCAGACCCCGCCCCCATTAGGGCTGCTTCCATAAATTTCCCGGGCTGGTTTTCCATCCCAATCCACCCCGGTCTACAGCCCATGCTGAATTAGGCCCTCAGACAGAAAGCCTAAAATGCATGTGACTAACGGCCAAGTGGCAATTTTAACAGTGCCAAAAGGCCTTTTCAAAATGGCGCCCATGTGTTACAGTATACTTACCCACACCCTGCATCTAGCCTCTCCAGGCTAACAGCTAATAAAAACTAGAAGTTCAAATTAAGTAACGTTTATGGTGATTGCAAAAAGGCTGGAACTAGTATTTGAAGATTAGAGGGGTGAGTTGAGCCTGATGTGGTGAAGTTTTAAGTCCCGTACACACACGGAGAGATGTGTGGTGAGCGGGGCCGGTTCTACTCCTTGTGGCGCCCAGTGCGAGAGTTACCACTGGCGCCCGCCCCCCCCCCCCCCCCCCCCGTGGCAAAACAGTTAGTGTGCGGGGGCGTGGCTTCATAGGGGAGGGGCGTGGCCAGTTATGCTCACAGTAGCTGTGCCCCCCAGTTGATTTGCCCCTGTAGATATGCCCCCAGTAGTTGTGCCCCCTCTTTATTTGCTCCCAGTATTTGTGCCTCCTCTTTATTTGCCCCCAGTAGTTGTGCCCCCTCTTTATTTGCGCCTCCTCTTTATTTTGCCCCCAGTAGTTGTGCCCCCTCTTTATGTGCCCTCAGTAGTTGTGCCTCCTCTTTATTTGCCCCCAGTTGTTGTGCCCCCTCTTTATTTGCCCCCTGTAGTTGTGCCCCCTCTTTATGTACCCCCAGTATTTGTGCCTCCTCTTTATTTGCCCCCAGTTGTTGTGCCCCCTCTTTATTTGCCCCCTGTCGCTGTGCCCCCCCCCCGCTTACAAACACACACACACACACAAAATAATAAAAACAATACTTACCACTGCCCCGCCCCTGCTTCTTCTGCTGCTGCTGCTCCGTCAGTCTGGCCGTCCGCTCCTCTCTATGGGAGAGACGTCAATGACGTCTCTCCCATAGCGCCGCACAGACACTAGAGGTCAATAACGACCTCTAGTGTCTGTGCCTGGAGCCGGCTGCAGCGGACGCCCACACAGCCCACGGCGTCTGCTGCAGCCGTGGAGCGGAGTGCGGGCAGGCGGCGGTGCCTGCGGGGTGACTGCGGCCGCGCCCCCAGGCCGCAGCGCCCCGGGCAAAGGCACTGCTTGCCCGCACCAAGAACTGCTCCTGGTGGTGAGTGATCTATCAGTGACTGCTCAGCACACATCTCTCCCCCCGCTCAGCACTCAGCGCGATGAGTGCTGAGCGAGGGGGGAAGACGGGGGAGTGTGGATGGGGGGGGGGGGGCTCATTTCCCCCAGCAGGTAAATGAGCGACCTGCTAGATTGTGCCTGCATGAAGGCCAATTCAGCATGGGCGATAGCGATGCGTGGGGCTGCGCATCGCTATCGCTGTGGGGCATACACACGGAGAGATCCGTGCTTAAATTCTAAGCAATCTAGTCAGATTGCTTAGAATTTAAGCACTGATCTCTCCGTATGTACCCCCCTTTAGATTCCACAGAACTTCAGCTTCCTGATAAACGTTTAGTAAACGTGTGAGATAAGTCGAGATAAATACATTTGGTTTAGCTAAAGGGCAGCTTGGTTACTATCTCATGAAAGGAAACTGCTTCTGAGCTTCCACAGGAGCTCAGTGTGCTCTCTGTTTAGATACGGTCCCTTCTACATACAGTTCTGCACCCACACATGATAAGCTGTTACTACACCCGCACAGGCCCTATTGTAGTACACATTGGAAGATACCAGACATTTCATGCACAGCGAGAAGGAAGAAATGTTTAATTAATATTTTAAATGGCTTCTCCACACAAATCCAAACGTACATACAGCAAACATCTTGCTTCTTTGTTACTCTGAAACCAAACACAAATCTCTTTTATGCGAAATTGATAATAAAGGGCCTCATACAGAGGTGGACGCAAATGATGGCGAAGTTTGCGCAGTTCAGCGATATTTGCTACTGTCAAAATACTTTGTGCAGTGATGTTGGATGCGATGGCGTGCCGAAGGTGGACTGCCGACAACTAGAACATAGGTGTTTCAGGGAAATACTGTATCAGCGCAGTCTTCTCTCTTTGGGGAAGATGCACTAATCCTTGGAGAGTGATAAAGTGGAGAGAGATAAACTACCGACCAATCAGCTCCTGTCATATTTCAAACACAGCCTGTAACATGGAATTTAGGAGCTGACTGGTTGGTACTTTATCTCTCTTCACTTTAAGACTCTCCAATGCCTAGTACACCTGTCCCTTTGAGAAGAAGTGGCAATGTTCCAAGGGAATTTAGGAATTTTGGGTGAAAAAAAAATATCAGCATTTAAGGAGATTGGCCGAGCCCAGAATGTGAACTAGAGTAAGTCCACTATAGCTCAACCAGGAAGTGTGGTTTTATTGAGAAAGTGACAGTACAGCCAGAAATATTCATTGCGATTGCTGAAATGGTGGAGGTTCTCGTCAGGGCACAGTGCAAATTACATTACAGTAACCACCTTCCCACCATGAAAAATGTATTGAATTCTCTTACTTGTGTCTA